>NC_134827.1:87670401-88008895 GCF_004210375.1 Tachypleus tridentatus | reverse complement strand
CAAAACATGCTCGCCCTCCAGCCGTGGGGGCGTTATAATGTGACGGTCAATCCCACTATTCGTTGGTAAGTAGTCAAGAGTTGGCGGTGGGTGGTGATGACTAGCTGCCTTCCCTCTAGTCTTACATTGCTAAATTAGGGACGGCTAGCACAGATAGCTCTCGAGTTGCTTTGTGCAAATTCCAAACAAACAAACAAACAGTAATAACATAGTAGTAGGAAATGTGCTTGGAGCATGAGAAAGGCAACATGTCTGCATACAAGGATAGGGCGAGGGTTACATATATTCTGTTAAGCCTTGAATGTAACTGTTTCTTACATTAATCATTGCCAAAACTTTGAAATACTGATATATTGGTAAATTGAGGATGGCTATCTACTTTTCTAAAATACGTAAGTACAAAGCGTTGAATTATTTGAGGGGTTTGTTTTGCTTTGGTATTTCTAAGAAGGATGGCTTTTGAAGGGTCAAAAATGAGATGAAATCAACTGAGATAAAGTTTCTACATTCTGATAGAATATCGGTATAAATATATATATAGAAAGAAAGGAAACACGTACTAAAACTTCAGTATTCAATCAGTGCTGGTGGTTAAATCTTATTATTGGTAGCTATACACGTTCACAGTAAATATCACGGAAAGAAGTTCGTCAATTTAAATCATTAGGTTTGAAAATTAATTTAAAAGCATCTTTTTAATACAAGTTATCATTACAGATTCACTTTAAAATGCGATACGAACTAACAAAACATTTTGCTTTAGACGTAGATTTAATAAAAGCTGAAAAACTGCTAATATGAACGTGCAATGACAAGTGAGGACAATGTTATCCAAAACTGAGGACTTTAAGCGATTAATTTTGTGTTATAATGTGTGTCTTTAGGGAATTTCAAGCATCTGTCAATGGCATTACCATAAGAAAACTATGCAAATTTCCAGAGTTATGCAATCACTGCTCCTGGGAGAAATTCATGCTTTACTGAAGTTATACTAGGCAGTTGGAAATGCATAACACGTGGTGAAAACTCACGAAAAAATGTTGTTATACTAATACATAGTTAACTTGGATGAATGGTTGGAGCATTAAGAAGCTGATGAACAGTCGTTCGCTGAAAACTATTAAATATTTGATTCTATTACAGTATGTGTGTGTACGTACTTGTATAGAGTTTATTCTAAAAGCCAGGCGGCGTCAAAACCAATCGAATCACAAAATGGAAACCTGGTAACTCGAGATTTTCGAAAGGTCACTCGAATTACTGGAATTGTATTTGATGTTTATAAATGTAGATACAAACAAGAAGAGGGTGAAACAATGGAAATACGTTGGAATTCAGGTTTAATTTTCATTCCCAATCAAAGTGAAACTGAAAAATACTTGCTCTCCTCAGTTCATTTATCTGATCACGAGTGACAGTTATTCATAACTCCAGGTCATTTTTCATAAAATATTTTGTTAGATCATGATATCATCTGGTGTGCTAACAGTAGTTGTGTTTTATAAGTTACTGTTGCTCATCATCCACTTACATTTTAAATAGTGGTGATAGGTCAGAAGAACTCACCTTCATCAATATCAGAAAGCAAATTTTTAATATACACACACGTGTCAATTGGTAATTGTTATGATACTGTCGATATGTAAATCTAAGTGCGTTTCTGGGTAGTAATATGTATATAGGTTGTGTTTCTGGGTATAGTACCATACATATAAATACGTACGTGTATTTTTGGAAAGTATTACACATGTATACAGCTAGGTGTACTTCTAGGTTACAAACGGTTGAAAGAGCAAGCATGTTTGGTGTGATGGGGATTTTAACCTCCGACTCTCAAATTGTGAGTCGAGCGCCCTAACCACCTGGACATGACGGGCCACTGAGGCAAATAAATAAACTAGACACACGTTAAATAGAGTGAAATGATATTTAATTTAACCCAAAGCAAAGTTAAAGAACACAAGTGGTACGTTTACTCTAGAGATGTATAATCTGAGATAAAGTCCTGTGTTTTCAGTTATCTAGTGAGGAGAAAAAAGAGCATTATAAACTTTAAAGAGAAATCATTCTTTTCTTTTGCACGAGCTATCCTCGGGAATGATGGTCACTTTAACTTCAAAACGAGGCATGTTGTATCCCCTGGACATCACCTAACTAGCTAATTGAACAGGTCAATGCCGATGTTTCTACAGTGTTTGAAGTGTTGACACTTATTTAACTGATCTAGTTCAGCAATCTTTCCTACGAACACGTGACACTTATTTAACTGATCTCGTTCCGTGAGTATCCAGGGCAAAGGCACTTATCATCTAGCTTCTTTGATCAACTTTCTATAAGTATTCTTGCTTAATATGAACAGGAATCTTAAAGTACATATTAACTAAAGGAATAGAAAACACATGAAAGTATGCATCACCATATCCAATTACTGATTAGAAATTACTTTTTCACAAGTAGATACAAATTACTATGCACTTTATTACACAGTATTTTAATAAGTAAAGCCTAATCGAAACGCCGTGAATATCACAACGCTCAAGCGACGAATAAATAAAAATAACAACATATCTTTCCAGACGTAGAATATATGACAATAAATATTTATTTAAATATTTAATTATAGCATCAACTATATTTATATCAGAGTTAGAAGCACAGAGAAAATATTGAGTAAAATATACTGGCTTAATCAAAGCGAAATAAAATGGCAAAATTACAAACTTCCTCAAATACTATTTATTAAAAACTAAGTGCTAATAGGAATATAAAAAAAGAACGCTCGTTTCGCAAAGCATAAGCTATTGACACTCCTTAAAAACAGAGTCAGGAAACAGAATCTAACCTCGAGTCTAACACTGATTTGAATGTGTATATATATGTATATATATACAGGTTTGTTTTAATTTCGCGCAAAGTTACACGAGGGCTATCTGCACTAGTTGTTTCTAATTTAGCAGTGTAAGACAGAGAGAGGCAGCTACTCATAACCACTCACCGCCAACTTTTGGGCTACTCTTTTACCAACGAAAAGTAAGATTGATCATGACATTAAAATGCCCTCTCGGCTAAAAGGGGCGAGAATGTTTGGTGTGACGGGGTTCAAACCCGTAACCCTCAGATTACGAGTCGAGAGCACTAACCACCTGGCCATGCCAGGCCAGCTTCAATTTTAAACGAGTAAATTTCTACCTGAAAGATAGATATCAGAACCTGTATAAAAATATAAGCAAATTGTAGTATATATGCACTACGTAGCAAGATTAAGAGTGGATTTCAGTTTTTATTTAATATATTAGCATTGCCTCGACCCGTCAGAACATGTTAGATTGGAGATTTGTATAAAAAACCCAGCCCCTTCTCTGAGATCTTTGTTCACCATAACTCTCCTTCAGCAACAATAAAAACAAGTTTCAAGTGCACTCTCACAAAATCAAGGGGAATGGGTACAATTTAAATTGGACGTAATTCGCAATAACATTACACACACATGCGTAAAACTGACACACGGTAATATATTAGAGTTTAATCAGCAGAAAAACAATTGTATCACGTCAGTGTTTTTGAATTTCACATACATTTATGAACATTGTACAAAACTCTTATTTATTATTAATATTTTTTGTACTTTTCACTTTATTCTCCACATTATAACTGTATTAAGACTGTTTACATGCCATTTCTGATGTTAAAAAATCGTTACAAAATTGAAAACAAAATTTTTTCAGCATTTTAGTTATTTCTTCCGAATATATTACATTTTCAAAGGTTTTTAGAAATATTTTTTTTTCTATTCATGTTGTAACAAAAGATGGTAATTTTCACAAAACAGGAATGCATGATTTTAAAACTCAATATTTTCATTATTCAAAAATGTAATTAGATGTCTAAAGGCATTTCCAATGATGTCATTTTAATTCTAACAACTATGTTTGGAAGTGTGAAATCAAACAAACATTTCATTTAAAACAAAAGTTTTTTTTCGAGATAAAACATCATTGATTGAGAGCTTTTATGTACATTGAGTGCTTGTATACTTGCTAATACTTCTTTCTGTTGTTGACATTGTAACTCCTGTTAAAGATTAATATACATTTAATTATTACAACTCAAAATAAAGTATTTTCTATTCATCCTTATTTCATCTTCTTTTAGTTTCACTAAGCCAATCTATCCCTATCACGCTGAATAAGTTTGTTAAAAAATATCTAATATACATAAATACAGCGTTTTTGTTTCGACTTCTTTTTGAGTTAAAATAGCAAATTATATAATTAGTCAGAGGTTTGGATTTGCTGTTTTTACCGCAGCCCTTTCTTATGATTTTACTTATTTTACTATTTAACTTCATTAAAATGTTATTATTTTCACTAATATTTATGATAAGGTTTGCCGTTTTCTTCTTCGATTAGATGACTAATCAGATTGTAAGAATAATAACTTTCGTTTACTTTTGCGTATTTTCTTGATGTTTTGTCTCCAAAATTAAAATGAAAAGTTTGCTATAATTAACCTAAAAATTAAAATAATTAATTTTTATTTAGTCACGTAAGTGAAAATACATTCATCTATATAAATTGCAGATTCATTATAAACTACTGCTTAATTTTTACTGACTTTGATTTTCACTAACAGTTTGAATACTTCGTGTTATGTAATATTTCTCACGAGCTCTTATTCATCTTTTGATAAATTCCCTTGTTTCTTATCCTCAATAAGAAATACGTTCAAATTATTCTCTAGTTTTATTTTTTTACGTCGATGTAACTTACAGCAGTCGTGAGCAAACACTGCTTCAGGTATAAATAATTACATGATCAAAAGTTTCTGCTTATAATTTATTCATCGTTATGCAAAGGATTGGGATGTTGTTGTTGTTTTTCATCGGTTTGATTCAACACAAACTATGCCGTTAATTCAATTTTTCTACTTGCAAATGGTAAATGAACAAAAAGTCAAATAATTGTATGAAACTGATAGTGCATTTTATGTTCTAAAAGTCTCCATATTGCTTCAGGTGCGCTAATGTATCTTATATCCAAATAAGTCGCAGCTTTATCATGAACTATTGCTTGGTTTGGCTCATTTTGATTCTGTCTAATCACATTTATGTAGTAGTGGTATTTTACACGTATCTGAAAATGTACTTCACTGATATCATATATGTTCAAACTTCGACGTTTTTATGCGCATTATACTTGAAACTAAAATGCTCATTAAACAAACCTGTTTTAAAAATCATAATTTCTAATTTGAACAGTTCTATCGTCTCTTATCTTACACAACCGATACCTATCTACAATTGTCATTATCTTATTTATAAATTCTTTCGAAAACTTATTTGTAGATTTTCCATTAGCCACACATCCATGTATCATAACACATCTCCTCACTATTTCAAACAAACATGCGTCAAATTCTGGATCTGGAGTTTCTTAGCACATTATTTTATCTGTCATTTCTAAAACCTTGTATTTTAACGTTTTATCTCAGTATAATCAAAACATACACATGTACCTTTATAGCATGTACATAAGGTACTGATTACCCCTAAATATCCTACTTCAAAATTCTCCAGTAATGCAACAAGCGTAATTTTGAACACTTTTGCAACTAAGTCAAGTCTATCAAATGCTAACGTCCGGGAAATATGTCTTTCTGCATTTCAGACCGATTTTGGGCCCGGCATGAATAGGTGGTTAAGGCACTCGACTCGTAATTCGATTTTCATGGGTTTGAATCCTCGTCACACCAAACATGCTTGCCCTTTCAGCTGTGGAGGCTGAATATAATGTGTGACGTTATAACGTGACGGTCAATCGCACTATTCGTTGGTAAAAGAGTAGCCCAAAGAGTTCGCGGTGGGTGGTGATAATTAGCTGCCTTCCCTTTAGTTTTACACTGCTAAATTAGGGACGGTTAGCGCAGATAGCCCTCGAGGAGATTTGCGCGAAATTAAAAACAAAACAAAACAAAACAACCAACCAAACAGACCGGTTTGGATCGCATGTCATCGTTACAAACAGGTAAAGTCTTGCACACCTACAAACAATAGCTATTGCTTCGTGAATGTTGAGAGGATGACAGTATATAACCATTCTTACTCAAGCAGTATGCGCGACATCATGTAAACGATACATCAGATCTTTATATTTCTCAACATGTAATTACGATTGCTTTATTTTAATTAGTTGTGTTTGCTTCAACATGAGAATGTGAATGAACACCCCGTTACTAAAATAACTTTCCTCCAATTAAAATTGGATTACGTTAATCTTTACGAATTGTTATTTGAACAACTTTGTACTCTAACATTGAAATATTTTAACGTTTTGCATTTTCATAACTTTCAATCTCCATATTCGACTTTCATTCTGATTCTCTATAGGGATAAAATAACGTATAAGTCACTGGATCCAAATCTGGGCTCAAAATGTTCAAATTTATTAACGAATGTTATACATTAGGTGGATATACTCTGATATTTCTTTCAAAAAGTGGTTTTCCATATTTTTTTTCTAAAAACCTTTGCAACCTCGTCCAATGTTAAGTAGTAACGTCTTCAATCAGAATTCCTATCATGCCTGCCCCGAGTGGCACAGAGGTAAGACTGTAGACTCACACTGCTATAATCCGGATTTCGATACCTGTGGTGTGCAGAGCACAGATAGCCCATTGTGTAACTTTGTGCTTAATTCAAAACAACAATAACTGATTTATCAAATGCGTTATTATCGATGGTGGTAATTTCCCTTTGTATATTTCTTCTATTTGCTCCCTTTCAGCCGTGGGTCGTTATTATGTTACGGTCAATCCCACTATTCGTTGATAAAAGAGTAGCCCAAGAGTTGGCGGTGGGTGGTGATGATGACTAGCTGCCTTCCCTCTAGTCTTACACTGCTAAATTAGGGACGGCTAGCACTGATAGCCCTCGAGTAGCTTTGTGCGAAATAAAAAAAAAAAAAAACTATTTGCTCAGCTTTGAATTGCATTAAAACACCGTCTTTTTTTCAGTGTGCTTCTGAATTTTGTTTTCAACTTTTCAAGAATATGTTCATGTTCTAATCTTCTTTTTTCTTGATTAAATATTCTGTGATTTGATGAGCTCTAAATCTTTGTTATTAAAATATCGATTTTAATCTAAATAATTAACGAAACATGGCTTAACACTGATTTACTATCCACTTAAAATTTAAGACAATTCTTTCAGTTCACTTCTTCATACAGATATAAATATTGTTCTTCTAACTGGAAATGTTGTTGTATTACGGTAAATAACGTTTCGAAAAAATCCTAAATTACAGGACTTCGAAATACTTTGGTGCTTCTAGCTCAGGATATGCATAAATCAAAATGTAGAACAATCTAAAAAAGTAGATTTCAAGCTAACCTTCGTGAACGTATGAATAATTATACATACACTTAAGAGGACAATAACAGGTTATAGTTTTGTTGATAACGGCCCAGATGAACGAAGCATTATCAAAACAAAGCTGGAGTTAATATATATATATATATATCAAACACAGCTGGAGTTAATATATATATATATATATATATCAAAACAAAGCTGGAGTTAATATATATATATATATATCAAACACAGCTGGAGTTAATATATATATATATATCAAAACAAAGCTGGAGTTAATATATATATATATATATATCAAAACAAAGCTGGAGTTAATATATATATATATATATCAGATAATAAATCGAAAGAAAGTTTTGCAGCTCAACATTTTTGTATTCTTAGTAATTTTTGTTTTATTTGCTTTTTCTCTCCCTTTTACTTTTTTAATATCATTTAAAAATGTAATCCTTAACTGACAAACCAAGACAGCTATCTTTTTGTTGAAGTTATTTTAACTGTTGGCACTAAACTTAGCCGTTTGAATTTTCGCGTTACGAAGTTATGTAATAGGACTACATCATTCACCACTTTTCCTTTTGTTACGTCTAACGTGATCCACACGTAGCAAATTCAATCAACAAGTGTGTTTGTTTGTTTTGGAATTTCGCACAAAGCTACTCGAGGGCTATCTGTGCTAGCCGTCCCTAATTTAGCAGTGTAAGACTAGAGGGAAGGCAGCTAGTCATCGCCACCCACCGCCAACTCTTGGGCTACTCTTTACCAACGAATAGTGGGATTGACCGTCACATTATACACCCCCACGGCTGGGAGGGTGAACATGTTTAGCGCGACGCGGGCGCGAACCCGCGGATTACGAGTCGCACGCCTTACGCGCTAGGCCATGCCGGGCCCAACAAGTGTGGACATCAAAGTGAGATCGATACTTTATGTTGAAGGTAATTGAATGGTGTTTAGCACAGAGTTATAGATTTAAATAGTTGTAAAATTCCCAAACAGTGGAAACAGATACGGGTCAAGATACTTTCGTTTCTTTTCATTTGGAAGAAATCCAAACTTTAAAAACTTCTCAAATATAAAACATACAAACATTAAAATTTCCAGAAAAGAAAACACTAAACCTCATTATAAAACAACTGTGACGTTTGACCTATTTTGTTTAATACTTTTTGATATTCAGGAAGGCTAGAAGTTATTTTAGTTTATGTAAATGTAATAAAGCTAAGATATACCACATGCATAACGTAAGTCACGTTGTAAGTATGGTTGAATACCTAAAATAGTACGGCTGAATATATAAAACAATATAAATTTGGGCTGAACAACAAGAATAGTAGGAATTTTCCCATTGACAAAACGTTTGATCAATTTTAACGATTTTATCTAACTTCAGAAACTTTATCTTAAATATTGAGAGTACAAATTTTACAAAATCACAAGGTATCAAACGACCTACTTTTCAAAAATACAAATGTAATAAGATTCAGAGGCTTTGTGTCAAGTAGCTGATCGCTGTGGCGTGGATTTACTTTACGATAAACAAGTACTAAATATGCATTATAGTGGCCCTGTAAATGTGAAGCAACGGACCACACGGTGGATAATTCAAGATAAATAGTACTTTATTTGATGTATAAAATTCTTTAGAATTTAAATTGATATTATAAGCATTGAGTGAACAGACACGATTCCTTCTCTCATTTGTAGTCATGGAAATGTTCGTTTGAGTATTGGAAGTTCGATCCTAGTAATTACATCAAACTAAACAACAAAGTCTAGGAAGTTTGCCAGGATAGAGTGGGAAGTTTTATAAATACATAAAACTCCTCTCACTTAAAGAAGCAGGCTGACGTCACCTAGATGTTAGTGTGTTCGGCTGAAGAGTGAAAGGTTCAGAACCTGGTTTTTAGCATTATAAGTCTTCAGACTTATCGTTGAGACATTGAGAATCACTTTGTAATATATAATTTTATTGTGCTTAAAAATTTTGTTATTGAAATACTGAAGTTGAGAATTTTTTTATATCTCAATCGAGTCGTTTCTTTCTGAGAAAGTGATAACTTTCTTCTAAGGGATTTCTGAATTGTTTGTTTGTTTGTATGATGAATTTTCGCTAGTTGTTCCTAATTTAGGAGTGTAAGACGAGAGGGAAGACAGCTAGTCATCACCCCCACGACATCTCTTGGGCTACTCTTTTACCAACGAATAATGGGATTGGCCGTAACATTTATAAATGACCAAGGCCCCCAAGGCTGAAAGGTAGGACATGTTTGATGTGACGGGGATTTCAACCCTCGAACCTCAGGTTACGATTCGAGCGCCCTATCCACCTGGCCATGCCGGGACTCTTATGAAGTAATTCAGAAAATAATATAGATCATAATTTACATTTTATAAATGTTTTTGTAATCGATCTCTTGTATCACACTTACAAACACCTCACCAATACACATGTTAACAATTATTTTTTGTCGCATTTGTTGTAATAAACTCTTGTTTACATGTAGGGTAAAGGTTATTTATATACGTTATGCAATATACAGTTTTTTTTAGCCGGGATATATCAATTCTTGGAAGAGTTCTGAGTTTTTTTGTTGTTTTTTCAACTATAATTTTTTTTAGTTCAGAGCTCCATCACTTCTTCATCGATTTGAGATATAATAATAGTTTTGGATAAAGAGATCAGATCCTTTCGATTGATCCATTTGTTCTAAAATAATTTCAGTTTGGGGGTAGGTGATAAAGATCCTGATGAGTAATAAAATCTGATCTGCCCCCCAGTGGATCAGCGGAATGTCTGCGGACTTACAACACTAAAAACCTTGTTTCAATACCTGTGGTGGGAAGAGCACAGATAGCCCATTGTGCAGCTTTGTACTTAATTCAAAACAATACATCTGATGTAGTATGCACGCGCCCCAAGCTTGGCATTGCTGGCGAATAAACATATACTTATTTTGCTCGTGATTGTACTTCAGTATTTCTCGTAGAATTGGCTGGGATTTGTGGAAGTAAAATCAATTGGAGGTAAAATAATTTATTGATTTGTATTTTGGATCTGAGTTGTCAAATTTGATTAAATAACTGTATGTGATTTATGTTTTTACTACTCGGTTGATACTGTCTTTACTGCTGAATCTTAACTAACTGACCAAGGTTGTCTAACGTGTTCCGATTCTCATCGTACGAAAGTTTGCAAGTGCCACGCCTAGTGTTTTTGTGGGTCAAACGTCGATTTCTTCTCGAACTGGTGGCGTCCACGCGAGCTAAGCCAAGTTTCTTAGCGTTCCCTTGTACGCGTGGATTGCTTGTTCTCGTTACAGCGTCAACATAAATTTATCGAGTAGGATGTTTTATTGACCTTTGTGGCTGAATAAGGCGCAGTGGATGTATACCTGAAACACAGAAAATATTGCAATGCAACATCTGTTATCCTATATTCTAAAGACGGCTGGCAAAAGGCATTAAAACTTTAATTAAAATAAGTACGGAACAATATTTCAACCTTCTTAGATGAACTTCAGGTTTTATTAACCTGAAGATTCTCTAAGAAGGTTTGAAATATTGTTCCGTACTTACGACAACAAAATTATGGAGGAATATTATAATTAATTTTATCATGGGCTTGCAGGTCTAAAACAGTGATGAACACGGCACAGATATCTTACTGTGTTGCTACGTATTGAACAACAAATAAACCATGGATTATTCAACAATCCTATCTATACTTGTTCTTTTATTATACTCCCTACAGTCAGTAGACGGACGTTATTACGAATAACAAAGGGAATGAAACTAAACAATATTTTATTTATAACAAACATCTACCTTAGTCTTGAGTGTAAAATATGAAATGTACTAAAAACTGTTTCTCTTATCACTCTTCCATAATACAGAATTATACTAAAAAACAGCTTAGCTATTCAATGAGTTTTTTAAAACTTAAAAATAAAAGGTGCTTCTAACTGTCTGTTGTAGACTCAATTCAGATATCTGAAAGTGAAAGTCTTAACATGTAAGCTTCATGTAGGTTACTTTTAAGTTTTTGTTTCTATCAACCATTTTTCTTAAGTTTAGAGTTAATTTGTTCAAGAAAAATTGACTCTAAATAGAATGATACATTGTAGCCAAAAACAGTAGACTCGCCTTTTATCCTTTCTGCTCTGCCCAACAGAACTAGATATGTTGTTGTTTTGAATTAAGCACAAAGCTACTGAATAGGCTATCTGTGCTCTGCCCACCATGGGTATCGAAATCCGGTTTTTAGCGTTGTAAGTCCGCAGACTTACCTCTGAGCCACTAGGGGGCAACTCGATATCATACACATTAAAATATATATATATATATATGATAGCCAAAAGTTTGTATGCCACACTCTGTATATCCTAAAGGCTTACTATTACTATTTTTAAAATGCCATAGTGATGTAAGCATCGATAGTTCAGTCTTCACTTGTTGAATGACTAACCTGAGACAAAGGAAATTAAGAACATTTTTTGTGTGTGCTGAAGAATTCCACTGTCGACTGACTGAAAGAAATATTTCGAAAAATAACGTGAAAGAAAAAACGCATAGAGAGGAACGTGATTGTGTGTATATATATTTGATGTTGTTCGGTTTATATTTCTCTGTTTTTTCATCTTAATATTATATACACACGTAACATCTTGTACATTATTAAATATTTTATTTGAATTTAATTGAATTATTCCCTTTGACAATTCTTATAGAAATGACAACTGTCAAAAAGCGCTCCCTTTACCAGCAGTCTGTTCTTGCGCTTATTAAAATGAAGTGGAATGGTGGCTGCAGAGATAAAAATCCTGTGTCCACTGAGAGAAGCTAAGAGTTCTATTGTGCTGGATGCATTCTTTTTGTCGAAACTCAAATATTTTTTCGAACATTGCTTTCAGGCTCCTTTGCTATGATCCAAGACATATTTATTTATTCATCAGTATGTGTAGGAAGTTTACCTTTAAATTGTTTCAACGGGTATCTGCCAGTATTGTGATAACGTGGTATGACGTTCCTGGGTAGTTCGTCACCACAATGCCTTTAAGCCATTCGAATATTTCAAAGACAAAGTAAATAACCATTTAGCAAGTGAGTCAGATTTAGATATATATTTTGGGGAAAAAAGTAATAAAGAGCCAAAGAATTTTCTAAATATAAGAAAAGGAAAAATACAACTTTACAAAATTGAAATATTGAAACTAATTAAAAATTACCTTTACTGTACTGTGAAGTGAACAAAACTCTTAACCCAAATATCATTTTATCATGAAGTAAAAGATATGCATTTGTTTCTGACAGTTTACTCATAAGTGAAAGGAAGTTTCTAAAACTGTTTATATGTATTTTTAAATAGATAAATACTTAAAAATACTGCTTGTTAAAGATTTATTGAGTAATGTTAATTACACATATCAATAGCAACTGGCAAGTCACCAAATTAATGAATTGTACATTAAGTCAAAGGAAAGTTAATTTATTTTTTTATCTCACGCGCACGTTACAAGATTTAGTTTCGTAGTGGCCTGGCATGGCCAAGCGCGTAAGGCGTGCGACTCGTAATCCTAGGGTCGCGAGTTCGCGCCCGCGTCGCGCCAAACATGCTCGCCCTCCCAGCCGTGGGGGCGCTATAATGTGACGGTCAATCCCACTATTCGTTGGTAAAAGAGTAGCCCAAGAGTTGGCGGTGAGTGGTGATGACTAGCTGCCTTCCCTCTAGTCTTACACTGCTAAATTAGGGACGGCTAGCACAGATAGCCCTCGAGTAGCTTTGTGCGAAATTCCAAAACAAACAAACAAAAAAAAAATAGTTTCGTAGCATCTTCGAACCTAAATATCGTAACTATAGAAACAAAAAGAAATAAATTGTTTGAATGACCTGACGGGCGCTAGATTCACAAACTTCGGGTTCGAAACACCATCAGCGAATATGTTTGCTCTTTCAGCAGTGGGGTGTTATAATGTAACGCTCAAACGAATCATATATTTTTAAAGTGTCAGTGTGGAAATTTTATCATAAATATTTTTACAAAATCATTATTTTTATTCCTTGACTTACTTTTACAACAGACAGACCGCAAATTAATACACAGCATACTGACATGAATTAATAACTAATGCATTGTTCTAGATTAAAAATAAAGTGCCACCTATAAACAGGTACAAGATTTTTCTTATTGATTGTCAAGTTCGCTTTTTCGCTTTGACTTTGCGTTCCACTTAATTTCTTCCGAGCCACTGACTTCAGAATTGTCTGTTAATTTCACGCCGATTAAATAATGATATATCTATGTAAAACAAAAACAGAACAACAACAAAATTGTGCTAATGGAGCTCGTTAGCTTCTTTATACCGGAAAAACAAAAAATTCTGATTACAGTATAAAAGGTGGTTCCAGTCATTTGGGAATCAGTTAGAGATTTGAAGACAAATCAGCTTGAATAGATTTTCATTAGAAAGTTTTCTCAGTTTCAGAATGAAGGTTGTGGTAAGTACAAAATATATTTATCATATGTATATGTATATATATATTTTCGGGCCCGACAAGGCCAAGCGTGTTAAGGCGTGCGACTCGTAATCTGAGGGTCGCGGGTTCGCATCCCCGTCGCGCCAAACATGCTCGCCCTTTCAATCGCAGGTGCGTTATAATTTGACGGTCAATCCCATTATTCGTTGGTACAAAAGTAGCTCAAGAGTTGGCGGTGGGTGGTGATGACTAGCTGCCTTCCCTTTAGTCTTACATTGCTAAATTAGGGACGGCTAGCACATATAGCCCTCGAGTAGCTTTGTGCGAAATTCAAAAACAAACAAACAGATATTTATATATATTTTCACACTTAAGCTCTTTAATAGTATTACACAGGATGTTCGGAAAGTCACTGTGCAGTTTTGTAATCATATTTTATTCAGTCTATTTCAAGTCAGCAACTAATAGTGGTGTTTAGAAACAAAATAAGAAGGATCCAAGTCTGCATTGATGCCAACGGGGGTCACTTTCAACATTGTTCATAATTGTCATTCATATTTACCTCCTGTATTCTATATTGAAACATGTCTGTTAATAAATATATAAGCGCACAGTTCTTTCCGAACACCCTGTATATTCGCCAAAAATATCAAAGTGAAAGTTTTAAGGAATCCGAACCCAGTCGTCAAAACAAATTGTTTTCGGATTAATCTTTTCAATTTTTAGGGACGTACTTAAGTTTTTAAGTCCATCTTCAATTATTTCATGATTGATAAAATATAATTGTTACATATTCAGTTCTAATTGTCCATATCCATAAATAAATAGAACAGGACAAAATTTGATATTAATAAAAGTGCTTGAAACATTTGTTTCTTTTCAGGTTCTTTTCTTTGCCCTATTCGCTCTTGCTGCTGCTGGTTATGTAAGTTATCATCAGCCTGGGTATGGGTATGGTGGATATCCAGCTTACGGTTATGATAGATACAGATATGGTAGGTATCCAACTTATGGTTATGGTCATCGCAGATACAGATATGGTTACTATCCCAATTATGGTTATGGATATGGCAGGTACGGTTATGGTGGTTATCCCAGTTATGGCTATAGACAAGGAAAGTATGGATATGGTGGTTATCCCAAGTATGGTTATGGACACGTTGGATATCTTGCACTAGAACATGGATATGCAGGTCATGAATATAGTTCCCAATAGTTTAAGACACCTTACAGCGGCTACCATGTTAGCTACCCAACGTACGGATTCAAACATGCAGGATACCACTGAATAAAGAAAATTTATAAAGGTGAGATTTCATTGTCAATACTATTGTAACTAAAATAGTGCAATTTGAATAAGTAATTGCTGAACAGAATGTCTATGTAAACCTAAGATTGTAATCACAAACCATTAAAATACTTCAAAAACAACAATTTAGATTCGAAGATGAATAACACCTACTATCTGCCCAGCAAGGAGCTTTGTAAAGATTTGTTTGCATAAGTTAATGAACAATATTGTGTACACATACCTAAATAAATGCATATACACACATACAAACGAAAATAAAGAAATATAAACGATCTTTTCAAACTCTTTTTTTAATTTACTTTAGCATTATTTAAAAAGTTATGTTATGTGTTATATTACTTGTTTCAGCACAAACTACGGTTTGAAGCTTGGAAGAAAAAGAGTTGTCTCTTCTGAACGCTTGAAGTTAAACTTGCAAAAACGTCTGTATGAAAACCAACCTCTCTTGGAATTACTTACATACTTTCTCAAGGGTATTCAGTCAGTTCGTCGGAGAACTGTTGAGAGTTTTTAAGTTGATCTTTTTAACAGTTGTTTATAATGAATTTACCTGTTCTTGGGCATTGACTTTGTGGTTGTTTTGTACAATAAATAAATATATATGTGATTATTTTCTCGTTATAATTTAATGTAACAACTTTTTTCATGGTTTGAGCATGTTTCCCATCATCCCAACTTGCTTTTCGAAAATTGGTAAACAGAGTTGTCATGAAAACATCACATGTTCTATGTGGTTAATAAAAATCGTTTCTCATAAATTCTCGGTAATACTTACAAAACGTACCTTCCTTCCCATCTCTTCTGGTATTTAACAAAAGTCGATTTCGAGGATGAGGAATTTGCAGCAGCAGAGGCTGACGAATCAACACCATTAGTTCTAAGACTCGGCTGTTTAACTTCTGTTAGAGCCAAAGACTCATTGTTAACACCACAACACTATTCACAACTTGTAGTCTAGGTATCTCTGTAACAAACTGTAGATCTAATTTTTCTGACACATTTTACCACAGAAAAGTTCAAATCACACAGTTTAATTATAATATAAAATAACTCACAAAACAACTATACAATGTAAAAACACTGCGAAACAAGTAATCTTTTAGAAACATCCACATATCTAATATAGTGTTTACATACTTCAAGAAATTTGACGAATGTTTGGTAATAGCTCTATATTTAGATTATACAATCTATGTCTAATTCTGGATTCTTTGAAACAAACCCACCTTTCTCGTGATATACATTGGCTAGCTGTCAAGATGAGACACGCCTTTTTGGAAGAAGTTACCAGAATTTTTCGTTATTATGTTTCTATATTCTTTGAGTCCAGGTGTATGACGGAATAATAGTAAAGCTAACTCCTACGTCACGACTTTCATTCGGTTTCTAACGTTTCTCTGCAATAAAAATATTAATAATATCTGTAAAAACAAAGATAAAATCGTCAAAATATTTCAAGGGAGACAGTTTGGAATTGTTACTGAAGAATTCTCTCCTGGTAAACACTGTTTCTATTTATCATGCAATTGCTCAAACTCGTGTAACTGTGAGATAGCCTTAGTTTTATGGTAATATTAGTGTATTAATTTGTAGAATTAAAAAAAAAAAGAATAAATTAGGTGTTGGAATAATTCTTGGTAGCTTTCTTTTATTTACATGTTTCAGTTAGTAATATCTCTGTAGTTTAATGAATAGTATCTTACAATTTTACCAAGTGCTAGTATCTATAGAATACACAGAGTGGGCGGTAAAAAGTAAAGCATGTTTTTCGTTGGTTAAACGGTTCGCCGCTTAAACGATCGTTCACATAAACATCTTTTTTACATCAGGAATAATGACTTTACCAAACCCACAGGCTGACACTTTAATAACACTGCATATCTGATATATCCATACTTCTAAACACATTTGCTCCATCCACTGTAAAACAAAGAAAAAACCGGTAAAGAAGTTTGATTCTTTTTTTAGATTAGGCACTCCCGTCCCCTATAGAATGAAAGAAGAATTATATTTTCTTTAACTGTATCCTTCCATTTTTCCCTCCTACACTTTCTCACCCTAATAAGGTGTCTACAACATTTTCCTTGAAGATTTACACTTTTTTTTTCTTTTTCTTGCCAATTCACTTTTAGCCACACACTTTTGTTACCTTTATATTAGTACAGCGGTAAGTCTACGGATTTACAACGCTAAAATCAGCGGTTCGATTCATTTCCGTGAACTCAGCAGATAGCTGGACATGACTCTGCTATAACAAAACACACAAACACCTTCATATTAATCTTTTTTCACAGTCGTTCTTCGCTCTTATCGAGTTCATGTTCATGTACCTATTGTTGTTGTATCCCTTTAAACAACATTACCCGACGCACATGTTCATTTATTTCCTAATATTGCTGTTTGTATTCATGTTCTACTTTTATTTATTATTTTTGGGTGTTCGTTTTTCTCTTTTTCATGCTGTTTTCATCTTAAAATATTGATTTTAATCTGAATAATTAACAAATCACGGCTTGATACTAACTAAATATCCACTTGAGACAAATCTTTTAGTTCACTTCTTTATAAAGATATAAATATTATTTCTGTAATTGGAAATGTTGTTGTACTACAATAACCTTTCGAAAAAGTCCTAAATTACAGTACTTCGAAATATCTTGGTACTTCTCGCAAGGAATAGACATAAATAAAAATGTAAACTGATCTAAAAGCAGTAGATTTCAAGCTAACCCTCGTGAACGTTCAAATAATTATATACACACTTAAGAGAATAAACCTAAAGATAGTTTTGCTGCTCAACTGCCACCTATTCTGAGTAATTTTTGTTTTATTTCCCTTTTTTCTGTCTCTCTATTTATTTTTTTGATATCATTTGAAAATATAATCCTTAAGTAACAAAACAAGACAGCGATATTTTTATTGAAGCATTTTTAACTGTTGGCACTAAACTTAGCCGTAGGAATTTTCGCGTTACGAGGTTATATAATATGATTACTTCACTCACCATTTTTCCTTTTGTCGCGCCTAACGTGATACAGACGTAGCAAATTCAATTAACAAGTGTGTACATTGTGAAGAGGGATTGACACTTGATGCCAAAAGTAAAGTGAATGGTGTTTAGCACAATTTTAGATTTAAATTAATGCAAAATTCCCAAACAGTGGAAACAGATACGGGTCAAGGTATTTTCGCTTCCTTTTATTTGCGAGGAATCTAAACGTTACAAACTTCTCAAATATAAAAATAAAATCATAAAAATTTCCAGAATAGAAAACACTACACCTCATTATAAAACAACTGGAACGTTTGACCTATTTTATTTAATACTTTTTGATACTCAGGAAGGCTAGAAGATATTTTATTCCATGTATATGAAGAAAATGCAATCAAAGCTAATATTTCCCACAACACAACGTAAGTCATGTCGTGAGTATGGCTGAATGTCAAAAATACTCGAAATCTTAACGCAAATTTTTCACTGACAAAGCGTTTCATGAATATCAGCTATTTTATCTGTATTCATGAACTATATTTTGAATTTTACACAATCACAACGTACCCAACCACTTTTCAGAAATATATATATAATTAGATAAAGGGACTTCGTATAACGTAACTCCATAAACAGCTGATCGCATCAACTTCTAAACTGTACCAAACGAATCGTCTCGGTTCCGACATTTGCAAAAAGGTAAAAAAAAAAAAATAAAATCGCCTAAGCCCTTAGGGAAAACTGGAAATTCCCCCAAATCTCTTCTCTTAAAATTCTTGACTCATTAATTTCTAAATGGTTCCAAACGAACCGTTTAGGCCTTGAGGTATGTAAAGAAGAAAAACTTCACCCAACACTTTAGGGAACCCGAATATTTCACAAAAGCATTTTAAAGGAAATTCCCCAAAAGCGGTCTCCAAATGTGGCGTTGATTTACATTAGAATAAACAAATACTGCTATTAATCACCGCTCTTATCTTAAGTTAAAAACTTAAATTTGTATTGTAGTGGTCCTGTAAATGTGAAGCATAGAACCACATGGTGGATAATTCAATATTAGTAGTACTTTATCTGACGTATGAAATGTTTAAGAATTTATATTGATATCATGCGCAATGAGTTGACAGACACGATTCCTTCTTCGATTAGCAGTCATGAAAATGTTCGTTTGAGTATTGGAGGCTCGATCCTGGTAATTACAACAAACTAAACACCAAAGTCTAGGAAGTTTGCTAGGATAGAGTGGGAAGTTTTATCAATACATATAACTCTTCTCATTTAAAGAAGCAGGCTGACGTCACTTAGATGTTAGTGTGTTCAGCTGAAGAGTGAAAAGTTCAGAACCTGGTTTTTAGCATTATAAGCCTTCAGACTTATCGTTGGATCATTGGGAATCACATTGTAATATATAAATTTATTGTGCTCATAAGTCTTTATTTAAATGTTAAACTTGAGAATAATTTTTATACCTCAATTACGTCGTTTCTTTCTGAGGAAGTGATATATTTCTTCTGAGGGATTTCTGAATTGTTTGATGCGCTAGCCGTCTTTAGTTTAGCAGTGCAAGACTAGAGGGAAGGCAGCTAATCATCACTACCCACCGCCATCTCTTGGTTTTCTTGGATTGACCGCTATTTATAACGCCACTACGATAAAAAATTGAGCATCTTTGATGTGACAGGGATTTCAACTCGCGAACCTCAAATTACGAGTCGAACGCCCTAACCACTTGGCCATGCCTGGCCTCTTATTAAGTAATCCAGAAAATAATATAAATAGTAATTCACAGTTTATAGTTGTTTTTGTAATCCATCTCTTGGATCGCACTTACTAACACTTCATCAATACGCATGTTAAATAATTATTACTTTTTACATTTGCTGAAGTAAGGTCTTTTTTATACATTGGGCAAATGTTATTTATATATGTTGTGCAATATACGTTTTATTTTTTAGCCAGGGTATATGGATTGTTAGTAAAGTTTTGAGTTTTTGTTTTTCCTTTTTGAAGTACTTGTTTTTAAAAACTTGGAGCTTCATTATCTCTTCATTTATTTGAGATATAATAATAGTTTGGGACGATTTGTTTTTCTTTGTTTGTTTTTGAATTTCGCGTAAAGCTACACGAAGGTTATCTGTGCTAGCCGTCCCTAATGTAGTTGGTTGGTTGATTTAGTGTTTTATGGCACAAAGCAGCTAGGCTATCTGCACCAAACGTCCGGTAAAAGCTAAAATAAAGTAAATGTAGTAAAATTCATAAAAAGAAATGAAAGTAAAACAAAACAGCATTTACAAATATAAATAGCATAAAACCAATGTTGACATCTAGTCTACAATGTTAAGAGAGAAACCAGAGTAAGAAAGGTTGTAAAAGACTTTCTGTAGCATAATGGTAATGATCATAACCTACCAGGAAAACTAACAGTACAAGAAACACCGTCAGTCACCTGAAGTTGGCCATTTCAGTCCTGGTTCCGGGTTATGTGACATTATGGCCATTGTCAAAAAGTAAAGTAATAAAAGTTTTAAAAGACATGCAGCAAAATTGTAAAAATAATTTGCCAGGATGACTAAAGGGTAGTTCAAACAGCAGCGTTAGTCACCTGAAGTTGGCCTTTCTAGTCCTGGTGTTGAGTTATTTAATGTTACGGCCATTTTCTAATTTCAAATCGAACTAGAGAGATTGTGATTCTTAAAAGGGAACCACATTAAAAAAAGGTTTAACTTATATGACATTAAAAATAATAATGGTCTTTAAAAAACCAAAAACTTTATCAAGGTGGACAGTGTTACCATCACCAATAACACTATCTAATGTAACGGACAAACCTTGGGACCGAGCAGTGTTAAAATGGTACCGTCGTTGAGAGTCGTAACAATGGCAAGAAAGTAAAATGTGGCTCATAGTGATCTGAGTGTTACACAAACTACACTGGTGCATCAGATTTAGATAAAACAAAACAATGAGTTACAAAACTGTGACCAATGCGTAGTCTAGTTAAAACAACTTCCTCCTTTCGATCCTTACGGAAGCTAGAAAAAAAAACGAACACGGACGATATTTGGTAGGATAATAACGAATAATGTTCTACATCACTCCACTAGTTTAACCAAAATACCATATTTTGACACAGTTACTCTCTATTAATATTGGGAACTAATTTTGTTAATAATATTTTTATTTTTCAATAATTTCACTCTAAAATTTAAAACAGTGAATACATGCTAAATGAAGTTAAACAGGTTCGGTTCAGTTATTGTTAAGGGCAAAGCTACACGATAAGTTATCTATGGTCTGTCCATCGCAGGTATCGAAACCCGTATTTTAACGTAGTGAGCCTGTAGACTGAACCAATAGTGGTGGCAGGAGAAATCAATAAACAAGTTTAAAAAATTGATATATTTTACTGTATATATACAATTTCAGTTTGTTTAAAATTAAAAGACATGAAAACACGGGGCAACATCTAAATATATAATGAACCAATATATCAAAAGATGTTTGCCCTTTCAACCGTAAAGACGTTATTATATGACAATCAATCACAACATCTATTGATATGAGCGTAGGCCGGGACAGCGGTGAGTGCTACCAGCCGTTTACCTACACGCTGGTCTGAGTTTCAAACATGGGATAACAGCAGACATTATCAACATGCTATAAGTAAAAAGAAACCAACCAATCCAGTAATAATTAAATTTTATAAATATCCAATAATACACCTGCAGGGATTGTCTCTTTACGTTTGTTAATACACACATATCTTGGAATCTTATGAGACATAACGTTATGGTGTTCATAATGTTAGTATTTTCATACTGAGAAATAATATTAAAAGCACATATCTATGCATGAATTTTCACTATACTCTTTTAATATTCATGATGAATGACGTTGCTTCCAATACTTCCACGTCGTTACCGAGTGTTTGTCAACCATCTAATAATTCAACCGCTTTAAAAATAAAGGGAAATTGATGTTTCAGTTCATAGGAATACACTTGAGGTATTTACTAAACAGCTTTTAGCTCTTCAGAACATGCATTAAACTTCCACTCCTGTCAAACCGATCAAGATATCAACATGAGTAACGATTTAGATTCTTATACGTGCCATAATCAAACATGTGCTGCTCAACCGTTGAACGGTACCCCAGCGGAAACAAAAAAAGAAAGCGATATCCTCTAAGATACCTCTAGCTCTTTCACAATATTTCATCCTACACAAGCGCTTTAAGATAAAAAAAAAACTTCTAAGTAGCGCTAGTATCAATCATATTAAAAAAAATTATGGACTAATAAGGAAACACACAAGGACAATTAAAATATTCAACACTATCTCTTCGAATGTGTTACAAACTTATGCCAAATAACTACCAGTAATACAGAACTACTTGAAACAGTATTCAGCTAACCAGTAACCATCGACAATCGAGTATTTTGTTTTCGAAAACACCAAGAACAATTGGTTTAGTGTATAATTACATAAGGGATTAGTCATATGTGCTTTGTTTTTCACGCGCAATTCAAGCCCCAAGTTTGAGCGTTGTAGGTCCCCAAACTTTCCACTAATCAAAAACCAAGGAAAAGCATCAATAATATTGAACTAGTCATCAATAACTGAAGTAGTGTAATATTCTCTGGTGAAAGTTTTCCATGAACGAGTTCTTTAAGTCTTTATAACACCAAAATCTGGCACTCCATCCCTGAAGTTGGCAACATTGACGATATCCCTAATTATGCTTTAAAATAACAGTTTAAACAATCTCTAGCCTTCAAATAATTCGCTTAATATACTGTTCTTTGTTGTTGAAATTCACATACTACATCAATGTTAAGTTTGTAGCAATTACATTGTTTTTCTATGTAAAATATACAGGTTGCCCAAGCGGTAATTAAGGATTAATTGCAATATTGATCGTATTTTTCTATGCGTTGTTAGTCCTTAATTAAGGGATAAAAATAAAGTCTTGCAACGATATGTAGAAAGAGACAAAAATAAATTAACAAACAGTGTTTCGGAAGGCGACGACGTTCAGATCCCTTTGGAAATTCGAAGGTTTAAATAAGTGTAACTTCAGAATTTAAAAACAGAATAATTAAAGGTTTTAATTATTTTCTACTGTATGAATATGCTTGTCTACTACAAATATAAAGAAATGGTGATGCACTAGAATATAATTATTGTATGAAAAATATATAACCTCAGAACAACGCTAGTGTATAACGAACGAATCAATACATCAAGGTAAAAAGGTAGTCAAACATGGATTCTTCATACAATAATTTTTTTTTTTATTTGCTGATACAATCGATTTCATTGGAGTTATTCCATTTTTAATTGCACTAATATGAATTCGGTAAGGTAAGGCTTTAAAATTTAGTTTATTGTGGTCAGTTGTTCAAAACTGAACACGACATAAAACTTAATGTTTCCTACACTTACACTTTGTTCACGAACCATTGTTGATTCGAGAACCAAGGTTAATTTATTTACCTCTACACACGTGGCGTGTTGTATGTAACCCATATGTTAAGTGGCAGTTTTTGAGTCACAGACAGTGTGTCACGATAAGACATGTATTTTTCTTCTTTCATTATTAATCTAGGGTGTGCGGCTCATAGAACGCTTCTGAGGTATTGTTTGTACTTAAAAAAAACACACAAAAAAACTTAGCTCATAGGTCCTTCATCTCCTGACCGATTCGAGATCTAATTGCAGTTTTGGGCTCGCAGATCAAACTCTTTCGATTGTTGTATTTAACCACATTCAAGATCTCGTAGATTAGTTTACTCTAATCCTGCCTAAAAGAATTTAAGATGCCATGGCTATTGGGAATTTCCTCTTGTTTATTTATGAGCATAATACCTTCGGGTTTAAAAAAGGAAACAAAAACCAAACCAAGTTATTGACAAAATGAATTTTACATTTATTAAAACATTTTAAATTAAGTGCATAATGATTTCGTTTTCAAAAAAATTTTGTATTAATATATATTTACAATTCAAGTTATGATCAGTGATGTCGAGAAACCCACTTGTTGAGAAATATATGCAAAAACAGCTCGTTTGGGTTGAGAAAATATTTTACATAGAAGGTCGAAACGTTGTTTGCTCTTCTACGTAAAATATTTTCTCAACCCAAACAAGCCGTTTTTGCATATATAATTCAAGTTATGATCCCAGCTTGAATTTATACCATCGTAATCTGAACCACTTATAGATACCAATGTAAAACTTCAGAGCAAATAGATCTCACTTTCATAAGATTTCTTCAATTTAGCTAAACAGGTAATCTTGTCTATAATGAAAGATTTTTTTCCACCTTTAAAAACATGTTTAATAACACAGTCCAATAATAACTAATAATTTATACTCCAAAACTACTTTTCAAATATTACAATAAACAACGAAAAATAATTATTTAAGAATCACTTCAAAGAGAAAATTTTTCATCACAATTTCTTACAAGTTATATACATGGCCCTTGAATATTTTGGACAAAAGTATTTATAATGATTATTTATAAAGTATAAAAGCATTTGTATTTTTTTCCTGTATTAAAAAATTTTTGCTATTCAGAATTTAATATTTGCAAGTGTTCTTCAGTCTCAGATTTGGTTTCTTCATCTTCTTCACACAATCTTTGTTCTTTGTTATCTTCCTCTTCCTCCAAGTTGTATGGTTCCATTTCTTTTACACTGCTCAAATCTTCCTCAGTTACTGCTTTACTACCAATCTCCGACTCGTATTCCGTATTACATTCTTTACTATACAAAGCTTGTTTATCACAATCTTTGCTCAATTCTTCTCTGGGCTGTATTTTATCTTTATTCAATTTTAAGAATCCTTTCTCAGAGATTTCTGCTAGTTTCTCCTCAGGATGCACAATTTCTTCAAAGGGTCCAACATGTTCTACATCTTTTTCTGTATAATTTTCAACAGAAAATTCCAGTTTGGCTTTTCCTTCAGTCCCAAGATATTCTTGTTTTCCTTTCTTTTCATACAAAAGGTGTTCAGTGTCTTTGTATCCCTCATCTTCAACTTGCCCGATTTCACCAATGTCTTCACCTTCAAGATCACAGTCCTGATGTTCTTCTTCTGAATCATTTTCCTCATCTCCAGACTCCTTGAGGTTTTCATCTGTTACTGTGGCTATGAGGTAAAATTATACTTTGAAACCCTTGTCTCATTCTGATTTATAATATAAAGAAGAATCAATATACAATAAGAAACAGTGGCTGACATATGCTGTGTAAGTATCATTCTATGAAATGTGAATGTTATCACAAAACCTGTTGTTTCTTCACTTTCATCTACAAAGTCTATTGGTCCTTCCAATACTGATGAAGCTACAGAGATGTAGCTATTTGGTCGAGATTGAATGTCATTCAAGTTGCTAGGAGAAGGGCATAATCTGTGACAAAGGCGATGACTTTCATGAAGAAAATGAAGCTGCTCTCTTGAAGTATGAAGTTCGTCATGCATTCACAGTCTTTCTTCTTCCCTCTCTGAGACATACGACTATATGATAGGAAGAGATATAAGAGTTAAATGAACTTCAGTATATTAGTTAAACAAAGATAGATTTATCAGAAAATTAGAAAGTAAAATATGACTTACAATATATAAGTACAAGTACACAAATTCAAAAAAAGAAACAAAAAGCAGAAAATTATAATGTTTTTTTCTGAAACTGTAACTGTTTAAGACTTTTCTTGTTCTTTATATTATTGTGTTCACTTTCTCAATTAACTTAAACAATTTTTGACCAGCTTGTGGTTTCAATTTTACTTCTGGACAAACCTGATCAATACTTTGGGTCCTTAAAATCTATTTTGTGACAGTTTTTTTTTTTTTTTATTGGCTATACAACTATATACAAAATAAATTAATAAATTGTCTTTTTTATTTATTTTTACAGTGCTTATTTTTTCAAAGGAAACTAAAGAGAATTTAATTATATCTGTTGGTTTTTTAAGTTAAAACATTCATTTATTAATTGATACTTAGTCAAATAATAAATATAATTCAATAGAACAAATTCAGATTCTTTTTGGAAAATGATGAATTCATCTTTTGAAATAGCAGCAATTGTTATAACGAATGATTTCCATTTCCCTTGTTTGTTGAAAAAGTAACACATTAAATAAAATAAAATCTCTCTTCAAATATTATTTGAAGATTGTTTTAATCAGGTATAAAACATTGTAGTCAGTCATAAAACAGATATCTGGTTATAGGTTAAATACATCCACAACTTCTTAAACACACAAGAATGTTTTAAAAAAACGTCTCTACAAACAATACCCATCTTTCTATGCTTTTACTACCATTGTTAAATTGGATGATTTTATGATTAGATAAATTCTATAAAATATACAACTTACCAAGAGTTGAGTCAAATTCTATTTATAGTGATAGATATATTTATCAATTTTGGCAAAGGTAAACTAAGTAACAGGCCTGTCTTCCTTGCAACAACTGAAGTTTCTGCATGAGTGTTATTGCTTTCTTCCCCCACAACTGTAAGCAGCAGAATTATTAAATCATGAAATAAGTAATAAACAAGCTACAATATTAAGAGAACATTTAATATTTCCTTACCAATAAGGTTTGAGAACCATGTTAAGCCTTATAAGTGATCTTCATCTGAATGGATTATCAGATTATGCAAACAGGTAAATACAACATTTAAGTTGGATTATACAATTTGTTTTCTCCTTTTTAATTACGTTCACAATGTAACGTACAAAATGTTTAAGCCAGCCTGTTTTTGTGTAAAGAGAACTGTAATAATGAAAACAAATACAAGTTATAAATCAACTTTATTTTGGAAACAAAAACAGTTTTATACCAGCATTTTGTAATTCAATAACAAAAACACCCAAACATACATTTTCAAATATATGCAAAAATGATAATCTCAAAGACTCAACAAATGTTATTTTATTGTAAGAGTGGCCTTTGTTGTTTTTGCTCAACCATACTAGCAATCTAGTCCATTTGCTGCTTTATTTCATTACAGAGAATCTCATGCTACATTTATCGAATAGCGATCAATCAGAAAACATGCGACTCAAATGAAAATAGCTGTTTTTGACAGGAAAAGGATATGTGAAAAACCGTTTCACAATTAAAGACTTGTATTTCTTAAACTAAAGAAAATACTATATAGTCATATCTTCACAAAATTTCTTTGCTTAACTATTAATGCTGAAATATTCTGACATTAACAAGAGATTCTATTTCATTACAAACTTCTATCAAGTTGTTTTTCAAAGCTAGTACTCACCTTCTCCACTGCAGGCATTAAACATGTCATCTTCAGACACTCTTAGGCCTTCATTTAATACTGAAGTAAGTTGATTAGCTGAAATATAGTTACATGCATTACACCTGTAACAACAAATTACTTATCACAGTTTTAACACTGAAATTTATACGAGATATTATTACATCAACATTAAAGACTCCAGTGCTACTGTAAATGACAACAAAAACAAAAGTACAGAATAATTTTCTTATCAAAACTACTTCAAAAACAAATACCTCCAAAAATCATGGTATGTTTGAAGTTAGTACCAAAATTAGTATCTAACAAGTCATAACAGAAGTTAATATTTTTCAGATGCTTAAAATAAAGCTACCTTGGTAAATGGATGCTAGAACTAGTTCTTTCAAATCTTTTTGACCCTCAAGTTCACTTGCCATCTGGAATACACATTAAAAAAAAAAAAAAAAGATTATATATATTATATACACATACACATGTGCGTGCATGTAAAAATGAAAACAAATATATCACTTGGATAAAATACTTACACAAGTCTTTGATGCTACCAAGACATGTAAACATCTCTTAGTTGTCAATTGCATACTTGCATATCAAATTTATGTAAAAATAATAGTTCTAACTTTAATTTAATAATTGTAATACAAAAATACTTTTACCTTATGACTGTCATTTTGTAACATTTATGTTGTGAAGTTCACACATACATAAAAAAAAAAAATCATTTAAACTTTCATTTTTCTGCATTCTTTAAAGCTCCATGATTATTTTTCCTTTGAAACACACACACAGGCATAACAAAAATAGCCTAACACTAAATAGTGTAAACAGTATACAAGTAAGAAAATCAGCACTACATAACAATGATGGAGCTATAATTTTTAAAGAGAAAAGTAAAATTAAAATTACTAGTTAAGGTACCTGCACATTGGACAAAAGTTATTTAAATTCACAATTGATGAAAAGGTTATCTTAAGAAATGAAAAGTTGTTTCCTTTATATATAATTTTTAAAAAAAAACCCAAAATGCCCATACACACAGCAAAACACAAAAAGTGAAACTAAGTTTACATGCAACTCCTCAAGGACCCAACAAACCTTCATGCTAAATTTGGTGAAAATCCATCAACAGAGGAGAAATAGTGTTTAAAAAAACCTACAAAAAACACTCATAAAAACCTCAAACTACAAAACCGAAAATTTTTGTGCATTCCCCTCCATGGACCTAATGAACCTCCATACCAGTTTTGGTGAAAATCCATCCACACCCTGTGAAGTATTTGCGTGGTCATACAACAGACAGTGTTATTATATTTATATAGATGGCACCAGTACATTAGATCTGCATGTGAGTTATTCATGACATCATATCTGCACCCTTAGAATGGAGAAAAATAAGGTTTTCCATGATGGGAAACAAAGGCAAAATGAGAAAAATCATGACCACTATTGCAAATCTACATGCACAGAGGATAAAACATTTCACAAAGTTATGGGTTATACATCATGTAATAAAGCTTTTCCAGCATCATATAAGCAAGAATCCCATTACAGTATGCTACTTTTGTAATTTGGTAGCAAAGGATAAGAGTTTTAATTGTTTCACTTTTTTTTTTTAGGAGTAAGAATTTGTTATGGACTTACTCTAAAACACTGTTGTTTTTTGTTTATACACTTACATAGAGACAAAGACAAATGTTAAAGATTTCAAAATACATCAAAAGAGCATATTCAAAATAAACTACCACCAAATATTGCACATATTCTCCATAAAACTATTAAATCCAGATTAATGTAGCATAAACCCCAGCAAATCAGTATTAACATTATAAAATCAAACTTGAAAAAAATAATTCAGTTTAATGTTTCATTCTCAGTAAAACATTGTAAATCTCATATTAGTAACAGATTAAATAAATTTTAGAAAAAGACATTTACAATTGTGAATATCACATGTACATAAAATACATTAAACTTTCACAGTAACATTAAAGTATTTAATACTGATTTAGACAAGTGTGCTGATTCATTGGTTAGTATAACTTCTTGGAATCTAAAACAACCATGTTATTTAACATTTGCATAACACATCCAAAAAGGAGTTTTTATATTTGTAAAAGAAAAAAATTATAGAATTCTATCATACCTCAGCAACATACTGAAATTCTTTCCTTGGAATCTGAAAAATCTGGGAAATGAGTTCTTGCTTTTCTGCCAAAGCTTCTGCAATTTGTTGATCTTTGCGATGTAACATTTCTAAATTAAACAAGATTAGTTAAACTGTTGAAATTAATTTAATTCAAATTATGTTCACGATTTTTACTAAGCTGTTAGAGGTATATGCTGGTATCTTGAAAATGTTTTAAACATTTTGTAAAAATTTTTAAAAACACTAATTGCTACCGAATTAGTTCTAATCCTCTTATCAATTTGGCAAAACATACGAATATATTATTACAAGATCAGACCAACTTTATGAACTAATAACAAGACAATCCTGACCACTACTGATAGTACAGCAAGATGGACATGAAACTTATGCACGAATTTTTTGTTTTTTTATAAATTAGTTTACTCTAGCAGCACAACATTATTGTACAAGTTACAAGTAATACACTCAAGTATTGGACAAATATGGTGAAAAGTTAGTATTCAAAAGTACACTTATATAGGAAAAAATTAAATTTCAAAAAGAGGACTTTAAAACTTTTTGGTACAAGTTTTTGTGATGCAAGTTTGTTTTTTGTTGTTTTTCTTCAATATCCTAAAAACATGACCATGGTTAAGTTAATAAAGCCTACAAGAAATAAAATAACCTGTACCTCCAATTTTATCACTATTCTGTTAAAGCTAATAGAGCTTCCAATTTTAGTAGAAAAATTTACTTTAGTCAACGTAACATTTACTTTCAAAGACACTAGCCAGTTGGTATACATTTTTTTTTTATGTCAGCTGATTTTATAACAGAATTTTCTCTCATTCCAAACTGCTCTTCTTACATGGCAGTACTGCCTTTCACTTCGCCTTCATCAACCAGTTTTTAAATCTATACTGTATTCTTTATGTTAATATTAGGCTGAAATCCAAGTTGAATCTTTCCATGCAAATGATGGAAAAAAAAACGAATTTACAAAACTTAGTAGCAAGACTGTCCTTCTAATACTAGTGCTACCAGCAAGATGAATAACAAAGTACATAAGGTTTGTACATTAACAATAACCCCTTCCTTTATACTGCATATTTTAATACTTCCATAGCTTTTAAAAACCACCTACTAGTACATACATCATTCCAGTCAAGTCTGGGTAAAATCAATTTCATTTGGAAATTTTTCCAATTCATTTATTAATATTTAAATAATTTATAATGCTCAAAATAAACTATTTTAAAATACGACGAAAACAAATTATTTTTAATGTCAATTATGAAGTTAATCAGTGAGATCTATTAGCAATAAAAATACACAATGTTAATGTTTAAACATGAAAACAGTACCCGAATTCTAAATAAGATAAACACACACATAGTTTTCATTATGAAAAGTCAACTGGATTTACTCTAAAAAAACAAAAAACAGTAAAAATTGCCCAACTACACATCTTTACTTTGCCTACAGTGTCTTATCGATTGGAAATGTCGTCTAGAAATATATCTGCCTAGAAAAAAAAAATTAACTGTATGTTCATTGTTTGTACATGATTTTGTTGTTTTTAAATATAAATGAACTGAGGAAACATCACGCACACAGTAAAATGATTTATGAAATAAATGATCTACAAGGTAACTGTACCTATTGGAGTAAGTACAGGTTCTGCAACTTGAAGAACCACACTTTCGCTGACTTTAATCTCCGATGGTTCTATCAGCTGGGGTTTGACTGGAACATGAAAAACTTTTACTCTTTCAAGATTCTGTTGTTCTTGGCTATCTTCAACTGAGCTACAAGGTGAAGGAGCTTCTTTCTGTGGTGTGACTAATGAAGTACCCTTCTGTGGATGATTTTCTGTTGGTGGGAGTTTGGGACTAGATATTTCAGTGTTAGGAACACTATGTGAGCTGCTATCACTTGTTTCTCCTGTGTCTGTGGATTCCACACCATTGCTTACTTCAGAATGTGAAGATTCTAATGATACAGGCATCCTAGGTTTATGACAAAGTTAATTTCTTATTAATTCTCTCAACACTGGCTCGGACAATTTAACCAACCATGTGATCTCTTTGTAATCATTTAATATCATTATAGATTTAATACTTCTAATTTTCAAAATAGTGTGTATATCATTGGCAATCTTTCAGTTAATGTGTCTTTCATGTAAAAAAAATAATTTTGAATGAAGTACTTTCAATAAATTAAAATAATGATTTCAATATATAGTCCATCAATATATAGGGTATTTGTTTTGAACAGTTCATGTGCAAAGTGATTTTCATGTTTAAATTAAAATAGTTTTTCATGTCAAAAATATCAAGTTTCACTTGTTTAATCTCTAAAACCTCCTAAATACATTTCAAATGTTTATTTTTAGTAAAACTTTACATTTTATCTGTTATTTTCTCTACCCTAACTATATATAAAGTTAGTCAATATGACTGACCTCTTAACCCCCCTGCCAAATTGAAATAAGCCCCCAACTACTACCTGCACCATTATAAGTTGCATATCACTCTGGAAATGTGCAGTTCACATTAAACTACTGAATTGCATTACCAATGAGTTACTACAAGCTGTTTGCATGTGTAGCTTATAAAATTATTATTATTTATTTTACCTGATCTAAACTTAATGTAAAGAGAGAGATCCTTAATTCTATACTTTACTTTTATAATAATAAATAAAGAAAAACCATAGAAAACAAGATATAAAGCACTTAGCAAATCATCTTTTCTCTTGCTGTCAACTGTCAATGAAACTAAACACTCCCTTTAACACACACCACACCAATGGTAGTAATGCACTAAATAATTTTTATTTAATTCAATAATGCACCAAAGAAAATAGACTAACAACATGCAAAAAGTAGCCAATTTCCCCTTATAATTTTTCAGGTTTTCTAACTATGTGACAAGAGTTGGTACAAAATCATCCAAGCTGGTTTCTCACAGGAATAAACAGCATATTAAGTAAAATTGATGATTATTGATTCAGAAAACGTTATACAATACTTTATTTGATAAATGTTATACTAATTGGTATAACACAAATACAATAAGCTTAGTAAAACTTTAAATATAAGACACTAAAATCTTTTGTCATGTACAGTAAAGGATACCCATTGCAATAGGGTTAAGTGAAATATGCATTGTACACAGGAATATTTCATTTCTTAAAGGTTTTCATGCTACTTAAAAAGCATTATATTTAATCTTCAAAAACAAGACTCATTTCCATTAACTATTTTAATCAAAGTACAGCAGTGATTATGTTTTTCTGCTAAAAGAAGAATCAATCAATAAAGTATCCTTAAAAATTAAATCTAAATAAATCAGTTTGATTAATATTTAGTAAATAATTTTACCTTAAACCTCAACTACTCTTTCTCTTTATAAAAAAAAAAAAAAGTTTTCTTTAATAACTGTTATAATGAAAGTTTAAAGTTTGGTGTTCATATGGTTCTAAAAATAATATCAAACTGCTAATTTTAAAGCTTACACTTTGTTTATTGCCAGAGAATCTTCTGAAATATCTTCTGTTTAGACAACAATGTGGAGGAATCCTGGGCTTTGGCTGATTGGCCATGTCTCAGTTTGTGAGCTTCAGAGGCTTCTGTGATATACTTTAACCACCTATTACAAATAAATTTTATGTAAGTAAATTCTACAGTATTTTATTAACACAACCTGACATAACAAGCAAAATACACATTTCATTGTACAAGTCCCTGGTTATGCCATAATTTGAAGTATTATGTTCAATCTTGGGGTCATTACCTTAGGAAAGACATTCAACTGTAGGAAAGAGTTTAGAGGAGGGTCACCAAAATGGTACTTGGGATGGAGGGGTTGTTATATGAGGAGAGATTAAGATCCTTAAAGTTGTTTTTGTTGAAAAACAAAAAAATTAGAGGGCATTTGATCAAAGTGTTTAGGATTGTAAAAGGAATTGATAATTGATGCATCAACATTTTTCATATTTGACAGCCACAGTTATAGAACCAAGGGACAATTTTATATTTAGACAATGTAAAAACTGTGCATGTATGATGAATGTTAACACTTCCTTAAAGTTCACAAAATAATTTTTTTTCATGGTACATCTAAATAATCACTAAAACCTTTAGAAATTGGACTGTACATTCTTTAGTTATATTACCTGGTATTCAAGATACAAAAATTACTTCAAACTAAATGAAAAATGTTTAATTTTAATATAACATTTCAAAAGGCATAACATACATAAAATAACCTTAAATACTGAATAGTGGCCAGTGAAACTATACGAATTTACATTAACAACTATGTGTTTTGTTTTTTTGTTTGTAAAGGTGAAGATAACCACACTTATAGTAGACAACATTATTCTGTACATCAACCATTTATCAAAACTTTAAAATTTTTTTAATAGTTTACTTTCAAGGGGAAATCATCTATCAGCTACATATTTGTTGGTTAATAATAAGTCTATAACAGACATCAAGTAAAAACATGTTATAACAAAAAGAACTTGTGTTTAAATATATTCTTTATTTACACTGCACATGCCAAAAAATAAAGATCAGTTCTTTTTTCTTTCTGAAGCTGATGTACAAACTCATAGATGGCAGATGTAGAAACAAGAAAAATCCTTTGCTATCTAAAATTTACACTGCACATGCCAAAAAATAAAGATCAGTTCTTACATTTTTCTTTCTGAAGCTGATGTGGCCACAAACTCATAGATGGCATGTTGTTTAGATGTAGAAACAAGAAAAAATCCTTTGCTATCTAAAATTTAACAAGTTATTATAACTAGTTCATATATCAAATATTACCATGCAATTTACAAGTACCATTTCTTGAAATACCTTTATTAATACAAGCAGAATTAAAGATACTTTGATATATACTTCTAAATACAAAAATAATTTTAGTATGTTATAATAGCTATAAACAGGAATTATACAGTAATACAAAATGCGACTTCAATGAAATTGTTTTACAGGAGATAATATACAAGGGTACAGTATGCCATATTTATTAATATAAAATACTAAATGAAATATAACCTGTAGATTTACAGTAATATTATTTGAGAGAGTAAAATTCCTTTTGTTTTAAATCCTTACAAAAACACACAATCAATAACTTTACATAAGGTCAAGTACTAATTATTAGATAGGAATGTAGGTTGAATGTTACAATTTTGGAAAAACACGAGAATGCTTAATATATACATGAAACACATGAAGAGAACAAAAGTTACATTTTAATTGGATCTTGTGATCTCCAAAACTATCAGAAATATAAATTTTACAATTAAACCTTTAAAACTCCTTATAATATATTTGGCTATATGATTACTGCTTTTCTTTAAATTTATTTTTTTCTGCCACATATTCAACTAATGGTAATAATTCAGCATTCCAAGTCCAGTGATAAATAATGGGCCTTTCTCAGTTCTCCACTCCCTACAAACATTACTTTTAATCACTATAACTTACACATTACATTTTCAACAGTTTTCAAATGGTCAATTAAGAAAAAGTAAACTTTCTACACATCTGTGATAAAAATATCTAAATAAGTTGTTTTTTGTTTGAAGTTTATTTTACTTACAACTTTCACTAAGATTAGCAGTCAAATGCAAGAAAAACTGATTCCTTGTAACAATAAAGAAAACAAATGTTGGCTGGCCAGCCCATTATTTTCAAAGCATATTTTTTCCAACAAATACTTGACTGTTTTTGTTTGTACATCTAACAATAATTGGAGTTTAACAAAATTCTTCTCACAGTTTCAAGAAGACTAGAAAACTTTTTTCAGAAGATAAAGATGGACAGTAATTTTTTTAAATATATTAACTACATGATAAAAAAGTTGGAGCATTGAAGCTTATCGATACAGTTTCATTACAATTAATTTCTTTATAATATCTTCTCAATATATTTTATTTCTTAATATTTATTTCCCTTCATACAAATCTAAGAGCACAAGTTAACTACATTTGTAATTTTTGTCTCTAAATGATCTGCATATTTTATAAAAAGAAACACATTCAGCAAATATAACTTGCCTGTGGCCACGCTTCTTGTAAACAGGTTTTGTACACGAAGTATTGGGCTGTGGGTGACTTTGGTGTCTTCTTGGCCTGACATCAGATTGTTGTTGTGGAACTTCAACAGCAACTTATCATCCTGTTTCTGGAGCAACACAAGAATGTCCTCAAGTAATACCACATGCATCTCAATAGTCTTTTGTTTGTGTAACCTCCAGGTCAATGGACCCTTGTGGATCAGCTTATGCTTCGTTAAGTCAAGGTGCTGAAAAGACAGAATTCACAAACAAAATAGTTTCTCAATTTAACGGTTAATAACCAAGAATAAACATTGGTTATTACTTCATGCATACATATTTCTTACTATTATCTATGACAGTTGTCTATCGTGTTTGCATTTAATTAATAAAACCTCCATAATTTATTTTATAAAATTATTTAAAAGTTGAATGCAAATTTTGATAATATCTGGTATTTTTGTAAATTATTACAACATACATACATATATATTATATATACTGAAAATTCTCCCAGATGTATTCTAGGTTTAAACAAGACCCACTTTCTTATTACTTACTTACTTACTTACAAATTCCTTGAATATTTTATTGGACAGAAAACTCAAAATGTTTAATACAACAGGCAAAAGTGCATATACACTCAGATTAACTGATTACTTGGGTCTTTAAAACTATAACTAATTTATGAAGTACTATTTATACACATACACAGAAAAACAAAACATTTTAGTACATTACAACTGCATTGTCTACACACTATTATCAAGTTTAATAAGTACTACATTTTGTAATGTTGAGGTATTCCTTCCTTCCATAGAAAAAACAGCATAATGACTTATCTACCTTGAAGGTATACAACTACATACTTTGATCATGAAAATGCTTACGTGATAAGCTTGAACAATAGGTGCTTTAACTTTCTCAAAGACACTTCTGTTCATTTTCTTTTGAAGTTCACCAAGTCTGTGTTCATTCTCTGATTCTTTAACAGCTTGATTGACATGTGCCAGGATTTGTTTGCTACAGTGTACTGCCTGCAGTAACCTCCTATGTTCTTCAGAATTCTCTATGTAATAATATTCAGTAAAAGAAATTCATGGAGCATACATACATACATACATACATGTGTGTGTTAAAAAAAAAGAAATTTAGTAGTTGTAAACACTTCTTATTCTCAAGTATTTCTAACTGAAGTTTTAAGATTTAGACTAACACACTGCTAGGATATTTTTAAATTGTGTTTTGCCATATTGTCTCTTATGATGGAAAATATATCAAGCACTTATATGAATACTTAATGAAAATTTACAAAATCTCATTGCGAGATATTTATCATCATGACCATTTAGTACGCAGAAGCAAAATCATTTACCTATATAAGCTTTAAGGATGTCACAACTGATGGTTTATAAAACTAGTGTAAAAAAGATACAAGTTTCAGTCATTAAAACAAATTTTGTTGTTTGAGCAATTATCTAACTAAAGCACAACTTGACAACTGCACACTAAAAAAAACCACCCATTTTTCAAATATAACACAACAAGTTTGGACAATAAGAGTGAATCACTTACCACAGTTTTGTTTAAATGAACTTGCAACACGGCATCATGTTTAAAACTTTTGAAACTATTAAACTAAATGGTGAGTTAGGGTTAATAAAATCATTATTTGTTACTGGCTTAGTGCTGTAAAGAGGTTTGTTGTCGAAACAGTGCGGAAATACTAGATCAAAAAATCTTGTTTTCAAGCGCATGTAAATTATAGTACAAACCTCAAAATCAGTATTTATTAGCTCATTAAGGTACATAAACAAACAATGCTTACACATACATTATTATGTCACAGAGAATTATACGATTTAAATACACTACAGATTATATTACAGGGTTTAAAGAGGCAGATGTAAAAGTACATGAACTGACAAGCTATTAAGGTACTTCCAATGCAAAAACTATGATATTACACACACACACAAAAGCACAGTTGATGGAATATTTCATACTTACGTGGTGTATATTTTGCAATATTTTCTAAAAGAAGAGGGTATTTGGTTAGTCTCTGAAAGCCTGTAGCAATAATGTCTTTTAGCTGTAACCTTCTACAGAGATGATTTGCTTCAGCATCTACAGTAAATCAAATATACAATAAAAATATTTACCATAATACAAAACTGTACTGCTCAACAATAAATCTGACTTTCTGAAACATGCTCAGTAACATGATACTTTTCCAAGGTCACAGAGTAAAGTGACTGTTCCAACGTGATTTACAAACAAGAATCTTACTTGTATTAATACTGCAGACTTTTATTGTACGTGTATTAAAATATGTCATGGCACGTAATTTACAGATTACTATAGCGTACAATCACAAATTTTTTCAAGTCTCCAAATCCACACGAGTGCACATATGAATTCTACTTACATTTTCTACATCAAATTGCACAAAACTACAATTTACAAAAGTTTTAATTAAACTTAACAATTTGGAAGATATATTGTGAAGTTTCTTAACCTTGAACCAGCCAATTATAATATTTAATACAGTAAGATAACACAAAATTTTGAGAGGTTTGGATTATGTTCAAATAAAACGAGGTTTAAGGATAAACAAATAAAACTATATACATTTTTTGTTGAGAACAATATGAATACATAAAAACACCAGTCTTACAGATAAGAACTGTGCCAGCTTTTGTTCCTTCTTCTGCTTATTCTTAAGTGCTTCCAGAGCAATCGACTGGTTATGACAAAACTTAGCTGCTGCACTCTTGATTTCTTTACCTGAAGATCCATCAAGCTATAGAGAAAAATAACACATTTCTGAATAAAAATAACACTCACGTAAATATTCTTACTTCCACTGAAGTAATTTTAAGAATGAACTGTTTATATCTAAAACCTATAAGCTAAACAGAAGTTAAAACAAACTAGTAAAATAGTTTTAGTGTTTTATTAGTCTTTGCAAGCATTAGATTTGCTAGGCACAATCTTGATAAAAAAAATCAGTAAATACATTTGTTGAGCTTTGTTATATAAAACTTTAAAATACCCCAGTTAGAAAAAAAATAATTTCAAAATGTATATTCCATATTTAAGAGAAACACAAAAATTTGGTCTAAAAAAATCCAGATTTAAAATAGGGCAAATTAAATAACAGAAATTTAAGTGGAATAGACCTATCATCAATACAAATGTGAGGACAAGATCAGACCCTTTACAAGTTTTATCTTTCCTCTCAATACAAGTATTTTGCTAGATCTTAATAAACAATGAAATATCTAGTGATCTAACCCAAAGTTGTATATTAAAGATCCATGACAATTTGTGGATTTTATTTACCACTGAAAATTAAACAAAATGCCCAAACACTGCCAGTGGATATGTGAATTCTAAATGCCAAATACTGTATAAATGTTATCTGACAGAAACTTGTTGTATTCTGAAATTCTGTGAGCATCAGGAAAGTTGGAAGTTTTGTGCCCCCTACAACTACATAAAATCTCAATCACCTGAAGGTTCAACATCACATTAACTTGACATCATCTGGAAACCAATTCAATAAATATGATTCTGTGCTAGAAACAGACACTATCTCAAATAACTAAATAAATAAAAGATATCAGAGCAACTTGATTATGTCAGTAAAACTCACCATTTCCAGCATGATGTCTCCAACATCACCAACCACTGGCTGTTCCCGCCTGCAGGCTTTCATTTTATTGTTGAACCTACTGTGGATCTCCAGCATCTCCTCCAAGTTAGGAAAAAGAAGATATAATTGGTCTGATGGTAGAAGCTGTTCCTGCTGCATTGGCTTGAAAAACAGCCTATCTAACACTTTCAGGTTCCGGACATGAGTGCATTCCGTATGAAAGAGCTCTGAAGAAGTAATAATTTACTTAAACTTTCAAATTTCTAAAAACTTAACTCCACCATCATGTCATGCAAACAAGAATTTCATATTTTCAACCACTTTAAGAGCTATGATTTTCTTATTCTATTAAAGAACAAAATGTTAATATTAATAAACTGTATGCACTGTACACACATAAAACTAAAAAAACAGAAACTATGAAATACTAATAGAAAGATACATAAACAAAATCTGAACTTATAAATATTAAACAAAAGTGGTCAAACAGGTTTCAAAAATCTATTAAATCCAAGAATTTTATCAAAATACCTCTATTGTTGTCAAATTACAACAAAACCACATCAATCAAATACTATAATAAATGTTAACTATATTCTTCTAAGGTTTTCACATACACTTCTACATCTACCTGCTTCACAACAAACCACTTTTAATTCTAGTCCTTAAGATACACAGAATTATAAAAAATTGTTAAAAACAAATGGGTTACATGCTGTAAAATCAGACTTTAAAAAAAAGAACAAACATTTATAACTACACCCACCAGATGTCACTTGGCAAATATAGTTGTGTGTGTAACACAAGTAAATACAAATTATAAATATATCAACATCACTAATCAGTGATGAAATTAATCTAATGTAATCTAAGCCATAAAGCAGATTATATATCTATGTCCATTTGTAAAGACATATTTCCAATTCTCTGACATTATCTCTGTGAAACTTTCAGGGGCCCTTGGAAATTAAGAAGTGCTCACTGGTAACTTTTAACACTAGTGTTATCACAACAGATGCCTTCTCAAAAGCATCCAAGTCCCTGAAAACCAGCAGTTCTTGAAAGAAAAATTTAAACTCTAGCAGAGTCTAATTTCAGGCATTTATTTAAGTCTTTTATTTCATTCATTTTCTATTTTGTAAATTTTAAAACTTCAATTTACCCCCTTCCTTCCCCAAGCTATTGAGGTATCACCCTCTCACAAAGGCAAAAAAACACATTCTGCATCTAATGTAGGTACCTCTGCTCGGTGGTTATATGAACACAAACCATACAACACAAAAAATAATTCTAAAATATGTTTACAAATTCTAAACAAAAAAAAAAAATAGAGTATCCAAAAGTCACAAATGTATAAAAAAGTAACTGCAGAATCAGCACCCAAAACTTTTCATATCTAACTTTCAAACTGCTGGTGAAATGCTAAGGCAAGAAATTTAACAACAACAATAAAACTGGGAGAGAACTGTGTGTTTAAATCCATAAAGTCCTTAGATGATCTAACATCTGTCACCTACATTTAACTGCAGATACTACAAGTCATCCCAGAGGACCAATTAAAATGCTAAGTACCCCCACAAAAAAGTGTAATCACAAATTTCACCAACCCTTGTATTTTAAGACAGATAAAATAATAAAACTATAGTATTCTTCTGTATAATTTACAAAACACATTATATGAACTCTTAATCTAAACCCATGAATCCAAAGTTAAATGACCATGAGTGCAAAATAGAACTAAATTATCCATCCATACAGTTCAATACTTTATAGTAAATTAGTCCAATTATTAATTATTCCATATTTCGCAAACTAGTTGGACTGACTAGGACTAACAGTTACATGAAGTTAGTTTTTAACTAATTTTATCGAAGCTGTTATTATTTAAATCATTCCTTGTCAGTTGAAATGTTCTGATTTATACACACACAACATATTATCTATACAGAAACCAAAGTTTAATGATAAAAGTATGAAGACAATGGAAACAACATTTAACACTTCAGATGACAACAGCGATTTAGTATTTCAACATTTTGGAATATTCATATTCCATTTTGAGCAAGCTATATTAAACAAGATAAAATATAAAATAGATTTCTAAGTTTATAACATTACAAATGGCAATGAAATAGTAACACTGGCAATTTCAATATTTTTAAAACATTTACCCAAGATTCCATATACCATTACTGGACATTTATTTCTTAGCAATATCTAAATATTATCTATCAAATTATCTGCAAATTTCTCTATTCCAAAACCATAACTCATCTCTCAGAAAAAGTTTATTTCACACGTTAATATCACCTTTTAGAAGAAATGAGGTACAAATTCAGACAGAAGAAACAGTCTATAATTCAATATGAATCAGTAAAGAATGAGCTAAGAAATAACATCATGGATTGACTACAACCACCTACTTAACAGTTTTAACACCAGAGCTACATCCTTTCTACAACGCACTCACAATGTTAAAACGGATAAAAGTTTTCCTACAAATATAAATAACACTGATTCTAACAAGACCATTTTAACTTTAACATACTCACAAAACCTTGTAAAAATACTTCAGCTAAAGACCTAAAATCTTAGTTATACCATCCCCAAATTGTCTTATTACTATTCAACCAGGTTCAAAAATCCTTCTTTGGCTGTATTTTCCAACTGATTGTACTATCACTCATAAAGAATATACTGCCTCAGAATACCAAGTCATCCAATCTAATAAAAGTACAAGTACAAGACAAATTGGTAAAGAAATGTAATATTTACTATAAAATGTGTAACGTTGCGAAGGAATAAAAGTCCATTACTGACAAGCAACAGCAGAAATCTCAGTATAAAGCTGCTATAGCAACTTCTATAGATGGTGTTGTTAAGAAACGAGAAAAGTTTGACTGTCAGCATAGATGCTGCTGCCAAAAGAAACAAAATCAATAAAAGATGCCAGATTTATTATGAGAAGGAAGTTCCATTTCCATGGTTAATCAGTACACGACTAACAATCGACTTAAGTTAACAAACGGATCAACAGTGCCAATAGTGATTGGAGCATGTTACAGATATTCAGAAGTATCAACAAATCACAACATGCCAGTGAGTGAAGAATATGTTGTGGACAAAAGAATGAAGTGCCTACAAGAAATTGTTTGCAGTAGTGAGAACCAGTCTACTATATTATGACCAAATGAGAGGCAAACTACACATGTGAGTGTATTTATTGATGGGACAATGAGAAAGTGTCCCATAAGACAATAAAGATAAATGCACTATATTATGTGGGAGACCTGGAGACAACAGTATAAAACATCCATATTTGACCAAATTGTTTAAAACATACCAGCTAGTAGAAACTCAGATACCAGACCGAAAGAAGATTGATGAACCATTGATGGTCACCACTAGTGGTCAAGAAAAGAAGAGCAAGCAAGACATCAAGACCTTACAAGTGTCAAAAATGGGACATCCCGAATGTAGGTTTGTAGGAACTGAAGGAATCATGAAAGAAAGTCCCTCCATTGCAGAAACTTTGGGACAATGCCTGGGAGAAAATTTAACAGAAGACAAAGAAGACGGTACCAACAGAATAGAGAAACAAAAGGGTTTTGTTTGTTTTTGAATTTCGCACAAAGCTACTCGAGGGCTATCTGTGCTAACCGTCCCTAATTTGGCAGTGTAAGACTAGAGGGAAGAAAGCTACTCATCACCACCCACCGCCAACTCTTGGGCTACTCTTTTACCAATGGCTTTCACTTCTATATTTCTGTGGACTTATAATGCTAGAAAATAAGTTTAGGTAAGCGTGATGGGCAGCCACAGATAGCCCATTGTGTATTTGTGTAGTTAACTTTAAACAAAAAATAAACAAACAGTTCTACATTTAATTTGCATGGCATAGTTTTGCATTTATAACGTTTCATAGGTATAGCACTTATCTATAACAAATTAGTTTACATTTCTATAATTAATATATGTATAACATATGTTTGTAATAAACAGAAAAATATATCCGAACAAAAATCAAAGACGCTGCACCAATTAAAAGGATCCCCAGGCTATAATGTGATATGTAAACTGTACTCTAGATTTGGAAGGTGACTGATGACGTAGAACCTACATTGTGGTTGGAAACACTGACCGATGACGTAGAACCTACATTGTGGTTGGAAACACTGACCGATGACGTAGAAACCACATTGTGGTTGGAAACACTGACTGTCAGTTTTAACCTCCACTCGCCAGTCTCACATGAAGAAATTCAAGAGCAATAAAATAATCAAAATCAATTGAAATTAGAAGAGCGAGATGTGGGTGTTCGAGTCCATAACGTCCCACATCTATATCACCCTTTACTACCAGCAAACAATTGTGGGAAAGTGACTGCTCTCCAAAGTAAAGAAGAAATCAAAATAATAGCATATCACCACTTGGGGGTAAGTAAGATAAACTTACCTCCTGAAATTGGCATTCCAGCCCCAAATATGAAGGTAAGAAACTAATTAGTAGTCCAGCAGACAAGTAATACTAGAGTGAAGAGATCCAACCAGTTATTCAAAATAACTAATATAACTCTGAACCACCATCCACAGTATTGTTTGTTTGTTTTGAATTTCGCACAAAGCTACTCGAGGGCTATCTGTGCTAGCCATCCCTAATTTAGCAGTGCAAGACTAGAGGAAAGGCAGCTAGTCATCACCACCCACCGACAACTCTTGGGCTACTCTTTTACCAACGAATAGTGGGATTGACCGTAACATTATAACGCCTCAAGGCTGAAAGGGCGAGCATGTTTGGCGCGACGGGGATGCAAACCCGCGACCCTCAGATTACGAGTCGCACGCCTTAACACGCTTGGCCATGCCGGGCCAGACTGAAAAAGGAAAACAACGCCAAGAGACGACGCGTACGTAGTTAGGGAGTGTGTGAAAGATATGACGCCATAAAAAAGAGATTTGGAGGTCAAAGGAATAAAAGCAAACTCTTCAACGGTTCGTCGTAGGCTTCTTGATGTCGGTCGAAGGGCAAGGAGACCAGTCAAAAAACAACTTCTTATCAACTCAATGACGAAACAACGGTATCAATGGGGTCTGAAATACAAGAACTGGACGCAAGAACAGTGGAGATAGGTGTTATTCAGTGACGAGACTCATTTCTTCGTACAGGGTCAAAAAGGTCTGCATGTTCACAGATCTCCAGGTGAGAAACTTCGAGAATCTCACATCAATCAGTTCGTAAAACATCCCTTGAAGAAGATGTTTTGGGGCTTTTTCAGATACTACGGAGTCGGAGCCTTACATATCGTAGAAGGTATAATGCGAGGACCACAGTACATCGAAGTTTTGCAGAAAATAGTCGTTCCAGAATTGAAAAAGAGATTTCCAGATGGATGTGGCATTTTTCAGCAAGATCTGGCTCCATACCACACATCGAAACTTGTGAAGAATTTTATGACTACAACGCGAATAAAGGTGCTGGACTGGCCTGAAAACTCTCTGGACTTAAATCCTATTGAAAATCTTTGGGCGATTTGTAAAGAAAGCCTTCGGGCAAAAGACTGTAATACGCAAGATAAGCTAATTGAGGCCATAATTAAGGTGTGGTACCGCGATCCAGAAATTAGTAAAGATTACAGTCAACTCGTGGACTCGATACAAAAGCGGATTAATGATCTGCTGAAAAATAAAGGCAGTCATATCATGTATTAATTTGTGAGTAATTTTTGGATTCTCAGAAATAAAACGCAAAAAATTTTAAAAAATCGTAATTTTCCGTTTTGTTTCAATTAATTTGCTCAAGGGTGTATATACGTGCAATGTGCAGTCAAGTCCTTGCCTTCTAGTTGACCGAAAACCCATACAAAGGGCTGTCGGACAGTCATTGTGACTGACGTAGTTACAAACATACACGAATTTAATACAAGTATTTTCTTTGGAGAATGAAATTGTCATGAATATTTGGTTATCTACTGTCTCTACTGAGGGAAATTTATCCCCTTATTTTAGAAATTTAAACTTAAAGATATACTGCTGTATCATCGGAGGACATCATGAATATTAGCACTAGAACCACGAGAGATTCGAGAACAGGAATAATTTTTAATACAGATCAAACAATCCTACCTAAAACAATAGCCCACAGTTATTATTATATATATTTAGGCTAGTACTGAAATATAGCATCAATATATAAACTTTTGTTAATTTGTGAACAACTTGAAATTTAATAACTGTGTTTGCCCTTATGTTTTACTATTTTACTGTAAATCAAGATCAGTTGTTGACTTATATGAAAATAAACTTTTGTTGTAAACTGTGAGTGTTGCCTCATTTTAACACATTAATTACATATTTATCATCAACACATTATATTTCCGAAACTGTAAGTTTATATAGCAGCTTGTAGGTGGTGCTTGTTTCATGAAAAATGTGATTATTTGGACAGAATCATGCATTAAAATATATTTACTGGTATATGATCTATAAAATATAAATGTAAATGTATCGTAAGGTTACAATTCAAGCGTTCCCCCGTTAAACAATTAGATCTAGATTCTAGGCCTAATGGCCCGACATAACATCATAGTTAGAGCGTTCAATTCGTAATATGAGGGGAATGGATTCGAATTCCCGTCACATCAAACATATTCGTTCTTTCAGCCGTGGTGGCGTTATAATTGACGATTGATCCCAATATTCTTTGGTAAAGACTAGCCCAAGAGTTGGCGATGGGTGGTGAAACCCAGCTGTCTTCTCTCTTGTCTTAAACTATTAAATTAGAGACGGCTAGCATGGATAGCTCTCGTGTAGCTTTGGACGAAATTTCCCCAAACAAACAATAACACTAATATATCTGGTAAACGTTACTAAACAATTTAACAAATAAGTAGTTTCTCGTTAAGTGTAGAACAATATCTACCCACATTAAATATTTCTAACCAAGTAAAGGTGGTTATATAGAACTCATGTGTGTTTAACACTTTAACAGTTTTTGTACCAGTTCTTTCACTTCGACTGGATTATGAAAATTGATGCGTCTGACTACGTGCACCCAGCCTGTTACAAGGCATCTAAACTTTGTGTGCTTTCAAAATTAAACACTGAAAATGAGGTAACTGAAAATATCTGGGAATTATGTGTCGATTATATCCGTAACTGTTTCTATGTGAAAAAGACTGATGAAACAGCAGCTAAATCTGTGGACAGAGCTGACATTTATCCTGTATTGAGAGTTCATTTAAATCCTCAGTCAAGGCAGTGAACAAAATGTTTTCATGCACACAAGAAACGTTACAGAATTCCATTCGCTCCAAAAAATAGAAAGTAACTTCCTGGGGTTTAAACCAGTCATTGTATCTGCCATTGAAGATGATGAAGGTTATGTTTTCATCCCAGTGTGTTTATTTCTGTGTGTGTTTTTCAGCACGATTTATCATAAACAGCTGAATGGATATGGACGAAATTTGATATACTTTGGGTCAAGGTTACAGCCATATCCGTTAACATGAGGATATATTTTTTATACTATTTTTGCTTTATAACTCAGTCCAAGGTGATCGAATTCTGATGAAACATGAAGGACATATGTAGAATATTATTCCTCATTGTTTTGCCACAATGGTTTGAGTCTGTTGATAACTACGGACATACAAAAATATTTTATTATTTTATGAGGGTCGAATTTGATCAATGTGACAAAACATCTTTCCTAAACTCTATACAGATGTCGCCACTTGTAACCGGCAAAATTCAAGAGCTATGAAGCTTTCAAAATTCGAAGATCTGCTAAATCGACTGCTGTTGGCTACTAGGGTTGAAAGGTGCACCTTAGTCATTGAATGTGAAAATCCAAAAGAGTTGACGCCGTTTTCGTTACCTCACTTACAAGTCAAATTAAAAAGTTTGGATAACGAAGTGAAGAGGTTGGTGAGTAAGCACCTTACTCCTGATCACACACCTCCTGAAAAACATTCAAACACAATGACATTTAGAAAACTCTTGAAAAACACGGCTATTCATTAAAACTTCGTAAAATTATCAAGCCATATGTAAGAAGAGTCCTGATTATATAATTTTATATCGCTATCAATTTACCTGTGTAACATTTGAGTTCATTTAACTACTTTAAAAGTAATTACTTAAGGCTGGTAATTTTAGCATGAGTAAACCATTATTAGTGCGCATGCGTAAGCTATTATGCATTTAACCACTACTAAACTATATGGCGCTTTACGTATTTACTTTATAATTAACTCACTTAACTCTTCTTAGCCTCCGTCTTATACCAGTATTGTTCATAATAATATGGAATGTTTACTTTCCAGTAATCTTTCTTCAAATTTACAAAGAATGGCGAACTAACTTCATTTTAACTTTGTGTGTAGTTAAAAATCCTATATGTCATGAAAAATGCAAAATTCTTTACGATATGGGGCTTACACTGGCCTACTGTTTGTTCGGAATCGAATTGTAAAAGTGCAGCAAAGAACACACGACAACCTAGTTACAGAAAGACAAAAAAGAAGTCACAACGGCAACTTCGTATTTACAAAATGATTAAACTGGCGGATCGGTCGGTTGTTTAGTGTGCAACTGCACAATCGATGTTGAAATTCGATTTTTAGCATTGTTAGTCTGCTAACTTCTTGTTGAGCCACTGGGGTAGAGAGGGGACAAAATGATTCGAATACCACTTGTTATGATGGCCCGTTTGATGCTGATTTTAGATATTTTGTGGTAACAAACACGCTAAGTTAGCATTGGATCAAAGAACTCTATTCCATCAAAGGTCTAAATCCACAATTAACCATCAATCAAATAGTTGGACAATCTGCTTTCTCTACAAATTCAAGTTATAGGCTAGGAAGATGTTTATAAATTGAAAACTTAGTAATAGTATATTTAGACTGGTTGTTGTTGTTTTAAATTAAGCACAAAGCTACACTATGGTCTATCTGTGCTCTACCCACCACGGGTATCGAAACCCGGTTTTTAGCGTTGTAAGTCTGCAGACATACCGCTGAGCCACTGGGGGACATTGAGATTGGAAGATTATAATAATGTTTGTTCTGTAAATTGGTTTTGATGTAAAACTGAAAAATAAAATTCCTACTGAGGCTGGAAAAAATATAATATTGCTTGAACTGTGATATAAACCTGAGAGAAAATATTGCTACTGAGGCCGTAAAGGGATAATAATGTGGGAATTGTAGTGTAGAACTGCTACACAGAAGATTTTTACTGAAAATGGAAAAACATAATATTGTTAAAGCTGAAATGTAAAACTGTTTGGTTTGTTGTGAAATTCGCGCAAAGTAACAAGTGGGCTATCTTTGCAAGCTGTCCCTAATGTAGCAGTGGAAGACTAGAGAGAAGGAAGCTAGTTATCACCCTCCACCGTCAACTCTTGGGCTACTATTTTAACAGTGAATAGTGGAATTGACCATCACATTATATCACCTCAACGATTAAAAGGGTAAGTATGTTCGGTAAACGGGGATTCGAACCCGCAACCTTCAAATTGCGAGTCAAACGCCCTAACATGCCAAGCCATGTATTGAACTAAAATACAAGAATGGTACTGAGATTGGAAGCATTGTAGTGAAGCACATGAGATGAAAAATAATATATATATATATATATTATTTGTAATATAAGAATTCTTACGTACAACCAAAGTAAAAAGACACTTCATAAATAGATCTTAAAGTGACAACAGCTTTAGGGATAGAATCCAAATACATGTCATTACCCAGGCTGCAGAGGAGCCATTAAATCAGACAAGTAAATGTTCAACAATTAGTTTTAGGATATGCAGGAAGGACTTGAGGGTGTATGAAGAAACTAACAATAGTTGCTTGACAGAAATAGATAATATAATTAAAGCAAGAATATTTGGGTTCATTGAGTTCAATTGCTTTCTATAAGTAACCAGACCTTCTAATGCAGTGCTGGAAAACAATATTGTTATTGTGACTAAATGAGGTTAATTATGTGAGGACTACTGGAGGGTCACGAAGTGTTGCACAAGCCGCGTTAGATCGTTATGTGTGTTAACTCGTGCCGCTAGAGCTGTTAGAGATGTGCACCGTTGAAATCAATCAATCTTTAGCCCGTGTTGCGTTGTTACGGTTGCGCGGCCTTTTATAAATAAATGTTTTAAATATTTCAGATTATGAAAAAACTACGTACTTGATGAAGAAAACTACTTATTTTGTAACATAATTCTCCTACCGCGTTTACGATCTGCCATAGAACCAGTTTCAAACGCAAAACAAATCTCAGCAATCAAAGATCTTATAGTATACCCACATCACGCTTTATGCTGTGTCCACTGATTTTAGCATTGTAAATATGAAGACTTATCCTGTTTCACTGGGAGGCAGTCAATCCGAGAAAAATATATCTTATTAAAATGTTTTGTTTTATGAGGAAATTTTATGAAAGAAAGAAAGAAAGAACAATAGAAAAAGAGGACTTACTTTGTCGACCAAATGAAAGTAACAGTTTAAAGATGTAATTTTTTTCATGTTGGTATTCTATTCATGCATTATTATATTGTATCATGTCGAATAAATTGCATTGAATAAAATCTCTTTGAAACTTCGTGTAGAAACGACAACTGTTAAAAAATGCTCACCTCGGTAGAGGTCTCTTCTTGCCCTCAGTAAAATGACAAGAAACAGTGGAATCCAGCTGGAAAATCTACACAACTACTTAGCAAACTTGGGCGCTTTATAAGTTATATCCATAGTAAGTCGTGGCAACTTCTCTTGTCTCCTGTTAAAACGACAAAAAGTATTTATTTATGACAATTTATATAGAAAACATACCTAATTTTTACTAAAAGTCTGCTGCGAAAGGTTACATAAGGAACTGAAAATGCTAAATAATAATTACTTGTTCAACATGTAATAAATGGTAGAAAATTACAACAAATTCTTATACTTGTAAAACACGATGAAATATGTTAAACAATTGTAAATGTGTATACGGTCCTGATTAATGAGCGTTTTTCATAATGAATCTTTTTGCCTGTGAAACATAACATTGATCTTTTGTTTAAGTAGATCCAACTTTGGTCATAAATTTGATAGTGTAATCTCGAATGTTTTTTACAGCAATCATAAAAAGTAATATTTGTTGACAAACGCATATTTGCATGGCATGCTAATTGTTATATTATGATATTTTGTGAAATAAAAAGAAAATAACAGATGAAAAAATTATGAAAAAGTTAAAAAGTATTGTTTCAATGGGCGATTCCTATAAAAATATTCTGTGATAAAACAGATTGGCCAAGGGTGAGTTTAAATGTAATATGTACACCAGGAGCTTTTTTCTACATTTAAAACTTAAAGAAAAGTGTGTTAAATTCTATGTGGTAGACACTCTTTGGTTTGAGATTCTGCATTTGAGTTGTTCAGAAGACTGAATCCAAAGAACAAGCACTTAACATTTTGTGAAAAGTTGCAAAAGAATAATATAGTGATTTAAATATAAATATGTACTAAGTAGTAAAATATTAGAGATAAAAAGATCATTCCTGGAACAAAACACTAAATAATAAGCCGATATTACTTTAAGTATATTACTTCAATAATCAGTTAACTGTTTTTTGTATGCTGGTATTTTGTTTATTTTTGTTTTACGTTCATTAGTTTTTAAAAACTTTTCAACTAAGTAATTATATCACATTAAACTGATCACTTTGAGTGATATACTAAGTAAGTATATGATATTAAACTGATCAATTTTACATCCCAATTTCTTTCCTTCGCTTTCAAATAATTTCATACAGAGGAAACCAAAGTTCTGGATTATTAACCTGCTGTATTTTCAAACAAGGGTTAAGTGACTCTCATACACTGGCTACTGAAATGTGGAGAAAGATGTCTTTACACTTTCTGCATAATAATTCGAACTTTGATAGTATTTCACTAACTCCTTGAGTAGAAGAAAAAAATAGCAGAGTTGTAAACATGTTAGTAGAAATGAGAAATTTACTAGCTCAAACTGAAAACTACGAGTTTATTTATTTTATTAGCATTATGCATCATTAGTACATATTGCAAATGTATACACATTTTATTCATTGCAATTAATTTTTTCCGTATATTACCTCCTTTCACCTAAATAGCTTTTGTTTGTTTTTGAACTTTGCGCAAAGCTACTCGAGGGCTATCTGCACTATCCGTCGCTAATTTTGCAGTGTAACACTAGAGGGAACGCAACTAGTCATCACCACCCACCGCCAACTCTTGGAATACTCTTTTACCAACGAATAGTGTGATTGACCGTCACTTATAACGCTCCCACGGCTAAAAGGGCGAGAACGTTTGGTGCGACCGAGATTCGATCCCAAGACCCTCGGATTACGAATCGAACGCCTTAACACACTTGGCCATGCCGGGCCCCTTAAATAGCTATACTCATTCAGTGCTACCCTCCATAAGCAAAAAGGGTTTTACGCATACCACAAGTGTCCTACCGCCCCTCCATTGGAAATAATTCATTGCAATGAGTCTTTCATGCAAATTACCAGACGAAAACCCTCCACCAATAATAGTACCACATATTCTTGTCACACATACGAGTACCTCCATTCAATTCTACTAGATGTTTAGATGGTTGATTTTTTCTTTGGTGTGTTTTCTAATTACTACTTAAACAGTCATACTATTGAAATGGTATTTTTTATTAATCGCTTTTATTATTGTTAATTCACTGTCCAATCTTTGTTGTTTTCCTGTTTGTTTGTTTGTTTTTCGCACGTTTGTATTCATCCATAAAACAATTTGTTCGATTCACTATTTACCACGAATGTCGAGGTTAATGTTACCAATTTGAGTACCACACCTCTTACAAAACACTTTTTCATTCGTAACTCGTAACAGGTGGTGTCATCCATCGTTGGATTTATCTACGATTATTTGCCAAGAGATAGGTACTATATGGGCCAACAACCTTCACCTTCTCCTGAACTATACCTCGCTTCCCCAAGAACATATCAAACATGTTCGGTTTAACGAAGATTTTGATTGCATTTTTCCAACGCTCAATTTTGCCGTACATTCTTATGCCCCATCTATGGAATCAGCTAGCCCTTAATGACATATTAACATATGATTTCTCAGGTTTGTGGTGTTTAATATGTTTCCTCGATTTCTTATGTTTCCTGTCATCTTTATCATTATTATTTACTCTGCCAATCTTCTCTAAATATATGATATTTTTAGTAGAGCATTTTACTTCCCAATTGGTTGAGAGTGCCAGCATGTCTTTCCTTTCATGGGTTACCAATCACAACAGGTTTTCACATATTCGTCTTAACTTTACTACATTCTGACGGTATTTATCTACAATACATCATCTTTCCCAGGCTATGTATGCACCAAAATCTTGAGGGTTCATTAAGTGACGGCCTCATCTGTCATCCTTGATTCTTGACTTACAAACGTGGTTTCTCTGTTGTTGGGATCTTCTGGATTCCAGTGTGGCTTTATCCCAAGGAAGTTTGCCACCATTTTATCTCGGAGAATTACATCTTGCCCCTCTCTTTAGTGGTATGTATGAACCATGTTCCTGACACTTTGAAATCACGTGAGGAATTATTTACCATTTATACCTTTGTAAATTGTTTGTTGTAGTAAAACCATGACAAGTCCCTGTTCCCATTTCCTGTTTTAGTCCTCATCAATGCTTACCTGTTCTTTCTTCCAGAGGTTCTGTATTTCATCATTTTATTTCATGTAGATTGGCACAATGTTAAGAGTATCGGTGACTAATCACTGAAATGTGGTTTGGTGGAAGCTTGATTGTGAGAATTTGTTTCCCTGTGATGATCTTTTGTCACAGATGAGTGAGATTTTTGGATTCTATCAGATGGATCTTTACTACAATCTCTTTCCCCAATTCCTCTGTCAAAGGTACCTATTTCCTTCTCTCAGCCTCAGGACCCTATCACCGACAGGCCATTGAACCTATGACTTATCTCAGGCTTATTCCATCGCTGTTTGTTTTCTCCAACAAAAATAAAGACTGGCGGTCTGTCATAGATTTGTTTCACCCCAATCAACTTCTCAATCTCCCTCGTTTTATCATGAAATTGTTTCTTACTCTCAAGTCGGTTTTTACTCCAAGTATATGAATGAACAAGACATAGGTCGCGAATACTTTCTTACTTATTCCAGTAGTTTTGCAGTCATGACCATATTTTGATGTTTGCCCATCAAGGGATGAGTTATCAATCTTACAAGCTCCCCTTCAGGCTTTGTTTAACCCTGTATATTTCTGTTAAATATTTTGATCTTTTTCTCATCATCGCCATGCTCTTGGGATGCATTTTTATTATTATATGGATAACCGGCTACTATTAACTCATTCTGAACAGGAGTCTACCCATCATAAACTTCAGCTGCTCCAGAAGACGACAGCTCGAGTAGACTGGTTAATGAAATTTAACTTCCGATGTGCTATGCTTTTGGGGATGTGGTCTTCCTTGGCTACCATGGTTCCATTTAGTCAGGCTCATTTGTGAGCTTTTCATAATTAGTAGACTATGCAGGATCCTACTACCCTTCCTCCCGCTGTAGTCAAAGAACTGCTTTGGTGGTTGTCCAGGATCAACACATTGGCAGGAGGCTTTATTCTAATGCTTGAGCAGATTCTAGAGCTTTAAAGGTAGTGGCTGAAACTTTGAATTATCTCTTGATTTACCTGTAATAATAAAATTATTCTTAATTTGCTAGCAAGTTATGTTAGAAGCATACCCTGACTCAAAGCTCAAACTAAAAGTATGTACCAAGAAAAAGTATTACTGCATTAGATCATGTGACAGGTTTATCGTTGTCTAATTGTTAGAGTAAATTGTCTTCTTTGATCTTCTTCATTTTTAAGTTATTTTGATACAACTCACAGATACATAAAATGCTGTGAGACAGAAACTATTCACTTTTTCTTTCATGGAAGTAAACGTCTGGAGGCAAAATTTCTGATAAATTACCGATTAACCAAAACTGGTATCTGTAAGATATCATCACAATTAGTGGAAGAGGGGTATTCAATTTTCACTCAAAGATAATGGAAGTTCTCTCTCCCAGAAAATAACAGTACACATAATCCTACAATATTTAAATACAGTTTTCAAGCTTAATGAGCTTATCTCACAATAAAGGATATAAAAGAATAAGTAATACTTGGTACACTACAATTATCCATTTTCAATTCCAATGGCCTGGCATGGCCAGGTGGTTATGGTATTCGACTCATATAAGGTCATGGGCTCGAGTACCTGTTACATCAAACACGCTCGGCCTTCTTTCAGCCGTGGGGGCGTTATAACATGACGGTCAGTCCCACTATTCATTGGTAAAAAAGTTGGCTGTGGGTGATGATGACTAGCTGCCTTCCCTATAGTCTTACACTGCTAAATTAGGAACGGCCAGCACAGATAGCCCTCGAGTAGCTTTGTGCTAAATTCTAAAAAACAAAAAACAAACAAGAAGTCTCTCATATAAACTAATCAATTTCCTTTTATTTTTTCATTTTCCAACCACGAAATATGTCCTGCAATATTATCCTATCCAAACTATAGAGGGGCCAGAATGACTAGGTAGTTAGGGCGCTTAACTCGTAGTTCAAGGGTCGTGAGTTGAAATCGCAATCACACCAAACATGAGCGCCACTTTGGCCATTAGAGCGTAATAATGTTACGACCAATCCCATTATTCGTTGGTAATATAGTAGCCCAAGAATTGGGATGGGTGGTGATAATAGCTGCTTTCCCTTTGGTCTTACACTGCTTAATTAGGGATGGCTAGTGCATATAGCTTTTGTGTTATTTTGCGCAAAATTCAAAAACAAACTGTTTAATTTACATAACAATAGTATAAACCTTAAGAAATTACACATGGGTTGAAAGAGAGGGTAATTGTATTTGCCACTTAAAACAAGTTAAACATATGCTACCCTATTTCATCACTGCAAGTTATTTGCCTCTGTACCTGAAAGACATGAAAGATCTGCCTAACACTCAATCCGGTGTTCATTAATGTTTCTTAACTGCACAGCTTACAGTGCATAATACTAGTGGATACTTCAGTGGAGTATGAACAAGTTTTGCCTTATAGCAAACGGACAATACAAAAAGGAATACATATTTGCTGAAAGGTATCTCTCTAAACCTCTTGGCCAAAAACAACTATATTTGAAACACTCAATGATACTGTCCGAATCTGTGAAGGCAATGGTTAATATAAAGATGCGGGAATCCAACATCACAGAGAATGATAAAAAACATCAAAAACAAACTTGATTCTTTTAAAAAAAAGATTCCAGATGCACTACAAATAAAATGATAAATCCATTAAACAACTCTACACCATCTTCAGAACTTGATAAATATTGCTACTGATGCAAAATTTTCATCTTCTGGTCAAGTGAGAGAAAATGAAATAGCAGCAATTTGAGGAGAATAAAAAAGCTTTCCAGAGAAACAGAAATCCCCAACACACAAACACTTAATCGGACAAAAACACTTAGATGATTTGCAAGTGCTCTGACACTGATCTATCAAAATTAAATAGCTGTCACAAGAGCCTAATGTTTCATACAGCATATATAGATAGATAAATAGATGAGTTTACAAGAAATGAAACATACTGTCTTGAATGAACAAAGTATTCTGTCTCAGTCCTTAAACTAAACAACAATAACATTTCAAGCTCCTCCTCAGTGGAACAGTGTTGTGTTTGTGAACTCGCACTGCTTGAAACAAGGTTTTGATACACGTGGTGGATAGAGCACAGGTAGGCCATTATGTAGCTTTGTGCTGAATTTCCAAAGACAAAATACTTCAAGCGTTTCGATGAAGAAAAACCAAACGATGCTATCGTTTTGGCCACTTTACTAGCTAAAAGATAGGGCGATTATCACAAAAGCAGGAGCTACCACACTAAGATTTACCAATCATATATTTAATTACTGTCATGGAATTTGTGCAAAAATACTGATAATTGAGAACAAAGTACTATAAACAGTTATCAGTTTTTATGTTGAAAAATGTTATAGATCTCTCATAGTTCTTGTAAGCACATTAACATGATTGATGACCATTATAAATCTGCTCAGTCTGAAATTAAATTACACTGGGGAACAGTGTAATTTTCAGTAACTTTGAGTTGCATTGGATATTTTAACTGATTCTGAAGGAGTTTTAGGCGCTGATTTCAAATCTGAAATTAGTTTTTCTCTACAAGCTCTAGTTTGTATGCAATTTGAGGTTAATGAAATTGTACAAATGTGAACTTGCGTAAACCATGTATAAGCATTTTCACGTCCATATATATATATAGCTTCTAATATTTTGATCATTCTTCTTTTGTTTCAGATCAAACATGGCTTCCAAAAATAGATATCATTGCATAAACAAGCCTGATGCCTTCTGCTACATATGTGGATGCTACACACTCAATCGTCAGAGACGTAACATATCCTCGTTCGTCAAGCGTGCCTACAAGGCATATTTTGAAGTTCATCTTGGTGATCAAGACAAGCAATGGGCTCCTCATGTTGTGTGCCACAATTGTGAGGAAATGCTTCGAGACTGGACCAAAGGAAAACACAATGGTCTGCCTTAAAAAATAAATAAAAATGTCAAATTGCATAAAATCTGTAGCTTGCAGACAAAAACCGGCTTCAGATTTGAAATCAACACACTCAAATTGACTATAGAAAGGTCTTTTTTTAAATGCAACAAAATGAGTGTTCCCCAGTGTTATCAAGGCAGATGATCAAGAGCACAGAATTGGTTTTGGTCAGTCCAAAGAGTACGTACTAGTAGATACAGTTGAAACCGTTGAGCTTAAAGAGTTGATGTAAAGTCAAAGAACATATCTTCTTTGTAGACTATCTTTCAGATTTCTTATGACAACATTATTCCTGAAGAGGTAACAATAATATTGGGAGGAGCATTACTACACAAAATCAGATGTGTTACCTTGCGGAGAAAAGTGCAGGCAACTTTTGAATCATTGTCTTGTGACGAAGTGATACCAAAATTATCGCTTGTCTGGCACATTGCCCAGAAAGCCTAGAAATAAAACAAGTTGTAAGTTCTTACACTGATATAATAAAAACTTAAATGTACCATTTTTGTTTTATACCGGTAGCAGAACACAGTGTACGTGTAAAGACTGTACGTGCTTTATCGACAAATTATGAAGCAAAATCAAAATAACTTGGAATACTTTTATATACTCATGTGACATCACGTCTTATTCTTACATAAAAGAAAAGCGATCAGCTACACCAACGTATTTCACAGTTTGAAAGAACTGGTGACTTTCATGTTTCTTATAAAGTTGTATCAGAAACAACGTTGTTTTTCGTTTTATTGTATTGTAAAGGGGACTTTAACAACGTCGATATATGGCGCTAACACTCGTTTGTTTCAACAAACTCTGATCTCAGACTTCTTCCACCTACTGAAAACGCGTTTCTGTATTATTTCCTGAGCTGTCTTAACCAACTGTTGTTGTATCATCGTGCAAATCATAAACATCTGGAACTACCAATACCAACTGACATTGGCAAACACCTTGCTGGTGACAAAATTGTTCCAATTATGTATGTAACACCATAAAAACCAGTTATTACTGACACTTCCACATTCAAATGAGTCCTTCAAACGTAATGATAATTTTTATAAAGATAAAAGTAGAATGCTTTATTAAATGTTGATGTTTGCTAGACTGAAAAGTGTGAGAGATTAAGTCGTGTTTCACACGATATATATGAAATGAATAAAGTTATGCTTTTGTTTTCTTGATAATACCATTCCTGCTATAATAACAGGTTGATATAACTAGGACTTTGAGTTTTCATAAAGTCAAATGTATCAGGAAATTTACTTTCAGCAAAATATAAAAAAAAAACTTTTGCAAGAAACTGTTAATTATTCCTGTGCATTATTGTGTTAGCATTATGTTAAATGCAAAATATTCAGAAATGTGTACTATTTTACCTCGTGTTATGAAATAAGCGATAAAAATTAACATATTTTGTTCTTTTAGTGGCAAGTACTATTGTAGACTCAAATATGAGTTGTTTGAATAAAGTAAAATAAAGTACTGAATATGCATTGCTTGTCTTTTAATTTTATTATAATGTTGAGATTAATGTCATGATAGGTTAATCTTGATGAAATACGAATAATTATTGTAAATACTTTAAGTACTTCTTAATTACTCTAATAATTAATTTAGTATATAAGTTGACACAGTGTCCTGAATGAAGTAACATTACGACAGTTTGGATAAAAACCCACAGAGGTCGAGTGTAAAAAAACAATTTCAAATATATAAAAGTATCGACATTCAATAACAGTTTCGCGCCACAGAAACGCAACTTCTTTCCTCCATCGTTTGAACTGTGTTCATTGGACGTTAGAGCCACGTGATTGAAAAATGAATATAAATATGTATTGGGGCCTGTTTTATAACTCGTTTCGTTGTCTTACTGTTGGGAAGACTACCTTGGTTGAAAATTTTTTTAGTCTTTGTTCTGTATGATACAACATCAATAATGCCAGTACTACAAGTAGAACAAAGGTATTTTTAAGTAAACCTACTAACTTTGTGTAAAATATTAATTATAATATTTTTGTACAGGTAATAAAGATTAATGTTCTTACCACTCAGAGCAAGTTGCCTCAGAACCTATTTTTAAAGTACAGGGTGTCCCGTGCGTCCCTACCCATCCATATGTTATTATGTTATATTCAATTACGCATGTATTATAAATTTGTTTCTTTTTTTGCAGAGAAATATGGCCGATGTAAGCCCATTTACACTTGAAGAGCGTATTGTGACAGTTACGTGGGTACATGAGTGCAAGAATACTGATGACACCCTGGATACAATAACTGGCAAATAAGATATATGGATGGGTAGGGACTTACGGGGCACCCTGTATTTAAAATAGAATTTATTTAGACTATAGTGTAAATTAGACGTAGAGTATAGTAAACAATTAATTTAAAACGTAATAAGCTAAATTAGTCTCTGAGTGTCAGGACTAACAGGTTATTTAGTTAGTTAAAACTCCAACAAATACAACTAAGAATAAAATTTACTGTTATGTTAACTTGGAAGTTGTACTGAGAAGAAAGATAATGTTTTTGTTGTTTTCTTCAACCTACTTAGCACAGCAGGATGTCTGCGGACTTAAAACGCTAGTAACCGGGTTTTGATACCCGTGATGGGCAAAGCGTAGACAGTCCATTATGTAGCTTTATGCTTAATGCTTAATTTCAGAAAAACATACCACCTATTAAAACAAATACAAAACACTCGTTTATAACACATCTCGGTTTTTGCGGTTTGAGAAATAATGCTAGAGAGACTGGTTCCATCAGGTATGATTTTTACGGAAGTAACTTTGCTAAAGTTACTAAATAATATTATTAATTACATTGTGCTAATTTTAATTTTGAATTGCAGTTAGCTATTTTGTGTCCTTTAAGTTTATGATGAGAATCCTTGTTTTTCACGTGGAATGAAGGATTACAGTTACAATACAAACCCTGCAAACGATGTATAAGACATAGGTATTGAACCTTTACTATTTTTATTTAATCATTAGTTAGTTCCCTAGTCTAGAAACACGTGACACGAAATTATAAAACTAAAAGTAATTTTATGGGACTTGTAAATTGCTTGGCGCCCAACTTTGATTTCAGGTGATGCGTGTGCTACAGCAGGTGGTGTTGGAGACTCAAATATGTACTTGAGACTTGAGCATCTATCAGTTTGATTGGATTTTGAATATTTTATATTTAGTATTATAACTTCCTGGTAAATCTAGGCTGTCTTATCCACTGAAATAAACAAACCCTTTAAAATCAAATTTCAAAGCTAGCCCTTATCCAAATATTTATCAAGCTTTCCATAAAACTCCTTTAAATTGACAGTATCCACCATACCTGAAGACAACCCATTTCAGAGACCAACCACCCCATTACAAAAATAAAACTATTGCAGTTGAGCATGACTTCTTCCTGTCCATAATTTATATTTGGGTTTCCTAGTCTTACCATTTTCACCATTAAATACATAAAGAAAAATGATGCATCAACATTATGTTAAGCATCTTCAATCAGATTCCCAGTAACTTCTTTATTGAATAGAAACCAAGTTCAGACACCTTAACCTTTCCATTTCAGGTAGGCATCATCCTAGTAGCCCTCCTCTGAACTCTTTTCAATAATTCAATGTCTTTTTTAATGCGAGGAACTCAAGACTGAAAACAATACTTTAAATGTGGCTCAACCAATGACATATAACATTACATCCTTACTAGACTTATATTAATTATTTCCATTGATACAACCCAAAGTTCTATTTGTTTAGCCACTACCAAAAGCACATTGGTTAGGTGATTTAAGAGACTGATCGTGTAGAACACCAAGGTCGTTTTCTTCCGTAATATTGTAAATTATGATATCCCAGATGTATAATTTTGCATCTATTATAACTAAAAACAGTCTGTCATATATTTGTCCAACTCTCCAAACAATCCAAATCCTCTTATAAGGCAGTCAGTAACAACTAGAACCTTAATGTTATCAGCAAATTTAAATCTGTTGACCATTGTTAGAAAATTGAATAGTGATATCATAAACAGAAAAGTTATTGTAGTAAACCTTTAGACAAGCATATTTTTTGCATTTGAAGGAAGTATATATATCAGAATTTCAATATACTTTACAGTTCAGAACAAGCTGAAATTGTTGTGAATGATTTGAAGGGGCAAACACCAAAGACAAATGAAGAGGTACTTGCAATAAAATAGTACATTCTGTAGTATTTTAAATTAAAATGCTTGTACTTAAATTTTAACCATTAATATATTGATTTGCTTCAACACAACAGTCTGTGATATATTCTTATAAAAATATTTTTGCTGTTTAAAAGTCAGTTTTTTCTGTGTCATATAATTGTTGAATGTTGCAGTCAAAACAACCTGTCTTTGGAAATAGACCAAGAGCTTGTTGTTATACCAAGGTGTTGTTTTTAAAATTTCATAACATGATTCCTGTATGATCTTAACAGATCTCGCAAATTATAAAAGGATCGTTGCAATTATAATTGGTTTAAGATTCTTAATATGAAATATACTGTGTAAATTAGGCTGTATTTAAATATAATTTGAAATGTAGACCACATTTGATGAATCATACACAGAACTGTTATGCATAACATTGGCTATTTGTATAAATAAGTTTTATCTTGAAGCTGTTAAACATTGAAATTTGGGTTTCATTATTAGTTGCAAGTGACAAGAATTATTTGGAGAGAGTGTGTGTGGCATGTGTGTATTAACAATGAATTTTTCTTGTTATTCCTGTGTAAAATTTTGTGTTCCTAGTGTGTTTCATTTCAAAACAATTTTAAATTTTATCAATACATCTTTTACTGCAGAGAACAGAAGAGACTGAAACTGTAACAGACGAAGGAAAAATTGAGCAAAATGACAAACAACCAAAAGAGGAAGTTGAACATGAATTGGGAGAGTCAACAAAAGTTGTAAATGAGGAATCTGTTAAAGATAATAGTGGTAAGTCCAGGAAAGTGGTTAATTAAATATGAATTTTAACCTTTTGTTATTACAGATGCAAGGGAAAAACTATGTTATAAAAATTTATGTCAAAATGACAGTGTCTGTAGATTCAAACATCAATATATGGAAGTTTCATACATTTGTACTGTAGTGCTGGTATCTAAAAATATGTTTCTTTGTTTATTACATGAAGATACAGATGCAGAACCTTAACAACCAGATAAGGATTTCTCAAAGAGAAAATTGGAAGATGGAGCAGGAGATACAGTGAGAGAAAAATGTAGCCCTGAAAAGAAAGCAAAATTTAACGAACCTGAAGCAAAAGAAGTGTCGGAGTTATCAGAAACTCCAACAGTTAAAACTAATGTATAAATGTGTTATAGTTTTCAACCTCATTTAAATATGTATTTGTACTCTATATCTTAGAATTTTACTTTTGTGTTACATGATGTTTTCTTTTAAGGTGGGTTACAAATTTATTTGCACAAAATATATCATTATACCTAATAGCCAAGTAACAGCAAAATTCAAAATACTTAAACTCATGGACATTGTCCAAAGTCAGCCATCTAACTCTACTTTTGAGGATTGAGAAACTGATACGAGTCTGTAAAATTTTCTTCTAGAAAATTGTGTTTTAAGTTCTACTCTTAAAAATGATGAGACATATAAAGTAACTTTTCCATAGAAATCCTCAAGACATGGCAATATATCTATGTTCTTATGTGTAATTGTAACATAGTGGTCAAAGTGCTAGCTGCAGAATTTTTGAAACATTCATATTTCTAAGACTGCTACTTTTTTCATTTCAATTTAAACAAAACATTTATTTCTGTGAAGTGCAAGATTTCTCTACCAGTGTTTAAAATAATTTTATTTTATAGGCTGACAAACATTTAAGTCATTTAATTTTTGATGAATTAGTATACATTTTCTATTGGTTTTCTTCAGTGTGCAACAGTTTTATTGAAAAAAGTAATAAGTTTATGCAGCTAATTTTAACTTGTTGTATGAGAGTCTTTTTTGTATCTTATAGTAGTCATGAATGTATTATGTTTCAATTTAATAAAGATGACTTGAACATATAAATGTTAAGAACCTTAGATATTTGGTCCTTCAAAACTAACCAAAATCTCAACACCAAATATAGCATTCCATATTTCTGTGGTATTCTTGGATACACTTATAACCTTTCAATAAGAATGGTAAAAATGTATCAGATGAAAATTAATCTTTGGTGTGACTGAGTTGAGGAATAAAGACTAAACACACTGTGGAAAATATAGCTTTAGCTACAAAAACAAGATATGGCCAACTGAATGAAGGCAAGATAAATGTACAGTACAATAAATGGCCTTACTCTAATTGCACAGAGATTGGTTGGTTGGTTTAGTGTTTTATGGCACAAAGCAGCTTGGCTATCTGCGCCAAACGTCCGGTAAAAAGGTAAAAGTAAATGTAGTAAAATACATAGAAGGAAGTGAAGGTAAAACAAAACAGCATTGAAAAAAAAAATAGCATAAAACCAACGTTGACATCTAGTCTACAATGTTAAGAGAGACACCAAAGTAAAAGAAGTTGTTAAAGACTTTCCGTTGCATAATGGTAATTATCATAACCCGCCAGGAAGACTAACGGGAAAGTACAAGAATCACCGTCAGCCACCTGAAGTTGGCCTTTCCAGTCCTGGTTCCGGGTTATGTGTCATTACGGCCATTATCAAAAGGTAAAGTAATAAAAGTGTTTTAAAAGACATGCAGCAAAATTGTAATAATAACTCGCCAGAACGACTAACGGGTAATTCAAATAGCAACGTTAGTCACCTGAAGTTTGCCTTTCTATTTCTGGTGTCGAGTTATTTAATGTTACGGCAATTTTCTAATTTCAAATCGAATTAGAGAGATTGTGACTCTTTAAAGGGAACCACAATAAAAAAGATTTAATGAGAAATATAAAACTTAAATGACATTAAAAAGAATAATGGCCGTTAAAAAACTAAAAACTTTATCAAGGTGGACAGTGTTACCGTCACCAATAACATTGTCTAATGTTATGAACAAACCTTGGGACAGAACATGTTTAAAATAGTGCCGTCATTGAAAGTCGTAACGATGGCAAGAAAGTAAAATGTGGCTTAGAGTGATTTGAGTGTAACATAGACTATACACTGGTGCGTCAGTTCCAGATAAAAGAAAACGATGAGTTAAAAAACTGACCAATGCGTAGTCTAGCCAGAACAACTTCCTCCTTCTGATCTTTACGGAAGCAAGACGGCCAAAGTCCAATACAGGGTTTTATTTGGAAAAGCTTGTTTTCGCGTTGCTCACTCCAAGTCGACTGCCAGCTGGCACGGAGCCGAGCCTTGAATACAAAACCATAGTCCATGTATGGAATAGGCACAGTGGTGATAGTGCCAGAGCAGATACATTTAGCTGCCGTGTCTGCAAGCTCGTTCCCGCGAATACCAACGTGGCCTGGTATTCAAAAACACTGGATAGAAGTAGATGTCAATGAGAAATGGGCCAGTCGGTTTGAATATCAGCGAGAACAGGGTGTGAACCAACGTAAAGCGATTCCAGGGCCAGTAGAGAACTAAACGAGTCAGTATAAATAGTGCAGATGGAGTGCTGCTTAGCTTTAATATGATCCAGGGCAAGAGAAATGGCGTACAGTTCAGCAGTGAACACAGAAGCTGTAGAGGGGATTCTGCGTGCAACCACCGAACAGCAACAAACCATGGCAGAGCCCACAGAGTCACATGATTTAGAACTATCCGTATAAATTGGAATGAAAAGATTGTTCGAAAGATGTTCAGTAAATAAAAGACGGTACTTCCAATCGGGAGTATCTGCTTTTCTCAGATGACTTAAAGAAAGGTCACATATAGGGACTGTAATAAGCCATGGTGAGATGGGTTAACCAGTAGATTCTGCAATGTCATCCAAGGGCAGACCCAATTCATCCAGTTGCGCATGTTCTGAAAAAGTATGGTCCACCGAGGAAGGAAAACACAACCCCAGGTGGGATGCTTTGGTAAGGAAAAAGTTTCGAAGAATAGAGTAAAGACAGTTGCAAACGGCGAAGGTGCAAAGTAGGTTCATGATATTCTATGTATAAGCTCTGAACTGGGGGGGGGGGGTTGGAAAGCCCCAGTGCAGAGTCGAAGTCCTTGATGATGAATGGGGACCAGCATCTTTAAGGTCTAGGGTCTGGCAGAACCATAGACCATTGATCCATAGTCGAGTTTCGATCAAATAAGAGAACGATATATCTTTAACGTAGAACATCGATCCGCTCCCCAACAGGTGGTAGAGAGAACACGGAGGATGTTCACTGCTCTTGTGCATTTGACCTGTAGCTGCTATAAGTGTGGTATAAAGGTCAGCTTACGGTCACAGATAAGCCCCAAAAACTTGGTCTCAGGAACCACTTGCAGATGAACTTCACCAATGCGGAGTTCAGGATCAGGGTGAATACCCCTTTGGTGGCAAAAGTGCATGCAAATGGTTTTAGAGAGAGAGAGGGATTAAAGCCGTTCGCCGTGGTCCACTTCAATATACGATCGAGGGCAGTTTGTAGTTGCCGCTCAATATATCTCACGTTCGACGACTGACACAAGATGTAAAAGTTGTCGACATAGAGCCCGTTTGCAACAGTGAGAGGGAGTTGTTCAGTGATGGCATTAATCTTTATACTGAAAAGTATGACACTCAAAACACCCCTGAGGGACCCCAAGTTCCTGTAGAAAAGAATGGGAAAGTGTCGAACCCACACGAACTTGGAATCTCCTGTCCATTAAAATATTTTTAATAAACATCGGTAAATGGCCACGTATCTTTGGAGGCACAAAGATATCTGTCTGCATTCCCACTGTAGTTGTGGAACGAAGTGCAGCAGCATATGTCCGAAATGAAGTGGCGGACAGCAATTTCCGAGCCTTAGGATAACTAATGTTATGAGTCGTTTTCAAATGCTGCACCTCTTTTTTCTCCAACAATTTAGGGCAAGAATGAAAGTAGGAAGGGTGAGAACCATTGCAGTTGACACAATGTGGAACCGTGTTACACTCATAGGCATCGTGGTCTAGCCATCACAACGAGCACATGTCAGGGAACCACGACATGACGTCTTTGAGTGGTCGAACGTCTGACATTGGAAACATCGGAGAGGGTTTTGAATGTACGGCCGTACCCTGCAATTTAGATAACCTGCCTTGATGGTGGCAGGTGCACGTGGTGATGTAAATGTCAAAACGAGGATATTTGTCGGCAGTGTAACTCCATCTTTGCGAGTGGAGATGCGCCTCACTGCAAAAACTCCTTGAGTGGAGAAACCAGCGAGAATCTCTAACTCGGGGACGTTCTTCAAATCCCTCTCAACAATAACTCCTCGTGATGAATTCAAGGTAGCATGAGGGATAACCTCAATAGGCACATCCCCAATTGCCTTTGAATTCAAGAGGAGTTCACTGTGTTGGGATGTGGATGTTTCAACCAATATGTCTCCAGATCGAAGCTTCTTTACTGACTTTGGAGAGCCAGCAAGTCCCTCTAGTCCCCTCTGAATAAAAAATGGGGACATTTGCCCTTAAGATTTTTCTGAAAAAGAATGTAATATAAGAAGATGAGGTACGTGTGTTACAGATGTTGAAGATTGCTGCTCAGAGTCTTCAAGACGTGGTCGTTTACCTATTGACTGTTTTTTCATTATTTTATTTAAATTTTTACTAGGAGGATCCATAGGAAAAAAAGAAAATTTCGGTCCCCACTGACCCCACCCACCATGGAGCCCTACGAGGGGATGCACTACAATGTCATGCAAGGACATTGCAGCAACGCCATGGTTTCGTGAGCACTATACCCAAACACCAACATCAGACACAATGTCCACAACACCCGTTGAGAACTTCCAACACTGGTACTTGGTTGACTCTAGCCCAAGTGGACCAGCCGATTGACCCAAGGGAGACCACCCAAGGGCTACCCGTCTACAGGAATTCAAGGCCAAAGTGGTGTGTTAGGGTTGGACCCCTCAACCACCAGGATTCTCTCCTCCCCTTCACGGGTCGCCACGCTCGGCAAACACGTGGGTGGATGTTTAGATCCCAGAGGAGGCAAACAGAAAGAACAGAACCTTTCCTGGGAGGTCCCCTCACCACGTACAGGAATCCATACCGAGGAGTTGTACAGAGAATTTTAGAGAAGAATGAAAGAAACTACTATATAATTGTACTAATAGCCTAATTCCTGCAATGTTGCCTACATCACTTAGTTATCCCATAAATAAATAAATGGAGGGCAGAACATCTAGCTATTCTTTACACCTGTACACAAATATGTTGCTAAAGACATCGTAACAGACCAGAATAGTTCTTTGGTGACATGTTTTAAGAGCATTTCAAAATACCCTGAAAATGTGTACCTAGTACAAATAATAAGACTTATATAGACTGATCAGTTTTCTAAATGTGAAATTTACATGTGTCTTTATGTATGTATGTACACATGAAAATATTTGAAATGTAGTATGAACTAAAACTTAATCTTTCTAAACTTGAGAGAAAAAGAACATCGTATTTTTAGACTGGAAAGGGTTAAAGGAATGGTCCAGGTCCTTGGGTGTTCCTTTGGCATTGGCAGAGATGTGTACTCACCTCTTCAACAAGTTACAGAAACAAGACACAAGTCGATCATTTATAAAGTCGAGACCAATTGACATTTAATACACAAGGCATTAATAACTGTCAAGAGTTCTTCAATAAAATATGTGAATGCCTCGAGAAAACCAGTATATACTCATGGCTTTTTTTTTTTTTTTTTTGTAATTAAGCACAAAGCTACACAATAGACTATTTGTTCTCTGCCCACCACGGCTATTGAAACACAGTTTCGAACGTTGTAAGACCAAATACATATCGATGTGCCACTGGGGGACATTTGTAGGAATTGGATCAGCTTTCCCAGATTGCATGCGTTATCAATGTCATTTGGTCATAACAGAAGCAAAGATAAAGAGCACATATCCTTTAGGTATTTCTAAATTTATACATGACTGATGGCACTAGAAAACACATAGTATACAACTGTAATATTCCTCTTGTGGTAACTTCAGAAATGATTCAAATGCGTAACATACAATAAAGCCAAACTAAAACGTTGGCAAAATGAAAGCTAAAATGTTTGTAATTTGAACACAAATAGTAATGGGAATATTTACGAAAAACAAATTGATATACACACAAATCAAGTCACATATTGATAGACATGCATACAGTGTCACAAACAAATAGTTTGCAATATAATAGTTTGGTAATATATTAAAGTGTACAATGTACTGATTTAACCTTTTTGATTTAATTACTTGTTCTTGGTAGTTGACCTTTGACCAGCCATGCATCCACTGAAATCGTTCCATACAGTGTATTTTACTGTTCTCGAAATTATATTCACATTTGTATTTAAAGTAAAGTCGTTGATACAGTGTGTAATTGACTGTCATATGTCTCTGAAATAACAGACCATAAAACGGGATGATTAAGGTCAGGTTTATTTTAAGTGTCGACACGTCCGTAGCTTAAATACAAATAAATTTGGTGAGTAGGTAGTCCACCCGTTGCTCAGTAATATAATTGCCTGATCTCGTGGATATATTATATCATGATTTGTGGTAGGGTGATCATGTATAATCGTTAATAACTGTCAGTAATTCTCTTTTTCTACAACATTGAGGTACATGGGAACAGCCAACATGGATTTTAAAAGCCACAAAAATTTAAAATTAATATACCTTCTCTTACACATTTACTCATAATGAACAGAAAACATTAACCAGACCTTAAACGTTTTGAAAAGGGTTAAACAGGTATAAACTTACAATATAGATATTAGATGTGATAAAATCAAATTGTATCATTCATGAAGGTATTGTTGTGTTTCACCGGAAGCTTTGCCTCTAAAGCTAATGTCGTCAAAGCATTTTGTTAATCTAGCTAATATTTTATTGAAAATTGAAAATACAGTTAGTACACTCCATTTTGTGATCCATAAGATACCTGTATTGTTAACAGTCCCATTTGCATGTTCTTCCTTCAGAATCTTGAATACAATTCAAGCTGAAACAAGGTTTTGTATAGAATGTCCTTGCCCTGCCCAGTCTTTGATTTCTAAACCCTTGTAGTATGGTGTTTAAACCTTTAAAGCTATGTAGCTTTGCGCGAAATTAACAAAACAACAAAGATAAATATTTTCTGCTGTTGTTTTTTTCTAATTACATAACATACTAGTGAGAAAGGTATTGCATCACACCATCATCTCTCTTTGATTACTATATATTACTAATATGGGAAATAATGTATCGAGTTCACAAGATACGTTTCGTTTATCATTCACAAGTGATCTATTTTTACTAACGTGTTTTTTGATTCTCTTCACTCGCATCAGAAACAATTATATTCTCACAGTTAACTGTAGAATGTCATTAGTGTTGTAGAATCACGTGCACGTTTTAGCATATAATCTTCTGAACTAAGTGAGAAGCTTCATTTACATATTTAAAAAAAAAGTTGAAGTAATACCAAGACAACCTATGAAAATGTTTACATGTATTATGTGTTTCATGGATGACGCAATATTGTCAACACCTTCATAGGTTGTTTGGGTATTACACAAGACGATTGAATTTCAGTGTTTGGTCAGATGAGAGAGTCTCCAGAGTTTGCCTTCCTTATAGACTGTCTATTCAGAATTAGGGATGGCTGTATATAGATAACTTTGCGCGAATAATTAGAAACAAACAAGCACTATACTTAGAAGCTAGTGAGTAATAGTTAGATTTAACAGCCAATGAACATTTAATACTATTCCGGCCGTCGCGGGTTCGAATCCCCGTCGCACCAAACATGCTCGCCCTTTCAACCGTGGGGTCAATCCCAATATTTGTTGGCAAAAGAATAGCCCAAGAGTTGGCGGTGAGTGGTGATGACTAGCTGCCTTCCCTCTAGACTTACATTGCTAACTTAGAGTCGGCTAGCGCAGATAGCTTTCGAGTAGCTTTGCGCAAAATTCAAAAAACAAAACAAACCATTTCGGCCTTACGCCCATTAATATATCTTATATTAAGCACTTAAATACCACTATTTCTTCTGTGTAATTTTTAATAGTATTTATTTCCTATGTTTAAAAATCATAAAGTTTTGGTAACTAAAAAAAGAAACATTATATAATAATAAGCATTCTAACAACATACTTGCAGCCGTTTTTCACTTAGTTTGCAGTTGCTACAGCTAGCCAGTTGCAGCTACTTGTTTAATGCGACATGGAAGATATGTTTGTAAAATACCTATCATCCAACTTACTTTTATCTCAATCCACTGAAAAACTGGAACTGCTAATGGAAAAGCGGTATGTTTGCATACTTATATCGCTAGAAACCAGTTTTCGGTATCAGCTTTCCAGAGTTTCTCCCTGTTTATTACATTGTTCATTGTGAACATCTGGCAGCCAGATGCCTCAAGTATGAAGATATGAAATTTGTTCTTGAAATTGTCACTTTCATACGCGTAAATGGGAAGACACACCGATAGTTCAAAATTTTATTGAAGAACTGGAGCTTGAAGATAAACCGAGTGAAGTCTCTTTCAACTGCACTGTTAGGTAGCTGTCAACCAGCAATGTCTTAAAGAGATTTGTGGATTTGTTGGAGCCTATTATTACTTTTCTTGAAGAATATAAAAAATTCTATCCTCAACTGAGAAACGATGAATGGATGCAAGATCTAATGTTCCTTTCTAATATAATGAATCATCTACAAACTCTCAGCATCACTCCAAGGGAAGGATAAGATTGTTTCTGATCTTACTCAGACAATTTTCAGCTTTCGGAATAAAAAAAGACATTTTCAAAGAGGAACATTGCCAAAAAACTTCAGTTACTTTCCCAATCTCAAAGGGAGAATAAATATATTTCCTGATATTGAAATAAAAGACCACAAACTGGAAGAATACAAAGATAGATTACAAGGACTGCTTGATAATTTCCTAGACAGGTTTGAGAACTTGTAGAACCTGAAGACTTGCTTCGCCTTTCTTGTAAATCCATTTATGGTTGATGTTATCAATGATGGTTGTTCAATTCTCGAACCTCTGGTTACAGAATCATCTGCTGTGGAAATGGGACTAGTAGAACTACAGGAGGACCTGGATCTAAAAATGATCCATAAATCCCATTCTACAATTCAGTTCTGAAAGCAATATATAAATATTGAAAATATTTATGAACTGAAGAAAACCAGTGTGCGACTCATTCAATTTTCAGCACATCATACTATTGTGAATCACTGTACTCTGTAATGGTGTTTGTGAAATCGAAGCATCGTGTAATCCTTACAAATAAACACCTGACGGAGTTAATTCATACAGCCTTGACAACATATCAGCTGGAATTTCAACGACTCGCAACCAAGATGGAAACTCACAAGACCTCTACTAGCAGTAAAGAGCCTGATAATTGTATCAATGTCTGTTTGTGTCAGTAGGGGCGTAGCCAAGGGGGGTTGGGGGTTAAACACCCCCATGAACCCAAACTTTTTAGACAAGTCCAGTTGCCACCTGTGAAGTTTCATAAAGATCCGTGATTGCATGGCAGATAATTTCACACACAACAAGTGGTCAAATACAAATTTCTGATTGAACACTCTTTTAATACAACAAGTTTTGTCAGAACTATAGAAATACAATCGAATGTCTATGAAAGACTCAAATGCCTGTTCGTTCTTGCCAGGACATCTACAACACAGTTTGGTTCAACTTTAATATCACTGTGAATGTATAATGAAGCCAAACCATTCAATCGATCTTCAGTGGTGGTATTTCTCAAATACGTTTTGAGTCTTCTGAGAGTTGAAAACGAACGCTCCACTGAGCTCGTTGACACAGGCAGGGTGGCAAATACTTTCAACAGTATAGAAATGACTGAGAACATTTCTGCATTTCACATTACATATGCATCTATGACATTTTTTGGTCTGTTGTTCGCAGGTGATTTGTGCCATACCCTAAGTTCAACTACTGCAGCTAGACCTGTATATATTGACCAACTCTTTAATTTGATCACATTTTTGTGCTGTAGGTTCTGACCGTTCTGTGGTAGATTCTGATGGTAGTAAACACATAAAGTTTGTAAGAAGAGTTTTGTGACTGGACAGACGGTCACATATTTGTGAAAGAAAGTGATCAACAAATGGTACAAATACAACAATACAAAACTACTCCTCAGGGCTAGTGGTTTATGGGTTAGCACGGTACATTTGTCTTTTAGCCTGCCTTGGGCATTATGATGCCAATTTGAAGCTCACTACACAGAGTTTGAGCCTCACAGAAAATGTTGTTAAATTCATTCACAGTATTATTTCTGAGTGAACGGATTAAATCTTCCACTATTTCTGCGTGATGCATCGCAGCACCTAAATCAATGTTCTGTTTCTGCAGTAAGTTGCACAGAGGTAAACTAAAGGAAAACAATTTAGTGATGATGAATTCTGGCTGTGTTATAGAACACAACAATTGATTGGCTTGCGTGGCAGAATCTCTGTCCTACCAACCTGATATGGTCTCAAGGGCATCTGCAACTGCATGGATTAATTCTAGAAAGACAATGACTGAGTCATGCCTCTCAACCAACCGGGTGGGGCAGAGACCTTTCAAACTTTTTTCGATTCAGGTGCTTTATTCTCCACCGAAAGAGCCAAAACGTGCTTTCGTTAGGGTGTATTGAGAAAGCTTTTAATGCTAGAAATTACTCCCATGCAATTTCGCACAGGAACTTCTTTACAAGCATCAGAAATTGCCAAGTTTAGAGAATGGGCACTGCAGTGTACATAGAGTGCAAGTGGGAATTTATCAGTTATGTGTCTCTGGACACCATTGAATTTCCCACTCATAGAGGCAGCACGGTTGTACTCTTGTCCTCGCAGGTAAGCCATGTCAATACCATATTTTGTCAGATTGGTTATAATAACATCAGACAAGTTTCTGCTTGTCACATCATAAAAAGGTATAAATTGCAAAAAATCTTCTCTCATTGCAACAGAGTTGTCATTGGCATGCAAATATCTAACACACAGCGAAAACTGTTCAATGCCTGAAATATCTGTTGTTTCATCAGCTAATATTGAGAAACACTTTGCAGCATTAATCCTGTTGATCAAAGCATCAAGAACATGAGTATTACAGGCATTGAGGATTTCATTTTGAATTTGAGGACTCAGATACGTAGCATTTCTCTTTGTACTCTTAAGGTTTGCTGAAAGCTTGACATCACCCTTTGCCCTGTAGCCCAAAATTGCCCGAAAATTCCCATCATTATTAATGGGCTCCTCATCAGTTTCACCAACAAACATTGGACCAGAATCTTTGAGTTGCAGGAATATTTTATCGTCACATTTGTAGTTGTATTCTATTTCTAAATATGAAATAGTAAACATTCACCTTATGCCAAACGCAAGAAAAGGCAACGTAATACGTTGATTGATGGTGAATTTACTGATTGAGGCGTTTTTAAATATAATTCCCGAATTAAAAGAGAACGATACGTTTTATATGGTGAAGAACGTCTTTACCTGTTTCATTTTTGATAGTTCAACTAACCTACAATAGAATTCACCTGTTACTACAAAAAATTCAAGTAGATTCAGAAAATTCGTTGTGTATGGCAATTTGTAATGAAATGATAAACAAATATTCTATTTTAATAATGCATCTTTTTAAATTTTACCTCAACATGGAAATAGAAAGCATATGTCTATTAACCTACTCTACACGTTGTATTGTTGTTTTTTCGTCATTAACTTATTTTAAACTATTTTAAATTAGCTTGAAGTTAAACATCTGTACACTTTCCTACTCGTTAACTGTTGTAGGCCTAATGTATAAATGACTTTTAAACCTCTCTAGCAATCTAGGACTAACGTAAAATCAAATTAACTTATTCGCGCAAAGTAAATCTTCTTGGCTAACACACCAAATGTCATTTTTAAACTGTGAAGTTTAGAAAAGTGTAAACCAATGTTGTAAAACATGCTTTAATCAAAGTAAGCACCATTTGCTTCAACACACTTTTGCCAATGTGTAACAAAGCTGTTTATGCCTCTGTTGTAGAAATCAGAGTTTCTATGGTCAAAGAACTCCCAAAAAACTTCTTCTGCAGCTGCCTGGTTTTGAAAGTGTTTTTATTGTACAAAAAGTTGTCATAGTGCTTGAAAAAATGATAATCTGTAGGGGAAAGTTCTGGGGAATAAGATGGATGAGGCAGAACCTCGATTCCCATTTCATTCAATTTTTGGAGCGTCATTCTGGATGCTTGGGGATGAGCACTGTCATGAAGAAGAATAGGGTCTCTTTGATTGACCAGAGCTGGTTGTTTCTCGCACAACCTTTGATGCATTTTAGTCAACTCTTGACAGTTATTTGTCCACTGTAATTGTTTCCATTGGATTAAAAAGTTGTAGTGAATGATGCCGACTACAGTCCACCATACAGTCACCGTGACCTTCCTTTGGTGAAACTTGGGCTTTGGGGTTGTTTTGTGATTGAGCCATTGTGCAGATCATTTCCAACTGTCATAAAAAATCCACTTTTCATTGCATGTCACTATCCATTCAAGAAATGGGTCATTTTGGTTCTGCAGTAGCAACACAGAGCAGTTCTCATAATGCCAATTTCGTTGATCTTCAGTCAGCTCATGCAGAATCCACTTATCTAACATTTTTGTCTTTCCAATCTCACTTAAGTGGTTGGCAGTGCTTGATTTGCTTGTGGCTAGCTTTTCTCCAAGCTCACATACTGTTGTGCGAGAGTCTGTTTTAAGTGCTTCCATTAATGTGTTTTCATCTAAGGATGTTTTCCTTCCATGACCTTCATGGTTTACAAGACTTTCATCTCCATGTCAAAGCCTTTGGAACCAACACTGAACTGTATATTCAGAAACTAGTCCATGGCTGAATGCCTGGTTGATGTTCTATGTAATTTCAGTAGATTTTTACCAAAGTTTGAAATCATAGAGGAAAATCACACGAAAGTCCTTCTTGTCCATGCTGCCTTGGGGTTGAAAAACTTACTCTGAGCAGAGTTGAAACAGTAGACAATTAAGACACCTTGTAAGTGACAAACATTGGATTAAACCAACCAACCAACAATAAGTCACTCAATATTCAGCTTTTAAATGTCATCGTGAGAATTTCAACATTTACTTCTGGACAACCCAATATATACACTCAGTGGTCACTTTATTAGGTACACCAATATAGTACTGGGTAGAACCCCCTTTTTCCAGAATTCTTTGTGGCATGGATTCAACAAGTTACTGGAAACATTCCCTAGGGATTTTGATCCATGATGATTCGATAGCATTATGCATTTCCTGCAGATTTGTCAGCCATGCATTCATGCTGTGAACCTTCTGTTTCACCTCATCCCGAAGGTGTTCTACTGGATTGAGGTGTGGAGACTATACAGGCCATTGGAGTACACTGAAGTCACTGTCATGTTCATAAAACCAGCTTGAGATGATGCATGCTTTGTGACATGGTGCATTATCCTGTTGGAAGTGGCCACTGGAAAATGGGTAGATTGTAGCCATAAAAAGATGCACGTAGTAAGCAATAATGCTTGGTTATGCTGTATCATTCAAAATATGCTCAACTGGTACCAAGGGGCCTTGTTTGCCAAGAAAATGTTCCTCACACCATTATACCACCACCACCAATCTGTACCATTGACATAAGGCAAGATGGATCCATAGATTTATGCTGTTTACACCAAATTCTGACACTATCATCTGCATGTCGCAGCTGAAAATAAGATTCTCCATACCATATAATATTTTTCCAATCTTAAATCATCCAGTTTTGGTGATCCTGTGCACACTGTAACCTCATCTTCCTGTACTCAGTTGACAGAAGTGGAACCTGGCATGGTCTTCTGCTACTGTATCCCATCCATTTCAAGGTTCAATGCGAGGTGCATTCAGACATCCCCTTCTATACATCACTGTTGTAAAGAGTGGCTAAGTATTTGAGGTCTTCCTGCCGGCTTGAATGAGTCTGGCCATCCACTTTCAACCTCCCTCATTAACAAAGTGTTTTTGCTTACATAACTTCTGCTCATTGGTTGTTTTTTGCACTGTCCTCTGTAAACTCTGGAGACTGCACTGCATGAAAATCCCAGGAAATCAACAGTTTCTGAGACGCTGGAACCACCAAGTCTGGTACCAACAATCATTCCATGGTCAAAGTCACTTATATCAGGCATCTTCCCCATTCTAATGTTTGATCAAAGAACTGAACCTCTTGATCATGTCTGCATGCTTTATACATTGAGCTGCAATCACGTGATTTGCCGTTTGGCTTTTTGCATTAAAGAGCAGGTGTACCTAATAAAGTGGCCACCGAGTGTACGATAAGTAGTTTAACAAACAGAATGGTAAATTTGCAAAATAATTAAGAGAAACAACTGGCTGACAATGATAACACTAATAGCAAGAATTTTTCTTAAGTATGTTAAAGATGAGCAAAATATTAAACTTGGAATTGAGCCTCTAAGGGATGTTATCGAGGATGTTACTTATTACATGGATTTATTGTATATAGTTATCCATAAAAATTCTTCAGAGAAATTAACTATGAAAAATCACATCCATATGGGATGGTGTGGAGACTTTTAATTGAGTAGTAGAGTGCTTTGGCAAGAGAAGTTAAAATCTTATTGATGAAGCCCAATCAAACTATACCTTTGTTACTAGTGGAGTCCCTCAGGGGTCCATACTTAGGACTTTTTTTAAATTGAATTTATTGATAAAATCATAGTAAAGTTGCTGATATTATGTGTATCTAGCTGTATTTAGGTTGGATAGGTACTGTAAAAAGACTTGGATCATTTGGTAAATTGTAAAAATATCAAACAAATGACCAGTAATTATATTAAGTGTAAATTAATGCACTGTGATTATTATAATTTGAGTCACATACTTACTATAAATATGAATTCAGTCAGTAGTGTGACTCAAAGATCTTGGCATACTGATGGATAAATCATTCAAAGCTATCATGGTAGGGCTTTGTTACGACTAGCAAAGCTAATTAGATCTAAAAAATTAACTTGATTAATCAACACAGCCAATTAATTATGAGTAAAGATTATAGTGATTAGGATCAAATAAAATGATCAGTTAATACAAATTAGTGTTTCTCATTAGTTTTTGATTATTTGAACTATCCAGTAATCCAAATTTTACCAGTGTTTCTCATTAGTTTTTGATTATTTGAACTGTCCAGTAATCCAAATTTTACCAGTGTTTCTCATTAGTTTTTGATTATTTGAACTATCCAGTAATCCAAATTTTACCAGTGTTTCTCATTAGTTTTTGATTATTTGAACTGTCCAGTAATCCAAATTTTACCAGTGTTTCTCATTAGTTTTGATTATTTGAACTGTCCAGTAATCCAAATTTTACCAGTGTTTCTCATTAGTTTTTGATTATTTGAACTGTCCAGTAATCCAAATTTTACCAGTGTTTCTCATTAGTTTTGATTATTTGAACTGTCCAGTAATCCAAATTTTACCAGTGTTTCTCATTAGTTTTGATTATTTGAACTGTCCAGTAATCCAAATTTTACCAGTGTTTCTCATTAGTTTTGATTATTTGAACTGTCCAGTAATCCAAATTTTACCAGTGTTTCTCATTAGTTTTTGATTATTTGAACTGTCCAGTAATCCAAATTTTACCAGTGTTTCTCATTAGTTTTTGATTATTTGAACTGTCCAGTAATCCAAATTTTACCAGTGTTTCTCATTAGTTTTTGATTATTTGAACTGTCCAGTAATCCAAATTTTACCAGTGTTTCTCATTAGTTTTTGATTATTTGAACTGTCCAGTAATCCAAATTTTACCAGTGTTTCTCATTAGTTTTGATTATTTGAACTGTCCAGTAATCCAAATTTTACCAGTGTTTCTCATTAGTTTTGATTATTTGAACTGTCCAGTAATCCAAATTTTACCAGTGTTTCTCATTAGTTTTTGATTATTTGAACTGTCCAGTAATCCAAATTTTACCAGTGTTTCTCATTAGTTTTGATTATTTGAACTGTCCAGTAATCCAAATTTTACCAGTGTTTCTCATTAGTTTTTGATTATTTGAACTGTCCAGTAATCCAAATTTTACCAGTGTTTCTCATTAGTTTTTGATTATTTGAACTGTCCAGTAATCCAAATTTTACCAGTGTTTCTCATTAGTTTTTGGTTATTTGAACTGTCCAGTAATCCAAATTTTACCAGTGTTTCTCATTAGTTTTGATTATTTGAACTGTCCAGTAATCCAAATTTTACCAGTGTTTCTCATTAGTTTTGATTATTTGAACTGTCCAGTAATCCAAATTTTACCAGTGTTTCTCATTAGTTTTGATTATTTGAACTGTCCAGTAATCCAAATTTTACCAGTGTTTCTCATTAGTTTTTGATTATTTGAACTGTCCAGTAATCCAAATTTTACCAGTGTTTCTCATTAGTTTTTGATTATTTGAACTGTCCAGTAATCCAAATTTTACCATTTTCATTTTTTGCAATCATGTCTCGTTTATTCAAGTTTGTTTGATTTGAACTGTGTTACAGTTTATGAATGTGGTACTGATTGAATGTAAGGCGTTACTGTTTTCATATTATTCTCGCCACTTATGTAATTGAAATACTGCCATTATGGTTGTTGTTATACTCAAATTTACATACTGTGGAAATCAAAACCAAATTTATAGCTTTATAAAGTGATTTTTTAGAAACTCCTGAAAACATGAATGTTTTACATTTTATTTCAGACTTACCTTTAAAATAACCAACGAGTTCAGTTTGGCCAATTAATGAACCCTGCAATTAATTAGTTACTATGTTTCTTTAATAGCCTAGCTATAAAGATAACAGAATTTTAGGTTATTGAAAACATGTTGATTACATTAAAATGAGGTAACTGTCTTTCTATACAAGCACCAGTTAGATCTCACATGGAATACTGTTTTCAGTTTTTCCTATTTAAGAAAGAATACTGATATTTTGAGAAAAGAAAAATGAATTATTAAGTAAATGAAAACTGCCTCACTTGCCATGGAGTAAGTGCCAGATTTTGTTTTTATAGCTATGGATGAAAAAAATAAAAGTTAAAATTTTTTTAAAAGATGAATTTTTAAATATGTATTGATCTTACTAAAGATGGTTTATTGTTTTTGTTAAGTAGAATATCTACTGTTAATTAGCTTGGGAGGAGGAAATGGTTTGCTGTCATAGTGGAAATGTATTTTTCTTAACCTGTTATTACATCTTATATGTCACCTAAACATATATGTTTTGATAAATACTTTTTAAAAAATATCAAGGCATTTAATTTTTCTGAGCACATTTTTGGTTGTAATCATAAATTTCATTGGATGCTGTCACTGTATAATGGATAAATCAGGATTTTCTGTTGGACACTGGTAGCATCTGCTTGGATTTAAGAGTTAATCAAGGTTCACAATATTTTTTTAATCTGCTTATAGAAATCTTTGTGTCTGTTGATTTTGTTCTTTGTTGTTTTTTTACAAAACTTCTGTTTTAAAATCATAGTGAGCAAAATAAATTGTGTTATAATATCTTTATTTTTCTTTCAGAAAAAATCTTTAGAATTTACTACTCAGGATGAACAAAGTAGAAGGTGGTTAAATGACTTTGCTATTCTTCTAAGTTTACACACATCAGGTCATACGTATAAAATTGAAAACTAAGGAGTAACATTATAATAAATTTTGTATTTCTGTTTTAGAAAAATGAAGTTGTTAGATATACATGACTGTTTCATTGAAATTTAGTATGGCAGTTATGATTTAGCTAGTTATAAAGCGTGAGTGTTAAACGTAGTATTTTTAGAAGTGATAATTTACTGCAGGTTTGCTTATGTAATTGTTTGCAAATCATTTGTTGTGTAGTTCCACTTGCTGTGCACTTACATCATCTTACTCAAACTTTCTGAAATTTTCTCATTACTTTAAGTGAGTATAGTTATATCATAGTGCCTCATAGTTCGTTGATAGATCTAAGCCTCAGTTGGGCAATATGTATATATATGTATACCCAAGTGACCAAGTTAGTGCAAATTAAGCAAGGTAAGTTATAAGGGAATTTAGACAGAGTAGCAGGTTAGAGGTAATGGGCAAATTTTAAAATGAGTGTCATAGCCTTACATTGTAACAACAGAATAAAGAATTTGTCTTGTCAAGGGGTTTCTAAAGCAATTGAACCAGCCTGTGTGGATTACAAAGAAAGAGATGATTTTTAAACACACAGGATACAAATGTGATAACCAATGGTACAATGAATTTTAGTATACAGTTGACATGTTTTAAATGTACTTTAAAGCAAGTGGATTGTGTGCTATCCCTTTTTTTGTTGTTGTTGGTGAAATTTATTGCCAACAAGTTACATGCACCTACTCTAAAAAAAATTGGCTCCTATAAAACCTAACAGAAGAATATATTTCAATAATTGCAGCCTTAATTTTGTCTTGTCTTTATAAACAGGTTTGTTCTCAATGTGAAACTTTTAAACAGTTTACTTGCACTTTTATTCTAGTTTTTTGCTCACACTTTACTAATGGCTATTTTATAGTGTGGCAAAGTGAACTTGGTTGAAACAAGTCTTTCCAAATTCTTTGTTGTAATCATGTTTGTGTATATAGGTGTAAACACTTTAGTTAATTTCAATCATTCACATGTGCTCACTTGGGGTCAGAGTTACCAATTTTTCATGTTACCCTAAACATTTTTCAACAGCTTGTGTTAGAGAAAATACTAGATGTAATATACAGGGATACTGCAAAAGAAGAAAAACACAAAAAACCTGCAGGTGTGTATTAAGGAGGTTTTAAAGGTTATGGAAATAGAGGCTGTTTAAAAATGAATATACCAAAAATAAAGTTGAGTAACTGTTTCGTTATTTGAGATAACAAAGATTTAATATAAATACAAGTAGGAGGCTTGTAAACTTTGTTCTGTATTAATACTCGTTTTGTTCTTGTTTCTTTGACAAATGAACTGTTACTGGAAATTCATATCTTCACATGCTACAAGAATTCTTTATTCCCAAACTCCTAGCTTGTTATGAAGAGCTGTCTTCCAACAAGATGAATCACTGCTCTACTTTACTTGAATTGTTTTAAAACACTTGAAAGTGTTTTACTAACAAAGCAGAGAACATTTTGACCTTCTTAGGTCATCTTCAGGTCCAAATGTTGTTCTTGGCTTTATTGGTAAAAGTGTTAATACCCATACCAGCAGTCCTGAGATACAAATGTTTCAATTGCTTTTATTGAAAATTGTCTGAATATATGGGAATCATGGAGTTTCTTGTTAAAAGATCAAAAAAATATTTTGTCTGAAAAATTTTGTAGATTATTCAATGAACTTGTAGGTCCATGTTACCATGTCAAATTGCATAATGCTTGAGCAGGTTGTGAGCATAAATCATGAAATATTTTTCATTATCTCACCTAATCTAACCAAGTTTAATTTTTATGTATCAGCTTTGTTTATAATAATAAATATATATGAAGAATAAGAAATACTGTGCTTACCTGCATTCACTTTTTCCTATCAATAATACTCAGGCTTTTGTTGTTTTTCTTAATACCAGTGGTATTATTGTTACTAAACCAAATTTATCTGATCAAGTATTGCACTTAAAACCACAGAATAATAATGTGCACAAGGCAAATTATTTCTTACAACTATGAATTTTTCTGGCTTCCTAATGGTGATGAGAGCCTTTAACAAATTGTTTAGATTTGTCAACAAAAAAAGATTTCAAACTGGAGGCAGAACAGTAAATTCTCTGTATAGAAAACAAATATATCACTTAGCTTCATTAAAGTGTGTTTGAAGACTGTAAATTAGGCTTTGTGCAAGCAATATTTATGTTGTAATAAGTTAAATTATACATTTCCCAGAGGGGTAATAGAAAGGAAATAAATTCTATGGGGTTTTGAGGCAGTTTTACCTTCCCATATTAGTAACCTAAATTAATTTAGGTATGTGAATGTTATCATTTTTGTCAAATTTATTTGATATTATACAGCAGGCTCACTGTTTAATGATTGTGTGTGTGTGTGTTAAAGATTTCTTTCACACCTGTGGTGAAATTGAAAAGGGCTTAATGGTGTTTTTTGTGGTTCGTGTCCCCAACTGCACTGATGATTCTTGAATAGATGAAACTGCAGTCTAAGACAGGGTATAAGACACAGTCAAATAATGAAATAGGTTGGTACCATCACTGATTCTCTTTCCAATTTCACATCTAGTTTAAAAAAAAAAAATCTAAAATACATATACACATGTCACAGTTCTCATTACTAGGGGAGATTCAGGGTTTAGATATTTTCTTATAATATCATACAAGTTTTAAGCTATTAATTTTATAATGTGATTTATTAACCACATTTCTATACCAAGTGTATTCTTACATGATGAGAAGAAAAGAGACCTACCAGAAGGTCAAGGAATGATTTGCTGCTGTCTGCATTTAGTAATCTGCCAGTTACTCCAGTTCTGAACTTGACTGAATGAAAGTATTTTTATTTTCTCAAAATTTTGTTTGTGGTACAGTGGAGTCATTCCTAACTGACATTCTGAAGAGAGGTTGAAAAAGAAAATGTTTTAAAATTTAGATCCTGAAGTAGTTTTGACTGAAACTTTAAAAGTACTTTAGAAACTATTTTATGAAATGGTCCCTAAACTTTTGGAATAAAATCTGGTCTTAAAATGAAGGAAAAAAAGGTGGGGAAATGCTAGTATATTCTTTTATTCAAGAAAAAAATGTACTCCTTTAACAAAGGAAACTTTTTCCCTGTATCAAATGAATAATGATGACCAATCCTTTAGTACTCTTAAGTGTGAAAATACTTTTCTCCACAACAGCTAAAAGAGCCATTACTGTGACAATCAATAGGTGTCTTCTAGTTGTGAAATGCTGTAATTTCACTCTCATACATTAGAATCCCTTCCAACAAATTCTACACACTTTCTTGTTGAGATACCAACTCCCAGTTGCCAGTTGTGAAAGTTTTAAAGTCATTTCAAGATGAAAAGTAATAAGGGGTCAAACTGACACTTAGTTTTTGATGCAGAAATAACTTTTGGGGAATGACCCTGAAATTTAATTATGCAGTGAAAGAAGTAAAGCTAAATATATCAAATTACAGACTTTAAACTCTTGATTTACATTTTTTTTTGAAGAGTTATGCAAGTTAAAGATCAAGGTTATTAGTAGTGTTAAATATTTGATAAGGATCTTTCTATTTTCAGCCTTTACATACATACAGTTCTCACCTGTTAATTTTAAAAATGTATCAGAGAAGTTTGTTTTCATATTCATGTTTGTGGGATATTAAGTTACAAATGACTCATTTTGTGCCTCAGTTTTCATATCTCATGGAAATTTTAAATTATTATCAATTACTTTATGATCAGGATTAGCATTTCAGTTCTAATGATAGCATATTATTTAAAAACAATTAGTTCATGGAAATGATCTGTTAATGCTGTTATTATATACAACTGAAAAATGGCAACATTCTAAGAAGCAATGGCTGTGTTGTTGTCAGAATGCTGCAATTTACATTAGGTATAATTTTATATATGCACTTAAAAGCTGTAAGATTATTTAAGATGTCCAATGTCCAACACCATTTATGGTTAAAGAAGAAACTATTTTGGAAGAATGTGCTTAAGGCCATACAAGACTTGTTTGTTTCACTACTTTAATGTGATTAAAGTACCCTAACATATTACAAAACTGTATTTCAAGTATCATCAATAGCCATGATGCTGACTTACCTACCAATTTGTCCCTAAGGAAAAAGGCCTACCCTTCGAAATCACTCATGCTATAGGTTTTTTTTTTTTTTTCCATCACCGTAGTTTTGCTTTAGTGATGAAACTTAAATATTATTGACTGGTACTTAATATTTCTAGTTTCCCATTTTATTTGTTTGTGATACTACAAATAGAACTAATAGTATAGTGTTCTGAATGTTCATACTCTTGAGCATTATGTATGGAACAGTAACATACATGAAAAAGTTTGTAACCTCAATAGCATGTTCAAAGCATACTCCTTACTATAACACTAGTATATTATCTGCATATGAAACAAAGTTCTTCAAAATATCCATGCATCTAATGTAAGTTTGATATTATCTCTGTGATGGTTGAGTTTTGGCCCAAGTATATTAAAGCCTCAAAACCAGAATAAACTGAAATTTGATAAAATCCACAAACCATATTGTAAACAGCACAATTAGTTCAGAGGTTAAATCTGTGAGAGGTGAAAATAACTCAGTGACTGACAGTACCAGTCTCAGTGATTGACAAAATTCTGCTTCTCAGTCATGATTCATTCAACAGCAATAATGTAGACACTAGAATCCACTTTTTTTTTTTTTTGCTTTGTAACTTCTCTAATCTAACAAAACCTTTCTCAGATCTCTAATTTGTGAATCATATTCTTAATTTATCTTCACCAGAATGTTCACTTCTGAAAAATAAGGATTTAACTAAATCACTCTCATACACAGTCTTAACACATTTCATAAAAACTACAATAACATTTTTCACTAATTCCACATTTATCAGTCACCTTAGTATAGATTTAGAAAAAAATAATTAATTAAGTGTATCACTTAACATCATTAGTAGCTCAGAGGTAACACACACACACACACACACACACACAGTAAAATGTACTTCTCATTCCAAAAACTAGAGTTGTAAGGTAGGCCTCTAGAAGCCATGTAGGTCAAGCCCTAAAGTGCAAGAAACATGTCACTGCAAGATCAAGATAGTAAGAAAGTTTTATTGTAAACCAACAAAAATACAGATTTTATCATTTACCAGTTTTAATATGCATTATTAGACAAAATATAAATTCTAGATAACTACTTTCTCAAAGAAAAATGCCAATTTATACTCAGTGTTATGGTAATTAGTACATATTACAAAAACATTTAACTTTCAGTTAAAAAACATCAGCATGTTAACAAGTCATTTCATAGAATTGTTAAAGCACATGAAAAGTTGTTTTCTTTCAAGTTTTGTATTTTGTAACCCTTAACTAATTGTGTTTGATCTTTATGAATTAAGAGCATGGAACAAAACAAACAAACATTCACAAAAAAAGTGTGACCTTCCCAAATTATTTGACACAAGTGTTATTCAGGATACAAGAAACAACCAAGGTACATCAGTAAAATTCTAAACAGATGCCATTTTTCTTTATGAATCAAAGAAAGTGTTCTGATTGCAGCTCACACTCAAAGCAGACATCACTGTGAAAGATTTAGGTGAATCTGGTTGAGCATTTTCAATTCTTTGAGGGATGAAAACCCCCAATTCATTTGAGAACTTTTAAGATTGCAGTTGATGAAGTTTCATTACTAATATTAATTTGTTAACAACAATTAAATATTACTCAACAAAATTAAGACCTGTTAAACAATTTATTACTCTTAGTTAAATTTTACACCAGTGAGATTGCATTATTTTGCAGTCAAGCAATCCTAATGTTATTCACAACCTTTAAAATAAGTAAAAACCACAATAACATTTCCCTGAAAGTAATAACCAAGTAATTAAGATTGTACCCTCCTATAAAAGTAAGTGAGTATCCTTCACATGAAAAAAAATTTCCCTCACTATTTATCACGTAGTGTTTTAACTGTAGTATGCATAAACATACTTCGCTTGTCAAAAATACATTCTTTGTGTAATTTGTTTCTCAGTAGGCTTTACATTCAAAACATTTTTACTAAACTAGAACTCAAATTTCTTTTAAGTAGGTGTAAGAAAAAACATTTCTAAAACAGAACTTTTAATAAACTATCACAAGACTTGAAAACTAAAATGATGAAAACAATTTACTTAGCATTCGGTAGTTTCATAAACACAACCATCATATCTCCAGATGGGTCAAGTTATGGTTTCGCTTGTTGGGGTTCTTGTGACACACGTTTCATTTTGGTATCTGGCTAGACGTAATGCAGTAATATAAAGGTTATTAAATTAGGGTTCATGTTTTCTGTGAATGATCACTAATCATTATTTTCATAATGAGTTATAAACACAGAAGTGTAATTACAGTTAACATATAAACATGACCCATGTGGAATATAAAATTAAAAGCTCTTTCAAATTAAATTAATAAAACAATGAGTGAAGTTTAAGCTATTAGCACATCTTACACGAAAGCTTGTTATTAAAATATGATTATGATAACAGCTACAAATTTTAGTACATAACTAATGGGAAAAAGATTAGGTTATTTGCAAGTTTTCTTGAATATTCATGGATTAGAAAAATTAAAAAAATGTATACAGCTTTATGTATGGCCATCAACACAGATGGACAGCCAAATAACATTTGGACACAAACAACAGCCTACTTGGTTTCCCCCCACGCTTCATGTGTGTAAAACAAAAGTACAGACAAGAAATCCAAACTAAAGATTTATGTTTTATGGAAAAAGACAAACTGAGGACATGCCAAAGATCACTAGATGAAAAAGGGCTCCAGCAAAAATGTGTAAAATTTCATGTTTCACAAAAAAACAGAATTTACAAGATAAAATAACAATTAAATTAGAAAAAACACAATATTTATATTTTCCTATAAGCTGTGCCCAGGGACCCCAAAAGATATAAAAGGCCCTGCTTGTAGAAAAGTTCCTTAACCTTTTAAATGCTATAATTGAATTCACCCAAACTGACATTTCTAGCTGTTTGATGCAAAAAAATAAAGGGGGATTTACCCCCGAGTGTTACAAAAACTTCATGCAGTGCAACAGTTGTAATACTCACACATTCTTAATTTTCTACCTTGTGTAGATCGCTGAGTAAAAGTGCAACTAATGTATATTGATGTTGAAAAGTACTAAAAATGTTAAATTGTATATTTAACTTTTTAGTGGATAACTGATACTTTGAGAACCCACCTGAAATTTAATTATGTTATGAGGCCTTAAACCTAAACTACACTGTTTTCTTATTGTCTTGAAATTAAGTGGTATACTCTTTATTTACGAAAATTAAAAGTTAGAATTAAAATACAAAAATTCTTAATTTGATAAATTTCAAACCTTCATAATTTGGTTTTTGAGACTTATCTGTTACCTTTCTATATTCAACCTGATTTTATAAAATATTAATAATGTGCATTTAAATTCTTATGCTGAAATTTTAATCCCCTTCCCCCATCACTTAAAGGTCTTATAAAGGTCAAATTTATTTATTATTAAAATCACATCATGGTAACCAATTTAGTAAACTGAATAATTTTACAGACTATTCAAAGTGAGCATATTCACATTTAATTACAATTCTAACATGGGGGAACAGGAAGGAATAGGACATTTCCCTCTTAAAAAGGTAGAAGTAACTTAAAAACAAATCTTTTAAAGGGTGGTGAAAGTTTCTTGACATGATAATTTATATCTGTATTTATAACATTTGCTCTAGAATAGTTGCATAGGCAACTGTGAATGATATTTTAGTTTGGTAAGAATACCTTTTCTTGTGAAGAAGCATTTTGGTTCTTCTGTTTAGGTACCACAGGCAGTGGTTGTTTTTGATGTTGTGTAACTTCTTTTGGGGATTCTTTATGTTCCTGTGAAGGAATTACTTGCTGCTGTCGAGGCAATTGTATTCCTGGTTGTTGTTGCAACACTTCTTGTTGTTGCTCATTTTCTTTAACTATTTCTTTCTGAGGTCCTCTATGATTATGTAAGGGAACTCCCTGTTGCTGCTGAGGAAATGCCATGCCTTGTTGATGTTGTGGCATTCCTTGTAAATGCTGCTGTTGTGGTGACAGCACCCCTTGTTGATACTGTGGCACTCCTTGGAAATGCTGCTGTTGTGGTGACAGTGCCCCTTGTTGATACTGTGGTACTCCTTGGAAATGCTGCTGTTGTGGTGATAGTGCCCCTTGTTGATACTGTGGTACTCCTTGGAAATGCTGCTGTTGTGGTGACAGTGCCCCTTGTTGATACTGTGGCACTCCTTGGAACTGTGAAGCTCCCTGATACTGTTTAGCCTGTTAAAGAAATACACTGAATATTTATATTCAGTCTCTTCTATAATACAGGGAATCAAAACTGCTCCGATCTATCAAACATGATTGATTTGGATACCACCTTAACATGAAAGAGTAAATGTTTAAAATTAACTTTTAGTAAATTTACCTTCCTTATGTGACTAACATTATGTGTATAAGAAATTAAATTTGGTTTGTATACAAAACATTTTACTATATATGTATAATTGATGAAAGGTAAGGAAGCACATTGTCCTAATACAGCAACAGGTATGCAAACAACAATTTATAAGCATAATGGAAAGTTTTATTGATGGTGGAACATACTATATGTTCTATTAAAATATGTGGTATGTTCTGCTACCAATAAAACTTTTCCTTATACTCAAATTGTTGTTTGCCTATCTATGATGAGAGAATATATAAAAACAAGAACAGGTGTTAATGGTTAAAATAAACATTTTCTTTTATAACCTTATGATGTATTCGAAAACAAACAGTACATACCAAATCTGTAAAACTAACAATGATGCCAATATACTAGTTCTAGAGAAGTTAAACTAGTTTCCCAGAATTTCATACATAAATTAGTTTTTCATACTAAACACTCTACAAAAAATACATTACTCTAAATATTTTACACAGTGCTTCATGAAATCCTTTGTGCTACCTTTCAGAAGTTATAATTTTCTTATACTGAAAATGCATTTCTGATGGGTACTTCCTTTTACTCAACATTAGCTATTCTCACTTATTGCTTGTTCTATATGCAAACTTTATTACATATTCTATAATCCTTCTGCTCCCCCCCCATTGAAATCAAATGCAAATCATGCCTCACCTATCCGCCAATAGGAACGTAGTACACTCATATGATGCACGTGACTCCCTATATGCACATCTACCACACTATCACTTTGAAGTCTGGCAAACGATAGAAGCATGGAAGTGAATGAGGAAGCATGAGAAGAGAAAGTATCTATCTGAAATTCAGTTTCAGTATAGGAAATTTATAACTTTCAATACCATACTTTCCTCCACTAGCAGGATTAGCTAGAATCCCACATTGGTCAGGAGGAAGGAAAGGTGCAAGGGAATAACAGAAATATTCTAAAAATATCCAAAGGATACCTGTGTAGAGAAGTCAGATCTAGAGAGAGAAATTGCATCATTTCTGATCCAGGTATACTCTTTGCCTATTTGTGTAATGTGCAAGAAATCAGGACAAAAAATGAGAAGCACATTCTAGCATTCTAGTTGGAGTTTGCATATAGAGGGCAGCAGTAGGCAAGAACAGCTAATCTTATGAGTGGAAAGAAGTGCTGCATCAGAAATTGTATAAGCAAACTTAATTTATAAAAAAAACTTAAGATTTCATTTTTTTCTGTTCAATTCAAAACAAGCAATGAGGTTAAATGTTCACTAATAACATACATATTTTACAACTTAACATCATCAATGTAGTGTAGTGTAGGTGTGCAATCTTCTGAGTGCTCCCTCTAGTTTTGAACTGATACACTTTTAGGTTATTCTAATTGAATAAGAGAATTTAAAAACTTTCACTCTTACAATACACCTAAAGCCCCAAAGCATGAAGAGAAATTGGGTACAATCCTTGGTTTTTAAAGAAGTGTAACTACACTGTTTAACCATCAAGAACTGTTCTTTCTAGAAAGAGTCTAAACCAAAGTAATTTTCCTATATTTCCATCTTTTCTTTTGATGTAAAATTCATTTTGATAGATGCTAAGTTTTAGATTTCATAGTTAAACCTGTCAAAATAATGTACACAGTGACCTGATAACAATTTTTTTTTTAAATCAAATTTACACAAAAGTAAGAAATTAAGAATTTCTTTAACTTTATTTTTGTCAATCAGGATATTTGAAAACCTAATATTTAATGGAGCATAAAAATGTATAAACAAATATTAAACTTAAATATATAACTTACAAAGCAAAATATTAGATGGTAAAAAAGTAGTATTAACTCAGACTTGTTACATTACCCCATACTGATTTTGTAGCTGATAGCCATAATACTGATTTGGTGGAACTGCATGAGGTTCTAAGTGTTGTGGAGATGGTATGCCATACTGAGGAGGTGGAGGATACTGAATGTACTGTGGTGGAATTCCCTGGCTCTGATGGAGATTAAAAATGTTAAAAGCTTTATCACTCATCCGGAAAAAGTACATACGTCATACACAAGATTCACATAAAAGTTCTTCCATTTCAGTTTTACTTACATTTGTATATTATAAAAACTTTTCTACCATAAAATTTTAATCTCTTAATTGCCAAAATTTCTCTTGCAGACAGTGTTTCACTGTATCAAAAAAAATAAACTAGATGTAAAGCCAAGATAAACAACAAATAACTAACAATAAATATCTACATAGATTAGAATCTTTTCTTGTCCATATGTAATTCTGGAATACCACTGGCTATAGATTATCATTACCTCTTCACATATATCCCCGTTCTGCACAACTTAGTCCCTTCTCTCACCATGCCTAAGTTTTATTTCCCCCAAAATAAAGAAGAGAGATAATATGACAGGTCTACAGAAAAATATATATATTAACAACAGAAAATAGGTCACACAAAGCTAACTTGTATAACTAAACTTGAAGGAATCACCTCAAGGAAAGAAATTATATAGAATTATTACTTTTGTTGTCTTATTTTCATTCCACGTTATGCAAAACACTGAGCAACTGAAAAGTTGTAGTGCCTTGTAAAAACTGAAATTCAGAGTAAACATCCGAAACACTTTTAATATTTACCAAAAAGTAAAAACACATATTACCATTCATTCTTTATTTGTTGTTAAGTGCAAAGCTACACAATGGATTATCTTTGCTCTGCTAACCACAGGTACCAAAGCCTGGTTTTTAGTATTATAAGCCTTTAACTCGCAACTCACTGCAGGAGGGGTAAATACTAATATTTATAGAGAACTTTGCTATTCCAAAATGTTTATTAAACATATTTAAAGAAAATACAAGTTTTTAATAAACTCCTTCAACAATATATTCAAGTACACCAAACATTAATGACTAATAATGCTAAATACACAATTTACAGATCCTAAAAAAAAAAAAAAATTAAAATACAGCTATTTATGACAATAAACTTACAATGGCTGCCTGTCTCTGAGCCTCAAAATGTTTCTGCATTTGCATCACTCTTTGTCTTTCATATTCTTTAAATTCTTCTTCTGTAAATATATTCTGTTCACCTATACCCTAAAATAAATAAAAAAATAAAAAAAATAAAAAAATTAGTATTCCAATAAAATATTACATGTCAAATAAAGACAATTTACACTTATTAGGAAACTTGTTTGTAAGCTGTGAAGGATTATATTATGTAAAAACGTAAATGAAGTCAACATAAGAAAAGTAATTATAAATAAAAAAGATTTTAAGGTAAGTGTTTGTAATACAGAAAGTTGACATTCTGGTGAGACAGTTTTATGGAATGTATAATGTTCTTAAGTGAAGTTTTATTTTTTGTATAATGATACTAAAGAATTACAAACAAGAACTTGGTTTCGAAAATGGTAAGACAGGAAATTTAAAAATATTACATGAATTTAAGTAATAGAAACAAATTATATATATACACTTAACTATTTATGAAGACACTAAACTACACCAGAACTTGAACTTTTAAAACAAGTAATTTTAACAGAGAGAACCAATATTTGTGGAGGGTTGAGTACAATATATTACAGTGATTTTGAGGCCTCATCATTTGGTTAGAGTAGCCATATCCAGTCATGCTCTATCTGCTTCATAATTTCCATTTCAATAATTTCTGGTTGATCTATTATTGTATCAAGTTAAAAGTTTACTGATATTAATGTATCTGATAAATTTGGTATATTATATTGAAAATTTTTACCTTCCAACCTTCATCTGCTTCAAAATTTTGTTTTTTTGTCAACTCCAAAAACTCTTTTTGACTAATACGTTTATCTTTGTCCCTATCAGCCTATAAAAAAAATTAAAAAAATTTACATTAAACAACTTTATATGAATGAATATAAACTACTACTTATAAAATATGAGTCTTAAAACTTGTATTAGGCTTTGATTACTGGATGATAAGAAATAACTAAATTACAACTATTGCACTGCAATTAAAACAAATGGATTGATGACAGAATAAAGATAATTAAATTGTAAAAATATATATCACATTGTTTTTTAGCCTAATGCAGGCAAGTTATCTCATACGTAGTGTAAACTGTGTTGTCTGTCCAAATGTTCACTTGCCTCCAATTTAAAGGCTACATCTCCAAGCAATGTTCAACATTCACTATTAAAATGACAGTATAAGAGACATGGATAATTTCACAAACAGGATATCTACAGTAGATCACAAACAGGATATCTACAGTAGATTGTTAGTAATTAATCATTAACATTTCAAAATGTGATGTAACTTAGAATAAAAATGACTGAAATACTCAACAATCACCTTTTGCAGTTGACAGTATAAGTTGCTCAGAGCTTTGGCTCTGAATGAAAGAGTGAAACAAAACCTTTTTAAAATCAATGACAATTTAAATTCATAGATCAAATTTTCCCACAACTGGGGACATTTTGATTGAAACTGGAAAACTCGTTAAATGAAAGTTTGTCTATAATTTATAGCAAAGCCATTTATAGTATAAACTGATTACACTGAACTAAAACAGGCACAAAAAAATTAGACAAAAATATTAAAACTGGCAGAGAGATTGCATATCCTCATTCCAATACTTGTTTAAGATTGCATGCATTTATATTGGATAACATAAAAGTTCATGTTTGAAAATTCTTCTCAGATCCAAAATGATCAACAACCTGGACCATTTTTTGTAGCATTATGAGTCTAAACCTTAATGTGTCAATGGAAGTTGGTACAAATCCAGTCATACTTTACAGAGTTATTAACTGAAAATCATAAAAATGTTTTATCTCATTATAAAAATGCTTCAAAATTATTTTGAATCTGAATTGTGTCAAACTCCTCATCTTGTGTATTAATCAAGGGTGTATTAGTCCAAAATATGTGCTCAAACAAACATACAAATCCAATTGCAAGGGTAACAATTACTTTAACCCTTTCATTACAGGTTAGGTAGAACCCACAAAGGGTATCCATGAGAACAATTCTACTATGATTTTTCAAAATTTTAACAGTTTACAAAATTTTGCAGGTTATTAGTAAATATTGCAAGGCTTTGGTACACAAAATATTTTATATATATATATACATATGAAGCAGTAAAATATTTCAAATCAGATTTTCTTGTATATTTTTTTTCTTCAGAATGTTGACTAGGCAACATGTAATTTTAATTTTAAAAATACTTTTATGCATGAGAAAGTTTTCAAATTTAACATGTAAATTCTTTATAACATCCAGATGATAAAATGATCATATTTTATGAAAGAAAAACTGTTATTTTCACTATCAAATTGGAATCTAAGTGTTTGATAAATTTGACCAATCTCATAAGCACCATAAAAAATTAGGAAGTAAATATAAATTTCTTTCCCTTTCTACAGGGTGGCCCGTAAGTCCCTACCCATCCATATGTTATTATGCTATATTCAATTATGCATGTATTATAAATTTGTTTGTTTGTTTTTTCAGAGAAATATGGCTGATGTAAGCCCATTTACACTTGAAGAGCATATTGTGCATAATATTATGCAGCAAGAATGAAGGACAACATACAGATACACTGGATACATAAGATATATGGATGGTCAGGGACTTACGGTCCACCCTGTAGAATGACAAGAAATTAACTCAAAAATGCACGTATTTAATCTACATATATAGCTAAAATATATATACAAATGTATAATGTTATGACATTTATAAATTTTATTGTATTGACCTTTCAGACACTGCTGGCTAAGATAGCATTACAATGACATGACAAGCATGTACTCACGTTATTGTATCCAAGAGTATAAAACTGGCCTTTAGTCTTTACAAAGTGGGCCTGTCTTGGTTGTGTTTTAGCAGATTAGTATTTTGTAATATATACTCACATTTTAATTATTATACATCATATGTACGTATATAGATTGTTACTATTTACAAATAGCATATTCAACTTATTTTTCTTAAAACACAGAACAGTGAATAATGAAGTAAAGTAAACAATTCTTTTCTAGTTATGACCTTTCCACTCGGTTGCTGTTTGTCATAGTTTGGCAGCCCTTAAGATAGTTCACACATGGAAGATGTGAAAAAAAACATTTAAAATGTTATACATACATTTGAGTAATGAAAAATTATTAAATTATGATATTGATACCAAAGAAATCTATTATAATTTAACTAGTGTATTAACAGAGCTGTATACAAATACAAAAAAAAATTCAAATAGGCTAAAAGACTCAAATTCTGAAGTATTCTTTTTAGTGTAAAGAAAACATGTAATGGTGAACTGTTTTTTTTTACAATTTTCACACTACTATTTTAAGCTTTTCATTGTAAACACTTTAAACTTGAAAGTAAAACAAAAATTTAATTTCCAAGAAAGAGCATTTAGAGAAATATCATGAATTTCAAAACTTAAAAGTTGGACATAGACAAGAAGTACAAATTATATGCATTTACAAATAACCTTAGAAGAGCAGTACAGAAAATGAGAATGCAAGGTTAATTGTCAAACTAATATAAATTTCAAAACCATCAAAAAAACAAAAACAAACTAAAAAAGCTACTGAATAAAGTAAATTTCATAAATAATGTAAAATAAAAAAAATTGATTAGGATAGAAATGATGTAAAACCTATTTCTTATTTTACTGTGAGGCCTATTGTGACTAAATGTTCATTTGAAACATTGCATCCAAGTTTAGGCATAATAAGTCTTTATGCTCTATCCCAGTAGGAACATGCTACTTTCAGGTTTTATCACAGATCTTTTCATACATTAACTTGTTGTATAATAATGTGATTAATATCATTAATATTCTGCAATTATAACAGTTTTGCTTTCATTATATTACTATTCACAACTAAGTTTTAGTATTTGTTTTACATACACTCAGAGAAATTCATAACTTGTATTTAGTGTACAAGAAAAATCTATTAAAATATGAGTAAGAAATTGAAAATTTTAAATACTAATACAGAATCAGATCAATTTCAAACTCAAAAAATTTAATAAAAAAATTATTTGCATAACAAAAAATGAAAATCCTTTGAAGTTTAACTTACTTTTTTTTTTTTTACAAGCTATGCAGTGTATTCTGACTACACATAAAACACATTTAAATTATCACAGTAATTATGTACAGTAATATAGAGTTACAGTACAGTACCTCATTATAAACATGTTCCCTCATCCTATTGTATTCTTCCATCATTTCAACAGGATCATCCTCTGGATTATTAGGATCATACATCTTCTTCACCTTAATTACACAGAAATATTTTACTGTGGTCATACCACTTGACTCTTCATATATTAGTGCTCTGTATGAACTGTATAGTGCAAGTGTTTTTTGTGTAATATTCTCTTTCAAAAATTAAACAGAAGATATTTATTCTTCCTAATGATAATACTTCATGTTTGGTTTAAAATGTAAATATAAACTCATTCAAATATACATATACTTACACACAAGCATTTGTTGATTCACCATAATCAGTTGTAAGATAAAGTACAGACATCTTATGACAAGATATAGTTTATTTCATAAACATGTTTAAGTATACAACTAAAAAAAAATGCACATTCAAGATTTTGTAGGTAAATGCATCCTCAACCAAATGAACAACATAATTGAATTATTATAATGTTCAATATCAACAGTTGTTTACTGAATGTACTTAATGAATCAATTTCATTGAGAATATATTAGTTCTAGGTTTAATCTGTTGGTATTATGAAGTTACTGATACAAAAACTCTCATAATAGCTGTAATAACATATAATGCTGCTGAAACTTAACACTTCTACGAAAAGACGTTTCTAGTCCTGATTTCTCCAAGCCCATTCCCCTGGCTGTGGTTTCGTTAGATAGTAGATAGGGACAGTGGGAATCTCGTTAATCCATTCATTAATGGATTTAAATGGCAATTTCATTTAAATATAAAATTATTAGCCTAATATTAATAACCTTTCAAGTTGCTCTGGGGCCTATTAGGCCCCACTTTTCGTAGGAGTGTTAAGTGATCATTTACACATTATCCTGCATCAGTACGTGTGAATGTCAAATATAAATCAAGGAACTGAAATGATAGGTGATGAAAAGTTAGTATTCGAACAGTATCTCACAGAAATAAAAAGTAAAAAAATTAAATTTTTGACACCTGTAGATCAGTAGTCAAACAAATTGGCACATTTACACTTAATCCAGAGAGAGAGTGCTGTTGTACACAAATAAGACAGTGAAAAGTTATTTATCATGTTTTATCACTATCTGAAATGATTTCATGCAGATTAGAACTGAAATATCTTTTACAGAAATAAGATATGCAAAAGAATCTCTTAAGTGAAAAAGTACGATTGATTCTGAAATTTCCTCACCATTTCCCATAAGGACAATTCTAAAGTTTTGAGCAACTGAACCATATTTTAATAGAAAATCATCTTCATACAGAACTTCAAGGCACATAAAAATATTTAAGAAACAAATGAAGTGTTAAAATACGAGGGCCAAACGTCAAGAAAAATATGGAAATGTAAGGCAAAATGATATAATAATATCATGAATTTAATATAATTGGATTATCTCTAAAAGGTTTTTCACATGAATGGTTAATATGTACACAAGCTAGCCTTTGTAATTTAGCAGCAGAGCTTTAGACCATTTAATTTTAAACAAATATCTAACCATCAGCAGCATGTTGTAATTAAAAGGTATCAGAATGCTTCTATTCAATGTTGTATACAAAGTATTTCAATTTTATTACAAACTTCTTTCCAGTGTTAAAGTTCTTATTGTTTGCTGTTATAAAGCTAATTTTCAGTATTAAAAGTTTTTGTCTCAAAAAGTCTTTTTACCAAACAACCAACCATTCCAAATACATTCTAGTTAAATGTAAAACACATTTAAAATTATAAAAAAACTAACTAAATGCAGCAGTTAAGTATAAACTCTTAGCACAGAACTTAATTCAAATGAAAAATTCATGATAAAATATAAAACGGCTTAAGACCTTCGATGAAATAAGTTTAATAGCATGAGCTACAACAATACATTTGGTTGAAACAAGAGATTAAAAGTTAACAAAATTACATACTTCCAAACTCAAAATGGCTTCCACTTCATCTTCATCCAAATAACCATCTCCATTAATATCTTTAGGATAAAATAAAAACTTTTGTGAGCAATTGTTAAACCATATTACAAATGAAAAGAAATTTCAACTGAAAAAGTGTTAATAACATTTACAAAGTTACTAAATTAACCTAGAAGTTGAGTTAAGAAAAAGTTCCAGTTAGACTAAAACACAAAAATCATGGTTTCAAAACCATGCAAAATTTAAATATTCTGGAAACATTTAAATCACAAACAATTCTTTGAGTAATTGTTGCTGACTCATAGCGAGTACAATGGTAACCTTAATATTTGTTTTATTTATAACTTCTAGTACACAAATACATTCTTACTTTAACTAGTTCGTAAATATATCTATAATCAAGATTCTAATTACACATTTACCCTTTCTTGTTACACAGACAGTAATTTTTCAACTGTTTGAATATTTAAACTTCTTGGCTAGGATAACTACAAATATTGATGACATAAGCAAACTTTGCATCAAAAGTATCCTGAACTTGTGTATTACCATACACTATTCCATATGAAGCAAAGATAAATCTCCAACTTGTATTACAAATTAACTGAGGTTTAACAGAAGGTTTTAATTAAAGAAATACAAAATTCAAATAAGTATTTTAAAAATTACTTTCTCTAATTTTATAAAATTTTCATTTTAAATGTTTGTTGTTTTTCTCTTGTGCTAAATATAAAATCTAGTTCTTTCCCCAATATTCTCAATTATATTTTACACTATGCAAATTTTTCATTTTATATCATACATTCACAACTAACCAAAAAAATCATTTGTTTTGAAAGTATTTCTTAAAGCTACACAAGGTCTGCCTGTGCAAAGCCATCCCTGTTTTCAAACTGACAAAATAGAGGAAAGACAGCTAGTTAACAGCACACACTGCCAACTCTTGCCCGGCTGAATAGTAGCACTGGAGTATCACTTTTATAATACACACCCATAGCAGCCCTTAACACATTGGTTTCCAAGCCTATTTTGCCAACACCTTTCAGGATCCAGAACAGAAATGGTGTCCTGATGGCCCACTCTCATCTGTACATGTAACCATTGCATCCCAGTCAATAAGTGGTCCTTAAAAAAAAAAAAAAAAAAAGCACAACTCAGTGGCCTTACTGGAAGACTACCATGATCCACTGGCAAGTTATGCAGGAGCCACAGTGTTAAAGTGTGGAGCATATTTTTTGTGACAAACCATGACCCACAAATCCAAATTTCAGGGACACTAGCAATATTTCATTCACTCACCTGTGTTTCTCAGTTTTTTCTTTGCTGTTATTTTTTTAAATTATTTCCAATACCACAATCTAAGACAGTTTACAATGATGGTATTCTTAGGTGTGTGTACACATTTTATTGGATACATGATTAGTGTTGAAGGTTCCATTACTTTACAAGCATTTATGATGTTAATCTTGATAAGACAATGAGTTTTCTTTTTAATAAATCTCATTTGTAGTTTTCTGACCTTAATATTTCATTTCTCAGCATAAGGTTTATTATTTTATCACATACAACTTACCATGCATAGCAAAAAACACTCTGGGGTCAAACTCTTCCTTAGACATATGATCTCTTTCTTCCCATACTTCCTCAAATTGAGGTTTACTACCCTATAAGAAAGGTACAACATATGTTTTGATTATCTGATCATTATATCACAAGATTAAAGTATAACAGCCTTCTTAAGAGGCTTGGTAGTTGTCCTTATCTATTATTATTATTATTTCAAAAACCATTACATTCATTAATTTTTGTAAATCTGTATTAAAAACACTTTTAATTCAATAGTTTAATCAGACCCAATATCTTTTGTAATCCCACATTATTTTAAGTGTTACTTTACATTTTTTTGTTTTTCTTTTTGAAGTAACCTCGATCTTTTTCTCAGAAGTGGCTGAAAGCAACTGAGAAGAATTTTAAGCTGTTGTGTATCTAGGATATGAAAAACTGTAGGTTTGTCTCTCTATCCCCTCACAGCCAACCACAAGCAGCAGCTTCAAATTATAAGGATATTGCTAAGATTTTAAAATAAGATAATATTTTGGGACAAGGAATTTTGTTGATCCATCCCAGCTCTCTCATCCTCCAAGTGAAACTAAAAAGAAAAAAAAGAGATTGAAGGACCCTTGCTAGTGATACACATAAGAAATAACAGAAATAGTATAGAGCCCACTGTGGTAGTTTTCCAAGGGTTTACAATGGTTGAAGTCTATAGGTTTCACAATGGGTTAAACATCCAAAGATCAAGAGGAACCTTACTACATATTATGAGCCTACCTCTTGGGGAAAAGATATTCTCTGTACAGTCAAGATGCCAATAAGGCATGGTTCCTTCAAGACAAAGCATCCAGCCTGAAGTCCACAAAGTGCACTACAAAATGCAAGTACTAATGTGCCTTCTGCTTGCTCAAACAGGCTCCAAGAAACTGATCTTTATACACACACACAGTTAGGCTTTGAAACACACGTCCAGAGGACAGATTAACTTACCATACCAACTCCTCTTGCAGTAGAATTTACATCACAGAACAGAGAATAAACAGGACCATCATGCAGATCACCACTGACAATTTGCAGAAGAGATCACGAAATTTGAGCATTTATCCTTTTAACATATGCAATTCCCAATTTCTTTGTCAAAAAATAAAACAAAATATTATGAATATCAGCCTTCAAGTTACTAACTTGTTTACACACCATTCACATGTGGTGGAGTCCATGTACTACATCATATTGTTAACACTTTTTGTGCAACCTGAATAATATGAGTTTGTTTGAACAAAATTTTTTCAAACATTTTTCTAGAGTACTTGTGCAACAAATTACTTGAAAAGATTCTGTCCAAACAAACTTCACTAACAATTCTATGGAAAGTACAGATTAAAATTTGATTTACAGGATGGTGAATTCGGGGATGTTCCTGGTGTTTGTTTTTCATTTCTTGATGTTTTTTTTCACGATCTCTTTTCTCGTCTTCTTTCAAATTCTGCAATGATTCTCGGTACTGATGTTCTTTTTCCATTTCATAGCGTTTGAATTCTTCTCGTCTTTTACGATCCAACTCTTCCAAGTCATTTGTGGCCTAGAATATATTTCATTTTCATAAAAGTATATTAATATGTTTTGGGTATAGCATCAGTGAAAGTTGAACTTTAATATTCAAAATACCAAAACTTCACCTTGCTTTTACTACTTTTAACCCTTTGAGTGCATAATTAAATTTTGGGTGGGTTCTTGAAAAAATGTCAATTATTCACTAAAAATGAAATGTATAATTTGACCTTTTATGTAATTTTTTCACTATTAACATCCAGTAGTTGCTCTTTTGCTCAGTATCATACGGGTATATGTCATTAAGGGTATGCAAGCTTCATTTTGGCACCAAATGGCTGAAAAATGTCAAGTCAGATAAATCTAATTATGACATCCAAAGGGTTAATAAAATACTGCAATATATGACTGATTTTGGATCCTAAATCCTTAAGGTTATAATGCATGTAATTTTATATTTTTTAATACAAAAACAAAATAAAAACATTTAAGCAAAATGTATCTATGCAACATTGACTGACTGTTTGATACGTGTACCATTCAAAACAACAAACGTTAAGCCCCATTAATAAAGTGAGTAATGTGGCATCAACAAAAAGCATTCATTACATATGAATTCAACTTTACTTGAAGTGTAGAAATGCTAGTCTTCAACTTTAAACAGAAATATCAGCCTAAGATATATTACAATCTTAGAGAAACAGGAATGATTTCCTTGAGTCACATTCTTACAATGAGCAATACTGAAATCTGCATAGCAAAGAGTAGGAAGTTCCAGTTGGCAGTATATTCAGAATTAAATTTTCCAAACTCCATGCCCATTTCCCAAGGGTGTTGTATTGAGACAGTAGGGTTTTTTTGTTTTTTTCAGATTTTGCTTTCCCTATGTGTGTTAGTTATTAAACAAACTTGCAATTAGTACTTATTGTGGCTAGTTTGTTTTTTTTTTCTTCCTTGAAGCTAGTTTATGAATATCATTCAAGTACTTGCCCATAATTTTTTTTTGTGTCCAAGTGATTTCTCAATAAAGAAATTCCCCCCCTCCTCCCCATGCTATTTTGGATACATATTCTTGGCTATATGGTTTCTATTTTAGCATATTTCTGATGCAGCTAATACTCACAAATAGTCTAACCATCAATATGATATGCTAAATTTTAAGTGTTACTAAAGTGTTTGAGTATAGCTGTATAGGTATACAATTTATAAAAAGGTACGACCATAAGTAACATAATTTGTTAAAAATCAGAATGAGCCAGTCAAAATAGGAATGGCTGGCATCTGTGGAAGTCTGTTAATATTATATTACTGGTTTACTGAAGCCAGCATCACTTCAGGTATATGTGGGGGAAAGAGAATATTCAGAACTATTAACATAAACGAGTTATCTTTAAGGATTATATAAGATCTATTATCGAATTTTAAAAAAATCACACCCTATAATTTTTAGTGATTATTATTCAAAGAGGCTTCAGAATAATAAAACATTTTTCATAAAAATGTTATTCTTCCTCCCATACAGGTCTAAAGACAAAGATTTTATTAAATTACTCAATAATTGTTTACTTCATTCATGAAAATGAATATGTATTTAAAGTGGCTGTTGGACTAAAATAACTTTAAACTTCAAGTTTCCCCATACATAAATCCCATGATGTATTATATAGCCAAGCATGTACACAAGTTAAAGGACATTTCATCAGTAAAAGCCAGAAATATATCTTATTTCCTCAGTGAATCTTTGACATAAATCACAATTACTCCATTTGCATAGATAAATTTCGTCTTGGCATCTCAAAGTAATTTTTGTAGTGAGTCAGTCATAGATGTTTAGACCATATACAAAATACAAGAAATTTTAAATTCAGAACTGTTTTTTGTCGGATTTGGTTAATTTCTTTATATTACTGTTAAAAATAGTTCAAATTAGCATTCTTACTTAAACCTTGGGTAATACAAAAAAAAGAATAATTTCTTCTTTATTAACATTTCTGTGCTCTTTAAATCTTTCCTTCATAATCCTAAAACTCTTATTAAAACCCACAAGATAGGATCATTTACTTAGTTTTTGATTTCTTATCCTCTGAGAACAGTCACCTTTCTACAATTGTCTATGAACTGACGCGAGATTCTGGATTTCAACATCCACATCTTGTTCATTTTCATAATTTACTCCATCCTTCTTATTCACATGAGAGTCTTTGCACATGGAGGTTAATACTTACTGTATGAATCAGCCTTTTTAAGTCCTCAACTTCAAATGTACGAGTATTTAAAGGATCAAGATGAACAGGAACTTTGATATTTTTCCTCTTGAAACCTGTAGAAAAGACTAATTGTATTAAAGAACTGATACTTAAAAAACAGAGCTACACAACAAAAATAAAAGTAAGTCTTGTGTAAGACAATTGTAATTGTATTGTTCTCAAATGTTCAAACATGTTTCTTAAACACCGGGTTTACCCAATTAAAATTTTTGTAAACTGTGTCAACATATTAATTAATGTAACTACCACAGACTGAAGAATTACAAAATACAGAAAAAGGTTTGTTTACTGTGTAAAATCTACGTCTTTTATTCCTTTATTAAAAATTTATATCACCTAGAAAGAATGCATGATTGTAATGTTTGTTTTAAGCATTACATTAAGCATTCTGTACTTGAAACTATTCACTTTCCTTGAATCTGTCCCATATTTTAACCTTTTAAACATTTAAGAGAGTAAAAAATATGTTAAGATTCTTGTAAACTAAATTCTTATATTAAGCTCAGATAAACACTGTTTGCTCTTTCTCAGATGTAAATTTTTCTCATCATTAAACTTGATTAAAACATTGAAATTTAAAGGAAACATTATGCCTTAACTAGTGAAGATATACAATCAAAACTGATTTACAAAATGCTAATGAATTTTGGGATTTAACCATAGTTATTTGCAATTGCTAGTTAAAAACCAATTCAACCTTGAAACAATTCAAGAAAACATACAGAAAATTTTATGGAGAAGTAATGTTTTAAGTTGCAGAGCATGACGATAATTCTGCCTCAAATTATATCAATTATACATCAATCATTTGAAATACACCTCAATATTTAAAAAAATGTATTTCTTTTCAACTTATATAAAGTTATAAAAACTTCTTGTGTATTAAGAAAAAAACAGACTGCTAAGATAATTCTAGATTAAAGTTTTAATTCTCTCCTTGAAATGCTAAAGTTTTCCAACATCTTTATGAAACAGTAATGTATGGTATCCTTGTACAACTTTGCTAAACCTTTACAACTAAAAAGTTGTTTGCCACCATTTCATCTGTTTAGTAAACAGCCAGATCACACAGTTTTTTTACCTTTAAATCATATGAAGGCTTGCTTACCCTTATGTCAAGTGTACTCTACCATACAACAAAAATAAAAAATTAGATACCTAACCCATCCAAGTGCAAACCCATCTATATTTTCAAAGTATAAAATGCCATTTATGCTTGTCAAATGAATATCCCTTTTCATTGTGTAATCTAGAGAGCTGACATCATGCATGCTGATGATACTGAAGTTTTGTTATTGCTTATATTTTACTTGTATCCAGTCCCACAGACAGAAAGTACTTAAGAAGCATGAATCATAAAATACTTGTACTTGATGGGGAAATAAGTATATGAAGTACATTTAAATCACAGTTTCACAAACATGGGTGCTTTTCCTCACAAGTTGGCTGATAATTTGACTGACTAAACATTAAAAGACATTAAGCCTAACTTTTATGGATGATTTTCCAGTATATTTTAAAGACACATTTTTAGTGTTCTAATCACATTTTAGACATATTATTTCAAATTTTGAACCTAAACAGTCAAGTCACCAAGGTCCTATGGTTCAAACACAGCTGTAACTAATTTTAAACTATTAACCCACTGGAGGACAGTGTCAGCAAAAGCTATTGTTGCATAAATAAGGGAATCAAATAATGGGATTCAATGTAAAATTTATAATGCATCTGAAGATGAAAGTGTTTTCAGTACCATTGTAGTTTAATCATTAGACCTTGTGATCCATTATCTAGTATGCTAACAATTACATTATGCTTAGCCTATAACTAACTTAAATCAACTAAACTGATCTTTGTAACCTGAGATTAAAAACATTAAATTATTCTACTTTCTCAGTTTGATCTATTATATTACTTTAACCTCTGAACTGCTTAAACTTTAACTGATTCTGTTACTTCAACTTTAAGGTTTGGTTGTAATTAAGCACAAAGTTATGAAATGGGTAACCTATGTTATGCTTACCATAGTGTTGAAACCTGTTTTTATCATTGTAAACCTACAGACTTACCACTGTGCCATTTTATGCAGACATTTTTAAAGCATGAACATTAGTAATCAACTTGTGCCTAAATTTAAAACACTTCAATTCTTAATATCTTAAACATGCATAAATCAACACAGCCATTTCCTTTTCAAATATTATACTAGTTGTAAATGACAGTTAATTTTCAGCTAATATATATAGTTAATTACATGTATATATAAAGAACAATTGTGTAATGAATAAACTTTTTTTATTATTACCTTCAATCCTTGTGCTCAACTATATTCAATGATTTAATTAACAAATGTTTCCAAATATTTTATTGAAGACAAACTTGGTTAAAAAGAAAGCACAATACTTGGAAGGATAGTTCAAATTCATTACATATTTTGTTGAGAATTAAAAAATGCAAACAAACTGCAGCACAAATCTAGTTCTATACATTAAAAAAAATGAATAAATATAAAGATTAAAAATTAAATAATTAATTTTAGAAATAAAACACTTATTGGTACTTGTTACCTATTGACAGAATTTCTACAAAACAAACATTCAACTTAACCAAGCTGTCAGAAATTACTAGCTACAATTCTGAAAATATAACTTCACTATATTCAAAGTAATGCCATGCAAGTATACATGACCTGTTAGTCTTAAGTATACTTGTGAATCATCCCTAGAGTGCAGAGAACCTTTACTTACATTGAACTAGTTAGAGCTAGAAGATAGATAACCATTCAGGTTTGTAAGATGCTTCATCCAGTTCTAAGTGACAGTTAAATATGGGTATAAAGGAAATTAGGTGAACCATTATGGTTGGATTGTAATGATGCGAGATGCAATCTTGGACTGGGACTCAATTATGAAATGTTTGCTTAAGTTCACCATGGATATAGAGATCATAACAAACATGTTACAGAGAATATAGTAGTTTTCATTTAACCCTTTTGCAATGAGCTAAGTATAATAAACACGAGTTTGTCTAAACATCTGCACATGTTAAGTATTTGCACTATAACGTTTGATACAGGATGTGTATCTTCACACATTTTGATAAGCTTTTAGTAACTATTATATATTTTTTTTGTACACAAAAAAATCAGATGTTTAAATGAAATATTTTTCTAATTGTGTTTGTGAATATATTGAGTCTGTTTCATTACTAGTTTAAGTGCATTTTTTTCTACAAGATAGTAACCATTACCAAGAAGCAAGTACAGCAAGCTTAGTTTCAAACTGACAATTTGGAACAACCTGCTCAGAAACAAAAGATTAATATCTAGGATTATTTGCTGAAGTTAATGATGAGACAAGGCTATAAACATACCAACTGGTCTAGACATCTGTCAAGAACTTGGCTGATAACAACAGATACCGAGGTCAAAAGCCATGCTACATTGCATTAGGATGGTGGTTATTAGGAATATCTCTGAAACAGCTTATTTATGACAGTTTGTTAATTTCCAGTCAAATTAGTTAAGTCTTCTTTTATTGTACTGAGAAATCATAAGCTCCAGTTGAAACTTTTGTACCTAAATTGTAGACTTAATTCATTCTTCAGTGTTTCTAACTTGTAAAATTTTACACACATAAATATGACCATGTAATTTTTTCGGCTTTCTACTTAGGTTATTATCAGGCAAGAGGAAATTATAATTTAAACTTTCAAGAATACATGATTAAAATAATGGTCTAATCACATGAAGCAAGAACAACATTCAAATTAACCAACAGTTCAACTTTCTACATAGTCCATCTTCATAATACTTCTATTTGCATTCCTTTTAACACCCACATTTTCTTCATACAATGTGTTTTATAAAGTTCAGCTATTCAAACATTTCAGTTTTTAAAGAAAACATAAAACTTTCCTAATATTGAAAGAGAGAAAGGGGGAAAAATTTGGCAAGGTTGGAAAACTTTAATTTATGTCGCACAGAGACACAAGTTTGCCCATTTGTAACACCTAGTATATCAGCTGTTTTTTGTTTTTTTAATCAATGAATTGTTGGATTTACAGTAACGTTATAATGCCCTCACAGCTAAAGGGGTGAACATGTATGGAGGGACGAGGAACAGAAACCAAGACACCAAGATAGTGTGTAAAGCACCCTAACCACCTGACCATGCCAAGCTACACACAATTATGAAATATGTTTTAATACATTTAGTTACTGACAAGTAGCTGACGTTCGAGTTTTATCTTTAAAAAAGTTTTAACGTACATTTCACAATCAGTAACTTTACCTTTTCCTCCAGAAGGATGTGGCTGTGTTCGCCATTTTCGGCCATTTGGAGGTGCAGGAAGTAAGTGACCATCTTCATCTCTATAAAGCCCTAATTCATTCTGCTCAACCTCTTCCATAGTTAACCTCCTTAACCTCTCCACTTCCATTCTCTTCAGTTCATCCAACTTGCTTCTTACACTATGTTTTACAAATTCTAGCTCTCTGGCTATTTCACCTGTCTACACAAGAAACAGAAATATTCTCATTTGAGGAATGAAAACCACATATCATAAATATCTCAATTAAGTATGTGAAAATATTATCCAACTAATAAAAATAATGATGTATTTCACATAAAATTACTCGCTGGCAACTTGGCCTAATCTTAAAGAGATAAATTAAAGGAAAGTAAGCTAGGCAAACACCTCACCCACTGTCAACTCATGGGTTACTTTTTAACAAAGAAAACATGGGATTAACTGCCACATTATAATGCCCCCACAGCTAAAATGACAAACATGTTCAGTAACAGGATCCAATCTCATTAATCACAGACAGCTAGTGGAACTACTATATCATGCCAGCTTTATAAAGAAAATACAAATGAAAAAATAACTGCTAGAACTAAATCTTACCACAATGTCAGAATTAATCCATCAGTTAAGTAAAATTAATCAAAAGTGGTAATGCATTTCTTCCAATACAGAGAATAAAAATTCAATTTGATTAACATACAACACCTATCAAGTTAGAGAGGATGTACATACAACGGATGTACATACAACTGGAAATTTGCAGCTATCCATCCACATTTCTTTAAAAGCTAAACATGTTTTGGGCAAATAAAATTAAAATAATTTTTAGCTTATGAACCTTTCGTTTGTCTGTCCATTACTTAACTACAACAGGGTGTTCAGAAAGTCACTGTGCAGTTTTGTCTGTTAATAAATATACAAGTGTACAGTGACTTTCCGAACACTCTGTACTAGGTTATTGGGCCAACCTCATACTTTGAAACATGTGGCATATAAATGAAGGATTGACAAACCCTTCCACCCTTCATTATTGCTGTTATTAAATATTTATTATCACCTACTTAACATTATCTACATTCAAAGATCTAGCTGCACTGAAAAAAACAACAAAAACCTGTTCAATTTGTTTGTGTATGTTGGATCATAAAAAAATAGTTCATCATTAGGCTCACTTGTATGATAAGCTATTTTTTGAGTTTCAAAAGCTTCCTAACTTTAACATGTGACATTTCAATTTCAACCTATAAATTACTTCTGCATAAAATAACACTATTGGGGATGAGTATACCAAAGAGAGAAAAATTAAAATTTCCTTTGTTTATCATAAACAGTTAACTATTCTCTGCCTTTCACAAAATTACTATCTATATAATTAGCATGAATTACTATTGCTTCATACTTTCAAATATGTTAAGTTTGATGTAAAATTCAAGTTATTTATGGAAATTAAATCATCTAGGTAATGGAATAATGTTACTCCATACATAATGTCAAAAAATATTGTATCTCATTTAAAAACGTTTTTAATAGTTTGTAACAATAACAATTATTTTATGAATAATGATGCTTTATTATTCATAAATAAAATGAAAATAATGGATATGAATACTGTTGGTTGAATACACTTTCTAATAACAAATACAAAATTATTTTAAAAAATAAACTTTTGATTATGGAAAACACCTTATGGAAACATTAGAGGTAATGACAATTATGAATTGCTAACTTTGAAAATATAATTTTATTTGGTATACCAGAATGAAAAAAATAACTTCAAGTAGCTTGGTTTGTTCCAGCTTCCCCATGTTATACATCAGTAAATCTTCAAAATAAAGGAAGGAGGCAAGAGCTATTAAAAAGGTAGGATTTGTATTTCTCCAAGATAGTTTAGTTTGATTAAATACTTTTTGTAAGGGCAGAGGTTGGGAGTTTCACATAGAAATTTTAGGGTAGATTCACTTTTATTCTTAAGAACTTTAAGGGTAACAGTTTTCCCACAACAGGTTGCAGTGAGTAAAACATTTGATTTTCTATAACAGCTAGCTAGATTATCATCATAGTTTGGATTTTGTTTGATAGATGAGATATGCCCAACACATTTTGGAGCTATTACCATAAGCACCATCTATTAAGATATCAAGTTGACAACTAGGACCAAAAATCACTATTCTATCCATACTTATTTAATATAAAATGATAATTTTATATTAAGTTAATTATTGTTTCATAGTGCTGATTTCAATCAAATAAAGGCAGGCTTGGTAAAAATGTTTTATAACATTAGTTTCGATAAGACCAACTTGTATCTAACAGGTTTATTTTCAATAAATTAACTTATTTGTTTATATGCTTTTTTTAAAATACAGTAATTTTCACAACATTAAATAACTATTTAAGTTATTAGAAAATTTTGCTATTGCCTATCATATACTTGTTAATTTTAATGAAATAACTGGTGTTTTGCTATAGAAGAAAACTTAATAGCTCTTAGGCATAATCTACATGAAAACATTTTCAAGAATGTACAAATTCTGAAGAAACTACAAAACATTTGCATGTTTATACCCGTGTGTATGTGTTTAGTTCTTATTACCAAGGAACAGATAATAAAAAAGATAGCAACAAAAAATGCTTTACTATAAATAACAAATTTAAAAAACAGTCAAGACAAAAAGCCACATGAGAAATAAAACATGTATAATTATACTTTCATATAATGGCAGTTACTTGGTAAATACTAAATTATCTTTGGAATTGATAAAAAAATCTAAAAAGTCACTGATTCCACTGTTTGAAGGAAATCCTCAGAGCTGTATGGAAATTAAAATTTGATTTTTTTGCTTTACAAATTACAATAAATAAGTGCAATTGATAAAAAATCAATTGCAAAAAAACATTTTGGAGCTAAACACTGTTGAAATACAATAAAATTATTTTTATTTAAAATATGAATTTTGATATTCAGGTGCAATCAACATTTGAAGGTGTTCTATGGCCCAAAGAACTTTAGGTGTCAGCACATTGTTTAAAATAAGATGAATTTTAAGAGATAATTAGCTCTGAAATACTGAAATCCTTTCCTTATTGAGTTTGAACTCTTACTGTCAACTAAACATACATTTAAATATTTCTGAATGTCTTTCAATCATTACAGAGCACATGTCACATACCCTTTATTCTCCACTCTAAATGTTCATCAATAGTAGAATAAGGATCAGTAGGTGACACAAAAGTACTAAAGCTGCAAGTACAAGAAAATCAAAGTGGTGTAACAAGAGAGGGAACTCCTGACAATAACGTGAAATGGCCCAAGACTCCAATAAAGTAGCTTGAAAGTACAATACCCGAGAAAACTAAAAACATTTAATAAAAAACAGTGGAACAGTGGTCCCCCCACATATACACAATAAGAGAGACATCAGTAAAAAGATGCTACAACTAGAAACCCACAATTTAACCATGACTGAAAGTAAACAAGAGCAATAAGAGATTCTAACAGACAATAGACATCATGAGAGAGCATGATCATGTTTATGGTATGTGAAATAAACAGAAGCAGTATTTCAAAAGATAAGCACCTGATTAGAATGAGAAACTTCAAAACAAAAACTCATAACACTGCATTTTAAACATTTCAGAAGTGCATAGTTGGATGACAGTTTGTAACCACAAATTTGTTTTTTCATTTGAAAACATGGAATAGGTTATTTAATCTTAATTCATTTATTTATTGTATTTTTACGTTATATATGATGATGGAGAAAACATTGCAACAAGTTCTTTCATTTTGAACATAGTTTTCTAACTATAACTGGAAAAGCATAAAAATAAACAAATTTCATTTATCTTTTTAATATTTCTTTTAGTATCAGTAGTACAGTATCTCTTGCCTATATTCTATAAATTAGGTAAGCTCTTTAATTAGTAAAGGATAAAAAACTGCACAATGAACACAACCAATGTAAGAAGTCTGATGTACATAGAAATATACTCATGTGAACACTCACATAAGAATGTATATAATTTTTTTTAAAGTACTTTGATCACAAGAACATTGTGTTGTTCAAATGAAAATTTGCTCTCAGATCAAATACTTCAAACTAAATACTCAAATGTACCTTTATCTCCTCAGAAGAAATATTTTCTAGTTTTTTGGCAAACTCTTTGTCTTCTTCTAATGCTTGAACAACCTGCTGCAAATACCGTCCATATTCAAGACCCTTTTAAAAAACAAAAGTACTTATGTGTATTATGTACTTTTATCTTGCACCTTATCGTTGATATGAAATTTTGGTAAATTAATTGTACTTTAGAAAGCTTGAGACTTTTTTTGTTTGTATACAATAATTTTAATTAACCATTATTTTTTATCACACTAAATTATGTAACAACTTGTCAACAAAACACTCATGTTTGGCTTATCTGCATTTTTTAATAGTGTTCTTTTCAACATCTAACTTCTTGCTCAATTTTATACATTAAAACAATCATGATGACAGAACAAAATCATCTATCAGGTTACAAATCACCTTAGTATCACAGAGTACATAAGAAATATTCTTGAAAGAAAAATATAATAAAAATACACTCTTTTTTACTGACTTAGTGCTATATTAAAATAGTAAAAATAAAGAATTCCATCTTCTAATTTTAATTTTGGCAAAAGAAAAACCAACCATTAAACTGCCTTACTTCACTACATATAAAAATCTGAAGGAACCTTTAGAAACACAAACCAACAATGGGCACATAAGTCTCTTGGAAACATCCACTGAAGTTTATTACTTAGTCAAGTTTGTAAAATATAGCCATTCTAATTAATCATTTTGCAAATATTCTCAGAAAAGTGCTATGAAAGCAAGTTTTTAATAGTAATTACCAAAAAAAAAAGAAACAAAGGGAAAACCAAAAGTAGTACATAAACTCAGGTTTTTATTTATATGCAAAAATGACTCGTTTGGGTTGAGAAAATATTTTACATCGAAGAGCGAACAACGTTTCGACCTTCTTCAGTCATCGTCAGGTTCACAAAGAAAGAGGTAACTGACCGGAAGCTGACCACATGTTTGAAAGGGGTTGTGTAACTGAGTGTTGGAATATAGAGGGTGGTGTTAGATGTTTGAATATATAATTTTATTTATTTTAGTATATTAATATAGGTATAAAGGCATTCCTTTATATTGGTTTATTTTGGGTTTAAGTTGTTGTATAAGTAAGGCTTCTTTAATTTTGCATTTGTTTATGTTTGTTTCTTTATTTAGTATTTGAGTGTTTTCTATGGTTATGTTGTGTTTATTTGACTTGCAGTGTTCGAAAACGTGTGAAAGTGACATTTTATGTTCTTTGAATCTGGTTTCCATTTTCTACTTGATTTCTCAATATAGAAGTCGTGGCAGTTATCATATTGTATTTTGTAAATAATGTTGGTGTGGTGTTTGTCAGTGTAGTTTTTACATAGTATAGACCTCAGTTTTGTGCCTGGTTTTTGAATAAATTTGGTATTAACTGGAATGTCATATTTTGTTACTAATTTTTGCCAAATGTTGGTTATTTGTTTGCTGATGTCAGGAATATATGGTATACAGCAGTATATGGTTTAATTTTTTGATTAGGTGAGATATATTTACTTTAGTTGGTTGATTTTGCTTTCTGTCTAGGTGTGTGTGTATAATGTTTTCTACGGTTTGTGGGGAAACTTATTGATGTTGATGAAGTATTGTTTTATTTTGTCTAATTCATCGTTAATTTTATCTGGTGAGCATAGTTTTATGGCTGTGTTTATTTGGTTTCTTAGTATGTTGAGTTTTGTTTTGTTTCATGTGCTGAGTCCCAAGGAATGTAAAGTCCAGTATGGGTGATTTTTTTTCGGTGGATTTCGTTTTGAATTGTGTGTCGGTTCTTGTAATTTTGAGGTTAAGAAATGATATTTGATTGCTTTCTTCCTGTTCACATGTGAAGTTAATGTTAGGATGTATAGAGTTAATGTGATTGAAAAAATTAAGTATGTGTTCTGTGGATTTGAATCCATAACCGTGTCATCTACATATCTGTACCAGTATAGTGGTGGATGTAATGCTGTGTTAATAGCTTGTGTTTCAACTTATGTCATAAAATATTGGCTAGAACTGGTGATACTGGGTTGCCCATGCTAGGCCATTTGTTTGTATATAGTTTTGGTTGTTGAACATGAAGTTTGTCTTTATCGTGGTGAATTCTATTAGGGTTGCTAACTGGTTACTGGGAATTTCTATGGTTGGGTTAGGTCTCGGATATAGAGTTCTAAGACTATCTTGCAGGCTTTAGTGGTTGGAACTTCTGTAAGAGGGATATAACATCTAAACTGGCCATTAAGGCTTTATGATTAAGTTGATTTAGATTAGACTTGAAATTAAAAGAGTCTTTGATGAATGAGCTGGCTGATGTTACATATTTGGAGAATGCCCATGCTATGTATTTACCAAGATTGTAATTAAACGATTCATATGTGGACATTATTGTTCGTAATGGACAATCTGGTTTATGAGGTTTGGGGATGCCGATATTTGTGGTGTACGTGAGTCGGTTTTACGTTAGGTAGGAATAAAGTGTTTGTGAAATTGTGTTGGCTTTTTTCATTTGTAGTAGTAATTTGTTCAGTTACGTCTTGTGTGTCTTTGTTGGATTTGTGTATTGGTTTAAATTGATGGGCAACCCAGTATCACCAGTTCTAGCCAATATTTTTATGACACAAGTTGAAACACAAGCAATTAACACAGCATTACATCCACCACTATACTGGTACAGATATGTAGATGACACGGTTGCGGGATTCAAATCTACAGATCACACACTTAATTTTTTCAATCACATTAACTCTATACATCCTAACATTAACTTCACATGTGAACAGGAAGAAAGCAATCAAATATCATTTCTTAACCTCAAAATTACAAGAACCGACACACATTTCAAAACGAAATCCAAAAAATCACCCATACTGGACTATACATTCCTTGGGACTCAGCATGAAACAAAACAAAAAACTCAACATACTAAGAAACCAAATAAACACAGCCATAAAACTATGCTCACCAGATAAAATTAACGATGAATTAGACAAAATAAAACAATACTTCATCAACATCAATAAGTTTCCACAAACAGTAAAAAACATTATATGCATTACACCTAGACAGAAAGCAAAATCAACCAACTAAAGTAAATATATCTCACTAATCAAAAAATCATGAAACCATATACTGCTGTATACCATATATTCCTGACATCAGCAAACAAATAACCAACATTTGGCAAAATTAGTAACAAAATATGACATTCCAGTTAATACCAAATTTATTCAAAACCAGGCACAAAACTGAGGTCTATACTATGTAAAAACTACACTGACAAACACCACACCAACATTATTTACAAAATACAATGTGATAACTGCCAATGACTTCTATATTGAGAAACAAGTAGAAAATGGAAACCAGATTCAAAGAACATAAAGTCACCTTCACACGCTTTCAACACTGCAAGTCAAATAAACACAACATAACCATAGAAAACACTCAAATACTAAATAAAGAAACAAACATAAACAAATGCAAAATTAAAGAAGCCTTACTTATACAACAACTTAAACCCAAAATAAACCAATATAAAGGAATGCCTTTATACCTATATTAATATAATAAAATAAATAAAATTATACATTCAAACATCTAACACCGCCCTCTATGTTCCGACACTCAGTTACACAACCCCTTTCAAACATGTGGTCAGCTTCCGTCAGTTACCTCTTTCTTTGTGAATCTGATGATGACCGAAGAAGGTCGAAACGTTGTTCGCTCTTCTATGTAAAATATTTTCTCAACCCAAACGAGCCGTTTTTGCATATAAATTTCTCTACAAGTTGGTTTCTCCACATCACTGATTAGTTTTTCATTTGTTTTTCAAGTTAAGTTTAACAGCCAGAAATGTCAAAAATGGTGAAAGGCCTATAGCAACACAACAACAAATGTTGAATAGGTATGCAGAAATGGGATAAAATAATACAGAAAACTAAACTGACAGTTGATAACCAAGATTCAACAAAGCAACAGTTATAGTTAAACAGTGAAATGAAATTTAAATTCTCAATCAACACTAGTTATATAATTAAAAGTTTGTATAATCCTTTTTTTACTTTTTTTTAATGGAATAAAATAAAAATAAAAACTTACTACACAAATTTACTACTGAACCATTTACCCACGTTAAATGATTTAAACTTATGTTTACATATAATATCCTTAGAGATGCTATTGTACAAGCAATGAAGGACATTAGCATTCAGCCTATTTTATAACACTACAGGATATAATAGCCCCAATACTAATGTTTTATTCCAAGCATTATTATAATCATGCTTTGCCAGCTTAATTGTTGTAACAATGAAAAAACTTTGGGAAAAGAAAGCATTAGATATATAGTAAAGAAGCTTACAAAATCATCAATATCCTCATTAGTTTCCTTGTGGTTTCTCTCAGTTTCTTTCTTTTTCTCCACTGGACGAGGGGCAGAAAATGCAATATCAAGCAAGCATAAGGCAACCAGTATCACAAACACTTTCATTTTGATCTATAATAAATGTCAGTATATGATTTTTAACATATGCAACTAGATAAAAAAAATCAATGTACTATATTTAAATATTTTTCTTACATAAATTTATTTGATTTATTAAGTCACCTCAAACAAACCATCATTCTCACTGTTCATGAACAGTATAGGTTTTAAGTTACTTACAGTTCAGCATAAGCTGCATTTTTGCACAGGCTTTAAATATTTATTAATATGCTTAAAAACATAGTAATACAAAACAGTATAATATGTTACATGCACATTTCATAGGTTAAGATTCTTAAAAATAGGTAATGTTTTCGATATGTTTCTACATACAAGGTAAACTTCTATACATTAATGTTTCTGCACATTTGGTTTCTTAAACATTTTAATTTTACTGACCCAGACTGTTTCTTAAATACAGTTATATGCACCTGAACTAAATGATAAAGTTGTTCTTATAAGATTCGAGTTTCTACAAAGAGCAACTCTCATACATCTTAGGTAATATATATTACCATTTAAGTAAAACAACACATGCAAATAGTATACCCTCAGTAAAAAAATTATACCACCAGTGATATAGTTTTATGTTTTTATATTCAAAATAAACAACGTTTTCATATAACATAATACTGCAATATCTTCAGACACACATTCAACAATTAAGGCATTATTTTCATTTCTGTCACAAGCAAGTACTTTATTATCCTAATAATACTGTTTCTGAAGTCATATGTAGGTATCTTCACACAAATAATTTTAGGTCACATGTAGCATTATTGAAAATACTGACACCTAACTAACCAGAGTTTGGTATTAGTTGATTTATCTTTTATAAAGCCTAAATTTTGAAAAAGCTTATTAGAAAGCAGCAAAATTTATGTGCATTATTCAGCTTAAAACAACTTCAGAGCAACAAACTGAAGACAATATAACAGGAAGGGAAATTAATAGTTTCCTAAATAATAGTGTTGATTTAAAATTTTACTTTTCTAAAAAGTGGGTTTGCTAAGACATACCTATTTGCTTTCACTCATGCCTCTATCTTAAATGATCTGTTTAAAGTCTAGGTCCAATCCTTGCTATACTCCACACAATTTTCAAATACACACAGACGTTACTGACTCTAAGAAATCTCTTATGAAGCTCAGGCTTAACAACACTAAATAACACAGCTTGGATGCATTAATTGCAAGTTCTGATTAGTTTTACTGTTGACAAACCCAGATTTACAGGTTCATACTCAAATTACACTTTTTCTCCTATATTTTTTAAATAAAATATAACAGTCATCTTGGTTACCAGAACTTACATAACTGTTAGTTCTGCTTTTATTTGCTTTTAACTCAGAAATAATTAATATCAGTATAACTTCATGGAACATAACATACTGCAGTAAGCAAGGCAATCTATCAAAATTTATGAATATAAAGGAGCAGGTCAACAGTAAACTCTGGAATGTCAACGTGCAGTTGTTTCTTTGCTGTAGCCAATTTTGCATCATATTTTGAAACTGTACTGACCTTAATAAATAAATTAATTGTTACTCACTTTTCACAATAATTTCAAATTACAAAGTTTCTCCAGGATGAAAAACCCAAAACTCTATTTGCCCTACCACTAGCAACAGCACAATGCTTGGATGGCTTAAAAGACTGATCAAACATTACACTAAGATCATTTTCTTTCACAACACTCTTAAGGTTACTCCTATCCAAATTATACTTGCTTACATCTGCCAAGCATAAAATGAACAAGATCACAAAAACCAATTTAGTCTAACAATGATAACCATTTCACAACAATCTGAGAACTCTGCTAAACCTGCGTGAGGTGTAACACATCCTTTAATAGATGCATTATAAACATTTCATTAGATCATGACACATAAATGCATGTTTAACTAAGATTAAAACCACTTAACCTATCAATAATTTGCCTCTTTCAAAACCATCCAAAAAAATCAAATATAAATAATGTAACCCTTGGCATTCATATACTTACCATTAACTATCAAACAAAGGAAAAAATCCACAGCTTTTTTCTGCAAGATCCACCAAAACAAATTATCTGTTGCTTTATACTTATAGAAAATGAACCTTGTATAACATTTTTGTAACTCGACCACAGTTAACTTTGATAATATTTTCTTTTAATGCTGACTTTACTTCATTTTGTCAAAATTTTCATACAACCGATAAACATACAATACACAAACTAAATCATTTTATCCTAGATTTTAATATAATTATTTGTGATCTCATTAGCTGAAATTGTTTACTGTTAATGGCATTCTACACGTCACTATTTTACACTAACTTACAAAGAAAAAGTGATTTCACAAGGTGAAATATTCAATTTCAAAGATTTATAAGCACTTTTTTGGGGATCAGTTACACTAAGTTGTTGTAGTTGTATTTTTAGTGAAAAACTGTCAATAGGTTATCTGTGCTTTTTCCACCACAAGCAATCAAAACCCAGATTTTAATAATGAAAGTCTATTATTTGTCATAAAGTCAGAAATAAATTAAAATTATAATTTTTTTTCTACTCACAAAACCCGTATGAAATATTTTGTCTTTTCCCTGCTTCAACATAACTCATTCCCAGTCAGTTTACTACAGATGATTCACATATATCGTGATAAAGGTAAATTAGAAGTCTACAGCCATCTTCTACTTACAATACAGAAGTATTAAGAAGTTGAAGCAGTTTAAAACTTCTAAATGTGCTACAACTCAGGTACTGTAGATTCGGTTCTGACTAAATCTAAAATGTATTTCAAAAAATTAAAATTGCAAAACAGTTATGAATTTAAACATTCAGGGAAAATAATTTTATGGTTTTATCAACTAGTATTGTACGTCATCCTTACGAACTTTAACCATTAACAAACAACTGTCACGTCAATATCACTATCAGTGATAGTGTCGAATATCAGTTACTTCTTTTTATACTAAATGTCTCAGAGGATAATGAACAAATGACTAGTAGCTGAGCAAAAAAAATGAGGTATTAAATAGCAAGACTAGCATAAATTATAAGTATTTAAATACACTATAATTTAGAAATTTCCATTCTTCCCATTATAATTAATTAATGGACGATTTACACAAACTATGATACTAACTCAATAACAAGACGAACTTACTTACCAAATCTAATTCGCCTCTTTCCACATACACTATATTACTATTAACTCAGTGTATACAACTTCACAAATACTGATTCTTTCTCACAAAACTAGTTACACGTCACTTTTCCACGTGCCAATGATCGTGGGGGAAACCCTTCTCTAGTCATACACGTCATCTAGTTAATTAAAAAAAAATTTATATTCATAATTTGGAAAAAAAATTACGTATTGGAGAACACGTTTAACTACTACGTATGACAGAACTGTTTTCGATATTTCTTCATGCTGGAAACAGTCCAATTTAGATCATAGATGGTTAGCACATGAGATAAGAATTGACCAAAATTCGGACAGAAATATTATTACTCGGATGTGGAACTAAATTCACATTTCATATGTCATCCGATTACACCAACTCTCTCTTAAATACTTAGAAAAAAATAATGTATTTGTTTGTTTTGAATTTCGCGCAAACCTACTCGAGAGCTGTCTGCGCTAGCCGTTCCTAATTTAGCAGTACAAGACTAGAGGAGGGGCAGCTAGTCATCACCACCCACTGCCAACTATTGGGCTACTCTTTTATCAGCGAATAGTGGGATTGACCAAAACATTATAACGCCCCTACGGCTGAAAGGGTGTTCAAATCCGCGACCCTCAGATTACGAGTCGAACGCCTTAACCCACCTCGCCATGCCGGGCCGTAAATAATTTCGAAATCCATTACAGTTTTTCTGTAATAATACAAAATAAAATAAAAATACCAGCATTTACTTAAATGGGATAATTAATTACGTTGCGCATAAATCAAGAAATAATTAAATATATAGTTTTAAAATTTCGAACAACATAACCAAATGGCAATACGTTGATTATTATATATTTCAATTTTATATAGCGTTGGTATCAATGAGCCAATGTACAGCGAAATACACCGTATGTATAGATTTAGCTTTAAAAGTGAATTTGGTTTCCGATATTCAAGACGCAAAACCACTTGTCTCATATTATTTTAGAATAAGCCATGTTTGAACTTAGACATATAAAGCCCTAACAAATAATTTATTTGTCTACATATTTTACAGATGTATGTTGACATACCTAGTATCGTTTTTGACAGATATGAATGTTCCACATTCCTGATGATATCCAACGTTGCACAAAACTTTTCGAATCACATATATATGTAAAAACGGCTGTTTTGGGTTGAGAAAATTTTTATGTAGAGGAGCGAACAACGTTTCAACTTTCTTCGCTCCTCTACATAAAATTTTTTCTCAACGCAAAGCAGCCGTTTTTACATATATAGTTTTCTCTACAGGTGGGTTTTCTCGTCATCACTGATCATTTTCGAATCACAATTTTGCTCATTTTAGCTTTATTCACATTTAATATCCATGATTATTTGTTTGTTTTCGAATTTCTTGACAAGCTACTCGAGGGCTATCTGCGCTAGCAGTCCCTAATTTAGCAGTGTAAAACTAGAGGGAAGGCAGCTAGTTATTACTACGGACCTGGCTATGCCAGGCCTTTTGAAGAGATAAAACAATTATTGTTCGTATTTTCTTACTCGCACTACACATTTTTCTCTTTCCATATTAGAATTTATTATTTAAGCCATTTGAAAGTGTGTGCTATAAGTTGCAATTTATATTTTAGTGGAATCTTTTTAGAGTACTTTAAATTGTTGGATCCATGCTCTTTATGGAGGTTAGGCCCGGCATGGCCGTTGGGTTAAGGCACTCAACTGGTAATTCGCGGGTTCGCATACCCGTCGAAACAAAACATACTCGCCTTTTCAGCCGTGGGGGCGTTAAATGTCACGATCAATTCCACTACTTGTTAGTAAAAGAGCAGCTCAAGAGTTGGCGGGGATGGTATTGACTAGTTGCCTTCCCTCTTGTCTTACACTGCTAATTTAGGGACGGCTAGTGCAGGTAACCCTACTGTAGCTTTGCGCAAAATTAAAAAAAAACAAACAAACAACGAACAGTGCATTAGACACGATATAACATTCTAGTTTTATTATTACTTAATTGATGAAACCCCTTAAAATCATTTAAATGTTTTTATCAATTACGTAATTGCGTTTCGCGCATATAAAAGTCGAAGTATTGTGGACAGTGTGATTAATTAAAACCTGTTTATACATCATTTTGTGACAATTTGAATACCATGTTTTAATTATAATAATAAGTACTTACTATCTGCTCTTTAAGTATTATTTTGATCAGCTAATTAAAAGTTATAAAGTTACAACCATAATATATTAATTTGTTCAGAGCGTATGTAATGGAATTTGGTTATTTCTAAATCTATCGCGCATACAGTATAACGTCGTAAAAAATACCTAGCATTTGAAGAATAAACAATTATTTGTTCACTAATTTCTACAAATAATTCCTATTGCACTCCTGGTAGATGTATTTTATTTACTATTTTTATAAGTATTATTTTAAAACTGAATGGAGTTTGATTAAAAAATAAAGATACATGATTTTGCTTAGTTACATTTCATGTAATAATAGTTGATTTTGTTTAAAATATTTTATCAGGTGTATATAAAAGTTATCCGAGTATAATGTTATTGAATTTAATGTGTTATAGGCAAGTACCTTCCAATAGAATCCTTCACTGCAAAGTTGGTATCAGATTTTAAAAACTGTTTATATTATAATCTTCATATAATCGTTTGTGCAATAATGAGTGAGAATTTATCGGTTTCTCTGTGTATTCTCTTATAATATCTGTGAGGTGAATTTATACTGTTTGAGTTTTGCATCTTTGGGTTTTCTGAACTTTACTGTATAATTTACGTTGGTACGTTTTTTACTTTTAAAAATGTTGAATAACCAATAAACTAACCTAACTACAACCAAGTACTAAACTTTATAATAACTACTCTTGTACAATGCTATTAATACTGAAATTGAGAGCTAAAATAATTGTTAAACTTGTAGACTAGATTTAAGGTAATGTAACCTTGTCAAAAGCATCCTCTGCTAAATCTTAAGCCAGTCTACTGACTAAATAAGGGAATAGACCTTCACTCTTAGAAATGCACTCAGTCTTAAAGTGAGGAAAACAATGTTGCTGCAACAGATGTAAAACACAAATCCACTAAGCCTAAACTTAACCTATTATTAAAAAGGTTAAAACGCTTGCAAGGCTGTAATATAATGTTGTTGTTTTTTTTTAATATCCAGTTAAAAGGAATAGATTCAGGGATTTCTAGCATTTTTGTATAACTAGAAGCAAATACGTTCAAGTAGGTCTTGTAATAGAACCATTACAATTTGTAGAGAACTACATAAAGAGGACATAGTGAAACACAGATGTTATAAAGACATTTTCAATATTTTCTAGACACCACATCCACATAATTTTAGTTATAAAACCTTTATACTAAGTAAATGTATTATCTACTAAATTAGTCTATTTAATTTTTCTTTCATTTCGATTTTCAGTTAGAATAATGGTATTTTGGTAGGTTCCGAGATGCATATAACAAACACCTCTCCCTTTATTCTAAGTATCCTGGTAGTTTCTAAGCAACAAGTGAACTTTGAAAATAGCACCTGCAACTATTTGTCAGTTATTACTTTTCCCCTTGTAATTATCAATCTGTTATTTGTTGTAGTTTAAGGGCATGATTATAAAATAGCAAAATATAAGAAAGTTTTGACATAAAGTATCATTTACTTATAATCTGTTATACTTTAGTGTTTGTTATGAATTTCGTGCAAACCAACGTGGAAGCTGTTTGTTTTGTTATTATGCTCAAACTACACAAAGGGCTATCCACCATGGGTATCGAAGCCTAGTTTCTAGCAGTACAGATTCAGACTTACCACTACCACTGGGGTTGCACAAAAGCTATCTGCAATAGTGGTCCCTAATTTAGCAGTAAAAGCCTAGAGGGAGAGCAGCTAGTCATCACTATTTACCACTGACTCTTGGGCTACTGTTTTATCAATGGAATAGTGGGATTGGTTGTAATATTATAACACCCCAATGGCTAAATAGACAAGTATGTTTGATGGAACAGGGATTTAAACCCAAGACCCATAGATTGTGTGTTTGGTGTCCTAACTTAGGGGTTCCAAAACTTTTTAGACCTGCGGAGCTTCTCGTCAAAAAAAAAAAACATTCCGGACCCTTAATAAAAATTATACACTAAAAATAGAAACAATCGGTCACTAGCACCAGATAAGGTTTACTTCAAGCTTTTAGGATATAAATTTATTTAAAATGTCAATATTAAAAAAAATTACTTTTATTTACTTGTTCAAAAATTTCTGCTTGCAAAATTTATATCAGTAAAAGTACAGTATACTTATTTATTTATTAGTGGCTCGGATGGGCTTGCTTCTGTTCACAAAGTCGTTCAATATTTGGAGTTATGGTTGCTACCTGTAAGCGCAAAACATTTTTAATATTTAGCCTGTTTCTAAATTTGACCTTTGTAGCTGTATACAGTGAAAATGTTTGTTCACAAAGATATGCTGTTGGAAAACGCATCAAAATTTCCAAAATTTTTTTACTTATTTTAGATTATTCAATGGCCATTTGAATCCAAAATTGTGTAATTTCTTCCTGCTGAAATTTGTTTTTAAGGTTGGTTGGTTTGGTGTTTTATGGCGCAAAGTAACTAAGCAATCTGTGCCTTGTTTTTAGGGTGTAATTAGTTGAAATTTCTGTAAGCTGTTTTTTATCCTTCAAAAGCAAATCGTTGGTACTCGCAGAGTCAACAAAGGGATTTTGAATTCACAGAAAGTTTTCTAAATGAGGAGGGAAGTACTCACCAAGAGATGTACACAAATCAGATATGTGCTGCAAGACTGAAACTTTTGCATCTTCACTTAAGGAAATTTCATTCATAAGTAACAAACCACTGAGATTTTCGAAGCAGTCAAGTTCTTCCATAAGTATACATTCAACCCAAAGTTTTAGCTTACGTTGAAGTGCCTCCATTTTACTTTGAGCTTTGAAGTACGTTACCCTGGTACCCTGCATTGTAGCATTCACTTCATTTAGATAAGTAAATATATCCGAAAGGTAAACCACTTTCTGTATCCAGCATTTGTCCCTTAATTTGTATGCAAGTTCAAAATGGCATTCAGATAAAAAGAAACCTATCTCCTCACGCAGTTCGTAAAACCGAGTGAGCACTTTTCCCCAAGAAAGCCATTGGACTTCAGTTTGAGGCAGCAAATGTTTATGCAAACTTCCCATATCCTCAGAGAGTAAACTGAAGATCCTCGCATTGAATGGTCTTCATTTTATAAAATTAACTATTTTTGTAACATCACCCAATACCTCTTTTAAGTCTCCTGGCATTCGTTTCATTGCAAGTGCATGACGATGAAGACAGCAGTGGATACTTTCGATGTTCGGAGTTTTCTTTTTTAGGCTTGCCACTGTGCCTTAAAATTTTCCAATTGCAGCTGCAGCCTCATCAGTTCAAATACTTGAGCAAAGCTGCCATTGGATCTCATGTTCTTCTATAAATAAATCGATCAGTTTAAATATTTCTTCGTCTGTTGTTTGAGTAGGCAAAGCTTTGCAAATTAGCATGTCTTCTTCAAAATTAGCTTCGTGAATAAACACAAGCAACATCGCATAACCTGCTACACCTGTTGATTCATTCATCTGAAGCAAAAAAGTTGGACTCGCTTTATTAATTCCGCTAAGCAATTTGTTGACATATCTTTGACTCTTCGAGAAACCGAGTTGTCAGAAAGGGGCACATAGTTAATTCTTTTAAGAAATTTCTCATCAATAGTGCACTCTACCAAATCTTTTGCGCATGGTTTTATCACATCTTCTGCAATTGTATGAGCTTCACCTGCTTTCGCAATACGGAAACTAACACGATATGAAGCAATAAGAGTACCTTTATTGTTCTGATGGAGAAACGAATGAAATGAAGCTTTACTTGCATTTAACTGCAAACACTTTCTTTTGAAATAATAGGAAGTTGAATTTTTTAATTGAGAGTGTTTGGTTTCTAGATGCCGTTTTAACTTTGCTAGATGCAAATTTCTGTTACCCAACACTGTTCCACATTCAACACACAACCCACAAGGTCCATCTTCATCACCTGTACATGTAAAACCATATTCAACAAAGCTGTCATCACACTTTCTTTTCTCTCTTGTTTCGCTACTTCTGTCATCATCCTGCGTTGAAGTGTTTGCACACGACGATAAATTCGTATTAGGCCGAGGAAGATTTTTTACTCGCATCAGATTTATTACTGGTATTCAGCCACTTATCCGTTACAAGGGTGACAGCTAATTATTAATTTGTCTAAAAACGTATTCTTATATCTTTGGCACATCAAAAATATTTTCATGGACACAAAATAGATTCTCAATGATTGTTTGTTTGTTTGTGAAATTCGCACAAAGCTACTCGAGGGCTATCTGTGCTAGCCGTCCCTAATTTAGCAGTGTAAGACTAGAGGGAAGGCAGCTAGTCATCACCAACCGCCACCAACTATTGGGCTACTCTTTTACCAACGAATAGTGGGATTGACTGTCACATTATAACGCCCCCACGGCTGAAAGGGCGAGCATGTTTGGCGCGACTGGGATACGAACCCGCGACCCTCGGATTACGAGTCGCACGCCTTAACACGCTTGGCCATGCCGGGCCCGTTTCTCAATGAAAACTTGTTCAAGCACTCGAGTTTTATCATCATACAATGACTTGTTGACCTAAAATCAGTATTGCCATAACAAAGTCAGAAATAAAGATTTGTGGGAAAAAGGCTAGGCCGCTAGAATAATATATTTTTCTAAAGGAAAAGGGTGACCTATTATTTTTACATATTTTCTTTTGTTTCGTAACAGAAATTTTTAAGCCAAATAAAATATTAAGCCAGATCTAACGTGTGTTTAAATCTCAAACAAAATGAAACACGACATCAAGGGGGCGCATGATGTTATAGAGCTCATAGGTACCTAGTTTGCCTAATTAGACTACAACGAATCTAACCTAACTTAAGAATTACCAATTATAATTGTCATAAATATGATTATACTTCATATAAATATACTTTGAACTTGAAACAATTGATACTGCATCTAACTGCATCACAATGTTTCAAATTTGGACAAATTTAAACTATGACGTCACGTTTCATTTCTTTCGAGATTTGACCGCTAATCCAGATCTAGCTTTTAAAATACAGTTGGCATCACTACCCAGGGTTGACCGATGTTTCATACGAAAATTGCTAGGCTGTCTTGCATCTCCAATGATGCATGTGATCTTGGGATGGTGTTATATCTATTAGCAACCAGTGGTGCCACTGTCGAAGTTAATTGAGATTGCATGAACACTTTTACCGCAAGAACTTCCCCTAAGCTAAATAAAATCGTCTGGCGTTAGGCAGAATAAAATATCAAAAGGCCCAATACACGATAAACGTGTTATATTAATGATATGTTTTATTCTTTTGTATAGTGTATTCCGATTCAATTTTATAGCTTTAGGAAAAAATATTAATATTATAAAATTTTTTCGCGAAGCCCCAGATAACTATGGCGGAGCCCAAGGGTTCCGCGGAACATAGTTTGAAAAACTATGCCCTAACTCACTGGCCATGACAGGCAATACTCTTTAGTGATAAACCTACAAGACTGAATAATGAATAGTGTGAAATTCAATCAGAAGATAATAACATATAGTAAATAAAATACAGAAACTGAAAGATTTATAGTCTTGTCTTGAAACGTGTTTAGAAAACTTCAAACGCTCCTTTGGAAATGTTACCTTCATTGCTGGATTGGAAAAGTTATATTAATTTAGTTACGAAGTAAAATGAATCTCACGGCATTAAATTACATAGAACAATGTAATGCTTTTCAGAGAGATTAAATGCACATAAAACAACGCAATACCTTTCAAATATATTAAAATACACAGTACTGTGCAAAAGTGTTAGGACGAGAATATTTTATCATTCTTCCAATTTTATGAGATAATTTTTCCATACCATTACAGTAAGTTACAAGACTATGGTAATGCTTCAGTGATCCCCGTTAAAAAATGAATGAACTAGAGTGAGAATACTTATCATTCTTCAGAATTCTCATATATTTGTACCAAGAACATGTCATAAGGTTCTGCAAGAATGAAGATACTGATCAAACTCAATGTCTCAAATAATTGTCATGGTATCTCAAGCAGTATCTTATCTATATAAAAAGAAACTAGCATATGGTACCAGTACATGCCATAAGAACTAAATTTAATAGCATTCCACAAATAAACCTTGACAAGAAATAAGTGTTTAACACAGTACATTAAGTTTTACTGTCATGCCACTGTCCCAAAAGCATAGAGAATTGTCAGTAGAACATATCAAAGCTTTAGGTGATGCAGGCTGGAATTTCCAACAAATTGCTGCAGACTTGAAATGCTCCCCAAACACTGTCAAATACACCCTAGATCATGAGACTGAGACAGTTAACTTTGAAAATAGGAAAGGAAGAGGTAGAATACCTAAACTCAGTGATACTGATGTTAAGTATCTTTGTTTCTGCAGTCTTCAGGACAGAAGGAAGACTTCCACTGATTTCAAGCACAAGATAAATGACCATGTACCCAAATGGCAGTAAAGTGCCCAAATATATAGTACCAAGAAGACTCAATGAGAATGGAATATTTGTTCGCGTAACAGTTAAAAAAAAAACTTTACTTCAATCTCCAAATATTGTCAAGAGACAACTTTTTTTTAAAGTACAAAATCTGACTGCTGATGATTGGAAAAGAGTGTTATGCATGAATGAGTCCAAGTTTAAAGTATTTAGTTCCAAGTGTAGGTTGTATGTATCAGTTAGCAAAAGAAAGGTGAAAGATACTCACCTCATTGCATAGCACCAACCATGAAGCAGAGGTAGAGGGCAGTGTGATGGTTTGAAGATGTTTTTCTGCTGAGGCAATAAGAGATATTTGCAAAACAGATGGAGTAATGGACCAGTACAAGTACCATCAGATCCTCATCTCTTATGGTATATACAATGATTTGTGTATTATTTGTAAAGGATTCATCTAGCAAGAAAATAATGATCCAAAACACTTACCCAAACTATGCAGAAATTACTTAAAGAAATAAGCTGCTGGAGTCATTGAAATGGTGCAATGCCCCAACAGAGCTCTAATCTCAATCATAATCAAGCAGATCCAGGATTTGATAGATCAAAAACTTGACAAATCAAAAGTTACTTCCAAAGGACACCTTGACTGAATATGTCGAAACAATGCCCGAAAGACTGTCTGCAGTTATTAAAACAAATGGAGGACACAAAATATTGTTTGCTGAACTTGAGCACTTCCATCAAGTGTTTCACCTGCAATTTACCTTTCATTGTTCTTTGAAAGTAAGCCTGGAGTTTAATTTTTGACTAAGTCTTAACACTTTTGCAAAATACTGTACATAAACCAACACAATACCTTTTAAATACAATGAATACACATAAAACAATGCTTTCTATACAGTTAGAAAACAAAACTTTTGTGTTATTATAGAAGAAATTATATATTTTATAATTATTTGAGCATAAGGTCTAATTACTCTGAAGTAGAATTAATTTTAAAAAGCAGGAGAATTTATTAGATGCTGTTGAACAAATGGAAAAGGAACAACATTTTATTTACACAAAAAGATCTCTACAAACACCACCTGCACTTTCAAATGCACAAATATTCCTTCAAACAGTTAATCTATTTCTACTAGGCACATGTGCAAATAAGTATTATTGCAAATAGAACATTGATGCATGTGTACTTATGAAAATAAAACATAGTAAAGCCATTGTGATTCTGTCTTGATAAATGTACTACTAAATAAAACATCCTTTTTGACATATAACTGTAATCTCAGAGTTCAAGCATGCACCAGTTCAAAATACAGAGCACAAATAAGCATATAAAAGTATCACTCACAGGCTAGTGGATTTGTATATTTAACAATAATACCATGTCTTGTCAAAGTGTGCAGTTAGAAAAATATATACTTCCATTACCTTGTCATACGAGTTATGTAAAAGAAGCAAAAATTGTTGTCATTTGTGAAAATTAAAAACCATCCCTGTGCAATTCCACAAAGAAACTAAATATTTAAAAGTAGATTGTTTTCATCCACTTTTTAATGTTAGTGGAAAACTCAGTTGATAAATGGCTACTTTTAAGTTGGAATCTAAAAAGGAGCCATTTTCAAATATTGTATGTAAATATATCATACCTGCTACAAATTACCATTTTGTTTTTAGCCTTATTAAAAACATGACCACAATCATGCAAAAATGTCTTCATGATGATGTGGTTGAGGTAATTATAACTTTAAATTTGTCAGCAATAATATTTACTGGCATACTTATAAATTTTATTACTACTATTAATAATAACACTGAACTTATGAAAGCTTTAATAAGAAACATTTTACATAAAGACGCATCTTTCCTCAAGTTCTTTTATGTATGATGGATGCACTACATGTATTCATATTACTTAAAAATATTTATTAACTAACAAGTTCAATATTAAACCCCAAGCAACATGTTCATAGGAGTAACCTTCTTATAAAAATGCATATAAACAAGTTTGTTAGGTATATTCACACAAGTATTGTACTATATATATCATTTACTTCTATTTTTAATAGCATCAGTTCACACACACACATGTACAATTACCACAACAACAACAAATTCACAAGACAATTTGGGCTTCAATTGCCAGCCAGAGGTTCACACAAAGTAAAATCACTGTTTACTATATGTGAACGTACCTCGTTATTTAACATAAGAAATAATCACCGTTCAACATTTTACCTCGAATGTTAAGAACAACACAATAATCCCCAACATTTTTCTAGTTATAATTATTATTACTTTACAATGAGATATTTTGTAAATAAAGTGTTAATGCTGAAACATCAATACAGTGGCTTCAACTATAGTTGTTCAACCACAAATGTTAACTGAAGTTGGTAACAATAAAAAACTTACAACATGTGAACATAAAGTAAAACTGTCCTTATTAATATTAAACACTAAGAAAAATAATGTGCTAGGTTAAACTGGAGATGTCAAAGAGAGAAAAGCACAATGATCTCATTGGTATAAAAATAAGGATTTTGGCACCTACTGAAGTTTTCTAGAGATAATTCTTCATCCTTGAATGAGAAGTTTCTTTTTAAAAATAAACTGGAGTATTTAACTCACATATATGAAATAAAACAAATGACTGACATTTTTAAATGTCTATGACTATCTGTGAGAATGAAGTATTTCAATCAATGAAGATCAAGTGAATTTAGAAATTTTGTAATATTTTATTTTGTACAAAAAGCTAAAAGTTCTTGAAATATAAAAATGACAGAACACAAAATTACACTTGTGGTGATGTTCCTGGTTTTAAGGTTGAAATTTGTGAGACCCACAATATTCCACAGAAGCAGCTGTATTGTAACTATATTATTTTGCAGTCTTTGATTAAGTAAAGGTACATTTTGAAGGCATTTAAGGTCATGAGAAGCACAAATTATTAAGTTGTTATTGGTAAATTTTGACATTTTTTGTAGTCTTGAGCACCTCAATTTATCACATGCAACAGACAAACTTTAACAAGACTTTTAGTGACTATGAGCATCCACAAGTTATTACTTTCCTACAGAAATGTATTCTTTCTGTGGTTTTTACCATTATACGTTACACTGATATACAAGTTATTAAGTTTTCCGTTTTCTGCTACCACAAAGAGCCCAGTTATCAAATTGCTACTTCAGAGCTCCAACAGCATTTAGTTCTTCAGTTGTATTAGTTGAAGAAGTGGCCTCTGCTAATGATGTACAGTTTATGTTTTCAACACTGCTGTAAGGGGGAGGAGGGCCACTACTTGTTATGAGTGTTTCGGAGTAGGGTGGAGGTTTGGGAAGGTGGCGAATGAAGTGGACACCATTCCCCACACTGTAACTAACAATAAAACTGCCATGCGAGGACAAAGTACATGAATAGGGATTTAAGGGCACTTGTGAGTGATCAATATCAGAAGATACATCTTCCAGATCTGCATCTGACACGTGGCTTCTACCTTCCTGGTTGTTTCCATGATTCTAGAACAAAAACCAATTGATGAAGACCAATTGTGAACAGCATTTAACTGAACTCTTTCTGTAACTTTAGTAGAGAAACAGAGGAAACAAAAAAATAAGTTAAACACTGTACAATCAGAAGTCAACAAGATTTAAAAAATTAAAATTCTGATTTTTTTCCAATTTTGTAGCACTGTTTTCAATATTCAGAGACAGAAATATTTATTTTCAGATAAAACTACATGAAATAAATATTATACTAGAAGACAGACTACTTTAACACAGTAAATTTTAAATGTCAAGTTACTGCTATGTCTAAACATTTTCATACACCCTATAAAAAGTTCTCTTATTTGCCTATATTTTATAAAAAAATATTTCAACTAGTTTATTTGTACACAGTTTTTCTTGAGAAACATTTTTTCTACATAAATTTAATGTTTTGGATAAATAACAATAAAAGATATAATACACAAAGACAATGTAGATACGTTATACAACCAAAACCATTGAAACAATTTGGTGCCTTTGGTAATGGAAATGGAATTTCAAAACAAAATCAACTGTGTGAGGCAAAGAAGTACTGTAAAGCATTAGTTCCACATGAAGAGGTTTGACTATAAGACTATCTATGTTATGATAAAATAAATACAAGCAATTCCCATCTACTGTCACACTTACACTTTCATAAGATAGATTTTCAACTAAATGAATTACTTACTTGTAAGCTGGCGATGGTAGATCTTCTCTCTCCAAACCATGATCTCCACAGTCCAGTTCTGTTTGTAGAGCTACAGTGCCTCCTGGAATGGAGGGACATAGCAGATTTTCTCATGTGAATGCGGCAGATAGCAACCACCATAACAGTTGTTATGAATATAAATGCAATGGCACAGCTAACGATGGTGTACACGGTAGACTGGAGGAAGCTAAGGTTTCGATATGGTTGGTGAACGTTTGATGCAACTACCGACTTTTTCTGATCTGAGGTTGCACAAAATACAAATGCATGAGTCAACAACCTTACAAAAATAATACCTCAGGGTGTTTGTTTCTTTAACATACAAAACCTATAAATCATTAGCACTGAATGCCACATAGACTGAAGAAAATACATGGATATTTTTTTAAAATAAAATTCAGGAAAAGAGTAAGAAAAAAAAAAGACAAGGTTTTTTTTTAATACACAGGGATGAAAATAGACAGGATCTGAAAACCTTTAGAATTTCCAGAATTTTCATCTTTTAAGGAACTATTTGAAGTATTTGAAACAATACATAACCAAATTACATCAATTACTACAGTATAGTCTGTAAAAAATGTACTACCACTCTCACCATATAGTATATATTCTTAACCTCATATTTCATAGCTAACTGAAGTAAATAATTTTGTGAAATTAAGCATGACCAATAAAGAGGCAGCAAAAATACAGTCAAGGTAGTCAAATGTTGGTGAATTCCTTTGTGAGCCAATCAAAATTAAGATCACTCATGATATAAATTCATTTCATGTTCATAAAATAAATATTGAAAACAATCAGTTAGATTAACAATTTATAATATATAGAAAAGTTAATGCACTTTATTAACATTATGTTCCAACAATAGCTTCTATGTTATGCTGCTCACCAACAAAAGTATAACCTGACATTATTGTTAATCACTGTGATGAAAGTATGAAACAAAATCTCTACACAACAAAACTGCAAAAATATCTAAGGTTTAGGTTTTGTTGATTAAAGAAATTTGTTTTTATTTAAAATGTTGGTGATACAGTAGAAAATAGCTTAATTCAGAAAAGATTTAGGTTTTGAACTGAATTAATATTTTTATTTTTATGATAAATTTTATGCACTTGGCTCTGGTCTAGGTGATCCAACACTGTGTCTTTATTTCAGATTTATTATATCAACACTCACTATACTTGTGAGGTTTCATCCCCTCACAGTGCCCTTTCACTCTGTAACAAAAATACAGACAGTAATCATGCTATTCTATTTGGATAGATGCATTTTGGCTTTTATGACTCCTCTTATTTCACAATATCAAGAACGATTTGACAGGACACATATTGGCTTTTACATAGGTTATATTGATATATTATTTTCCACTCTTTTATATACAGTGTAAATATCCAACACTAAAACATCAATTCATTAATAAGCCTGCAACGGTTCAATAATTGGCAAACTTATTTCTGCAGTTTAAATTCAAGTGTTAGCATTATATAGATCACTACTTTAATTCATACAGATGTGAACATTCCCAGCATACTTAAAAATATCTTATTATAAACTTAATGATACATGTCACTACTTCAACTCACACAGATCATACAGATATAAACATCACTAGCATACAATAAAAACACAAGTTAATATGTTATTCAAAGTTGAATGACATACATCAATACTTCAACCTACACAGATCATACAGATGTGAACATTTCTGGTATACACTTTTTAGTTTTTCCAACTGTACCAGATATGATAAAAATGAGTTACAAAACCAAACAACAACAACAAACACAAAATATTATGTTTAAATACTAAATCCATCTCTCTCTAGCCAGCACTTCACAAACATCCTGGGTTTTATACAAGCCAACCCATAGACTAAAGCTAGTAATTCAAAGTTTCAGTCAAAATAATACTTCACACAAGCACAGTGGCACGTAGATCTATGTATAGTATGGCTCTGAAGGCACATTGCCGAGGAATGCAAAACATTAATCAACTTCCACCTGATCATTATTGAGGTGCTCGGGAGTTTTATGAATTACATATAATTGCTTTAGTAACAACCATTAAGAACAAACTTATTGATATCCTTGATAACAAGAAACCCACTTGAAATAAAAATATATCTCAGAATGGAGAGAACAATGTTTCAACCTTCCTGAAGATGACCTAGGAAGGTCAAAACTTTGTTCTTTCCTTATCAGTAAAAGTGTTAATACTCATACCAGCTGTTCTGAGACAAACTCATTGATATATTGCTAATTATTTCTTTTATAAAAGTCCTGTTGTATATCACACAGGCCTCCACCTATTTCTCTCAAAACCATGAGAATAAGGCCTGTTTATCTTAACACATAACTGAAGTATTATAAATCTTTACCATAACTAAGATGACCTAACTATAATAAAAAAACTGAGTGATTTTTCTAAGAACTGCAAGAACATTTTGACAGAAAGTACAGCTTTACAAAAGTATTGTTTCTGTTAAGAATACATTAAATCATACACACACATGAAAAAAACCAAAAATATCCTAGTTGTGGCAATTCACTAACTTTTCAACATGTTTTCATTCATGTCTAATGTTTGTAGGTGACACCTATATAGTTCTGAGAAGAATGACAGATGTCTCATTTACAGGGTGGTTAAAAAAAATATCAACATTGAGAATGTTTTTCTTCTCTCCCTTGCAGTTGACTGAAGTGGCAACAAGACTGACTTTGAAGCAAAGAAGAAAGGTTGCTGCTTGGATGGATGTCTTTCAGTCACCCACAGTGGTTCATCACAAATACAAAGAGCATTTCAATTGTAATCCACCCTTGATAGTCCTGTACACGTGATAACGTTTTTTTAAGCACCCTGTATGGGTCTGTTTCTCAGGTTTGATTTCCTAAATATTATTTCATAAATCTCATTTTTCTGAATTTACCTTTAATTTTCTTTTTTTGTGTATGTACTCAACATTTTCCATTTATATTGTAAATCAAATAGTTTTGTGTATTAGCCTGGGTCTTAACAATATAACTATTTATCCACATACAAAAAGAAATCTTCCTTATAAAAAGATAGATATCTATTTCAATACCTTTTTTTAATAAAACAAAAACAATTTAAATGTGTCTGAACAACTTTTAATTACAAAGAACCTTTTCACAATAACACAGTAATTACCTGTCTTTGAATATCATCACAAAAAATTAGAATATTTATTAATATTAGTAATCCTTCCCAATATTAAAAGTCTTAAAATGTATAAAAAACACAAATAACTTTTATATTAACCAACAGGTTAAGTTACTAAGTTAACCGTTAAATTAACTAAATTTTGTTAGAAAGAGCCTTATTTTAGATACAGAAGAGTATTCAGAAAGATATGAAACCAGTATTCAAAGCTTTTCTGTATTTGTGGTTTTATTTATTCCTTTTAAGTAAATAGTAATAAATAGTTTTTAAGTATTTTTATGTTGTTTTATTTTTATTAAACTCTTCCCTGGGCAAAATGTATACAATTCCTTGTGTATATACAGTTTACCATAACAAACCCTAGCATGTTTCATGTTAAAATAACAGATGTGAGAATAAGTTTCATAACAGAAATAATCCAGCCCTATGACCAAGATGGTAAATTAAATTGATGTTAATTGGTCTCAGAAAATTGAAATAATCCAAAACTAGCATGATCATGAGTTTTACCTATTTTGTAAATTAGAATAACCAAATTATATGCTACATCATTCAATATCTTTAATACTGTTGTATTTGTTGATTTGAAGGTATCTTTCAAGACAAAATCAATTGCAAATAAAATAATCTGAACAATGAATTATAATCATAAACATAGTAACATAGTTCTTTATGGAAAAAAATACAAGTAAGACTACTTAGATGCTTACCTATTGGAAAAAACTTTTGACAACATGAAACTCTGTAGTTCTTTGGACAATCTGAGCTTAATAAAGGATTGCAGCATCTTTCTACAGGAATACATCGTCCATCTTCACACGTAATTTTACCTTCACATGGATTCTTACCTGGAAGGATGATATTTCAAACTTGTATAACTTATAAGCTGAAACATACTTTGTCTTATAATGAGAGCCTGATTTCTGAATATATTTTAAAGCACATGCTTTCAAAATTATGTCAACAATTAGTAATTTCCCAAACATTAACAATTAACAGGTTTCTATGAAACCATAAAGAACAAAACCAAAAAATAAACCTTCTAATAACAACAGTATCAAACTACACTTAAATATATAGCAATATACAAATAATATATTTGTATAGTGTATATGTTTTAAGTAATATTATCATCATGCATATAATTATAAATACTTGTATTACTTGCATGATTTATTAAAGGTCATACCCACATCAAGGTACTATTTATATGTATGCAATAATTAGCCTAGTCATCGTTTAAGCTCTACCAACACTCACCCCATATGCAAGACTTGTGTTTGCTGCTAATTAGTTAACAAATATATTTCTAAAAAATTTCTACATTATTAAACTATATCTCTACAGCAATTAAAAGTTAAAATATGGTTATCGCACTGAAAGAAACTTTCATCTAGTTCAATTTATTTTTTAAAAACTGAATTAGTTCTATAGTCTTATGAGATACCAATGGGATTGAATAATTGTCAGGGAAAGCTGTTTGATTCTATTGATCAAGATTATATATGTTTTTTGTGTTTAGAAAAAAACAATGCAATAATATAAAAAAGTTCACACACACAATTTGTTTATGTTGTGTAACCACTATGTTACACGTTCCACAAAATAAGCAACTGATGAAAAGCAGTAATTCTCAGATTACTAGTCAAATCACTCATGACTAAGTTTTCTTTTTTTCCCATAAAATAGGAAATACAATTTCAACCAGGAACATTTTTTTCAATTTAATAAAACAATGTGACAATGGGATACAACATCATAGTTACATCTGTCCATTTGTAAAAGTACATTATTAATAGGTAGTCTGATTATATTACTTTTATGTGGTGAAAAACAGGAGCATAAATGAAATAGCAAGCTCTCAGGTATTTCAAGAAAGAGTTTTAATGTTTCTCTATAATAATAAAGACACATTTTTTTAACTTAAAAAATCATGAAAATGTAGTTTTTCTTGTTACTATTGGTCTTTTATGAATTCCAATAAAATTTTTGTCAGTCAAATATTTGTTTTAAATCAAATTATGCTTCAAATATGCATGTATTAAGCAGTAAAAAATAATAATTAAGTTGAAGGACTTGCTTTTTACAATTAGCTGGACACATAACTCATCATACAATTTTAAATTATTTTCAGACCTGCAAAACTTCAGATTTTGTTAAATTTTAACATGAGCATCATGAACCAGAGGCACTTTTTGCTGGTGATATTTCTAACCCATTGTGACTTTTGTCTGGTTTTCTAAAAATTTTACAAGCTGAGTCCTTGCACTACAAAACCAGTTGATACATACAATTTTTACACTGATTTGCATAATTTACAGATTAAATTTGAGTAGACTGACATCATTTATGTTAATCTTTTAAAGAGCTTGACATTATGGTTTAAGGCACTTGCTGTACCATTAAATGACCACAGGATGAATAGTCCATAGATATCATGTAAATGTAAATGGCCCAGATGCAAAGTTTTTTTTATCTTGTAGTTGTTAGGGTTATTCTTATAATGGACTGTCTTAGGAAAAAAAGTTAGCTCGGAAACTAGGTGGGAAGCAGCCAGCAAACCCTTTACAACTGGGGAAACAAAGAAGATGTCATTTGCTATGTGGAGGCAAGTGATGATTACTTGATGTGTTACTGGAAGTGGAAAACCCAACTGAAGTTCTCCAAGTTTGAGAGAAAAAAAAAAGTTTAAAACAAAAGTAATGGTATTCCCAAAAATGGTAACACACCATTCATGATGTATGAAATGCCTTTGGTTCAGGTAAAAGTGAAAAGCAGCAAAAAACTGCTACATCTTTTGAGTCACTAGACTCAAATAGGGCCATTCATGTTTGTGAGGACATACTTTTCAGTTTGTTATGCAACTTTGCCTCAAGATCCAGAGGATTGATGACATCTGTAGCACAAAGAATTCTCAACTGTGAAAAGCCTGACCCCACAAAGCACATTATACAGATGCAAATGGCTTTGCTTGAACAGTGTTTACAAAGAAAAGCTTTTCCTATAACTACCTCTACTGGCTTAAAGTTCAAGTAGATGCATTAATTGATTCCTTCCTTACTAAGAAAATTTTTAAATAAGCTAGAAGGGATTGTCCTGCAGTAATGAAGCAAACAGAGATTAAACCACCTACCTGTCAATTTCAGTGATAGAACTTATTTCTTCCAAAGGGTATTAAATTTATCCAATCACCTCAAAATATCACTACTTTATCATAAGGAATGCAGAAGATAACAACTGATGTAAAGGAGCTGCATTTACTGCACCTTTGTTGTTGAATAAAAGAGTGTATGTATATGCATAGGGATTATCTAGAGACTGTGCCTGATAAAATTTCATAAGGGTCATTTGAAAAAATTAATCAGTTGTCTCACACTGTCTGATGGGTTATGCTTCTGGAATTTTTCTCTATGATGTGGAGGTTTTTCCAGCAAATAATGTATACCATTCACAATCAAAATTGAAAAGAAATTGTAATAAAATCTCTGGAAATGATTAAGCATTTTCCCATATATGACTTTGATCAGCATATTGGTGTAGACAACTGCACAAATCCTAATACTTATTACAGTTTGAATAGCAGCTCAAGTGGCAATTCTCACAGATTTTGCAATTGTTGTCAAATCCCATTTAAATTTATCAGTTTTTGTAAAATAAATTGAATTTTGATCATGAAGATGATTCCAGACTGAAGTTCAAGTTACACATTAGATATCAAACAACAGTTACAAAACCAGTTGGATTGTACCACTCAAATACATGAAACTCTTCAACCATACAAGTCCTTGGTAGTAATGGAGAAGATGACGAAATATCAGGTACCATATTTTCAAAAGAAGAGACTTCAATACTATGGAAGAAATGTATGTCATGGCATGGAACCATGGTATACACTCGAAGTGCACAAAGATATACGAATAATGGGGATGATGTTCCTGGATATCTGATCAGCTATTAAGATCACATTTCACCTATGGATTCAAAGCAGGACTGGTTTGCAGTTCTTTCAATTTATGCGAGTATTATGATGCAGATGAAACAACTTGCTTTGTATTACAAAAATTTACATTCAGTCAGACAATGGAAACTAAATGTTCAATTGAAATATTTTGTGCACAACAAGATCCATGATGGTAAAGGATGCATCAATGGGCATTTTACTGTTGCAATGAATGCAGTTAGGGTTTTTGAATATGGGGTACAGCATAACTTCCCCAATGGAAATAATTCATACATTGCAAAATAATGATGGTTTGACTAACACTAAAATTTTCCATTTTACAGTGTGATGTTATTGACGCCCTGACAAGTTCATATAAAGATGCAGTCTCTTTCTAGCCTCTTAAACATTTTAATGAAGACAGAGTTATTGACACTGAGCTTTATGTTTTTGAACATTCAGGTCATGACTATGTGAGGATTGATATAATGGACTTGCAACATCCATTTACAATTGAGGCACAGAGAAGTATTCATGGAAATATTCTTGGGCTTGTTGAAGTTGTTGAAAACATAGAAATAGGTAAAAATTCTTCAGACAAAGAAGATGTTATCATACAAAATACAAATTAAGAGACAGTGGTTGATGAGGTATACAAGGAAGAATACCCTTTGAATCTGGAAGATAAAGTTTGTTTTGGTGGATCACTGACTTCCTGTAGCATTGTTCATACACCAAATTCAACAAGATTTGAATACCTCCTGTATGGAAATAATGAAAAATGGAAAGTATGTAATGAAGATGATAGAACAGATGCTCTCAATACTTTCAAAAATGATGTAGAAGATGAAGCCATCTGTCAAGTATGTCAGTGATGATAGGAGTAGCAAGAATATAACAATTAGCATTGGTTAACACTGGTCGTATTGATTTTATTCATATGAAGCATGATCCTTAGGTTCTCAGAAATTTTGTATTTCTCTACAATCATGTTTGCTACACTAAACTGAGATAACATGGATGATACTGTGCCTGTTAAATGCTGGTTGGATGCAATTCCCAAAGCATGGAGAAGTGTATGGAAAAAAAATTTAATCTTTCAAGACAAACACTGAAGCTATATTTATGGAATATGCTGATGGTAAATGAAAAAATGTAGGGCCTGGGAAAATGTTTAAGAGACTTTGTGCTGAGTTTCTAGATAGAATTGACCTTCTCTCTGAAAAGTACAGCAGTATAACATCTCTTTGACAGTAAAAACATTGAACTCTTAGTATTGCCCCAAGAGACATTTAGAATCCACTTGCAGATACAATTTAGCATCTTGTATGAAAGAGGCCAACAATGGGCCATCTGTGCTCTTCGCACCACACATACTGAAACCCAGATTTTAGTGTTTTACACTTGCAGACTTACCACTGAGCCACTGGGGATGGGAAGACATCCAAACAGGAATTCTACCTTGAGGTAGCTCATTGAAACAGAAGTTCCATTTTGTCACCTCCAGACTTACTACTGAGCCACTAGGGGTGAGGAAGTTCTTTCAAACAGGAGTTCCATCTGATTACCTCTAGACTTACAGCTGCACCACTGAAACAATTTTAGTTAACATTTTTTGTAACAGAATTATTTTTCTGTCTTCTTTTTTTGAAAATTGGGTGCACTTCACACCTGAGAAGTGATCACCAGTTGGGATACACTTAATTTGTTTTCATTTAAAACCTATATTTTAAATGAAACTGGTCTACCATAAAAATATTTTAGAAGGACCTACATTAACATTACCAAGAAAAAGAAATTTAATTGAAGCAAAATTTCAAGTGGAGGACTTCAATTTTCCTGAAAGGCACTAAAGAAGCTTCTGTTGAAGCTGTTTGAAATGTTTTCACCAGTGAGTACAAGCATTCATGTACTTATTTAATAGAATTGTGGTCAGTTTTAAGTTTTTCAAAAGCCACACAATGATTAAGTTAGGAAAGGCAGCTAGTCAACACCACCCACCATCAGTTCTTGGGCTATTCTTTTACCCTTTCAGCCATGGGGACATTACAAAGTTAGTCAATCCCACTGTTCATTGGTTTTCATGCTTATTATGAATTATGTACTAATGCTCAGATGGATGCATTAAAAACATTTTATTTATACATGCATTTTGATAAGATAAACTCAGTTTTAAGCCCATGAGCCATCAGTTATATCAAGATTCAGCTATGAAACAATAAACTTAAACTTTCTTGTACAAGAACCTAACTGATGATTTTTGTTGTTGTTGTTGCTTAGTAACATTCTGCATGTACTTGAAACTGAAATTTACTATACACCAGAGGTAAAAATAATAACAGATGAATATTTATAAGATACTTGTGCATAATTGGGTACTTTGACACTACATTATTTTACTTAATTTTTAGATTAACTAGTTACTGCTAAATATTACTTGAAAGCAGTTTCTAAACCAAAATCATAATGGATAATTAAAGATAAACTTAAAACACTAACAAAATTATCTTTGAACAATTATAACATGAAAAAAATTACAAAATATTATATTAACCTTTAAAAAAAAATTTTCAGCATTTTTATCATTATATATACAAAATCTTTACACATAAGAACAAAAAGAAGTAAATATTATTTGCCAAAAACCTTCATACATTTATACATGAAGAGCAATGTTAAACATTAACCTTCAAAATCAATCAACTAAAACACATACTGATATTTTCATAATTGTACTGGACAAAAACAAACTCACCACATAAATCAGGATCTTCATCACTTCCCCCAGGACAATCCTCAAATCCATCACACACATATTGGGGAAAAATACACATGCCTTTTCCCATGTTCTTGCATGGGAAAAATGCCCCCAAGCATGTATTCTTTCCTAAAACAGAGTAATAGAGTGTTAAGTTTCTTTTGCTTCATAAAATACGTGAACAAAGATTTGAGTTTCGAACTGTTACACTTTGATTCATCACTGATGATTCAATGGCTCTAATCATTGTAACACATTTCCTATGAGTTATGACACTATTTCTTGTCACTCTGTTATGAAAGATGGTCTTTATATCTCAGAACAGCTGGTACGGGTATTAACACTTTTACTGATAAGGAGAGAGCAACGTTTTAACCTTCCTAGGTCATCTTCAGGTTAAGAAAGAGAGAGTTTGAAAGTGACCATTGATAGACACGTCTTTAGGAAGAGATTATATATGGGTAATGGATTATAGGGGGTGTTGTAGGTGGATGTTAGGTTATTAATTAGTATAGGTATAAAGGCATACCTTCATACTGGCTTAATTTTGGTTTTAGTTGCTGTATAAGTAGGGCTTCTTTGATTTTGCATTTGTTTATATTTGTTTCCCACTTAATATCTGGGTGTTTTCTATGGTTATGTTGTGTTTATTTGATTTGCAGTGTTCAAAATTATGTGAAGGTGTTCTTTGAATCTAGTTTCTATTTTTCTGCTTGTTTCTCCAATATAGACGTTGTGGCAGTTGTTGCAATGTATCTTATAAATTATGTTGGTGTTGTGTTTGTCAGTGTAGTTTTTACATAGTATGGACTTTAGTTTTGTACCTGATGTTTGAATAAATTTGGTGTTTACTGGAATGTTGTGTTTTAAGTTTTTTTCCAAATGTTGGTTATTTTTTTGCTGATGCCAGGAACATATGTTATGCAGCAGTATAAGGTTTTGTAGTTTGTTGTATCTTGGGTTTATTGTTGTTTGTTTGTTGTTGGTCTAGGTGTGTGCATATAATTTATTCCATGGTTTTTGGAGGAAATTTACTGATATTGATGAAGTGTTATTTTGTTGATTTCATTGTTAATTTTATCGGATGAGCATCGTGTTTTATGGCTGTGTTTATTTGGTTTCTTAATATGTTGAGTTTTTGTTTTGTTTCATGTGCTGAGTCCCAGGGAATGTATAATCCAGTATGGGTGATTTTTCTGTAAATTTCTGTTTTGAATTGTGTATCAGACCATAAAGATGGTCTTTATTAATTGGTTCGTTGGTTTGGTGTTTATTGGCACAAAGCAATTAGGCTATCTGCACCAAACATCAGGTAAATAGTTAAAATTAGTAAAATTCATAAAAAGAAATTAAGGTAAAACAAAACAAAGTTTAAAAAAAAAATATATAATTAGCATTAAAACCAATTTTTACATCTAGTCTACAGCTCTAAGAGAAAAAGTACAGTAATACAAGTTATAAAGGACTTTCTGTAGCATAATTGTAATTATCATAACTTGCCAGAAAGACTGTCAGGTAAGTTCAAAACCACCATTAGTCACCTGAAGTTGACCTTTCCAGTCCTGATTCTGAGTTATTTGAAGTTATGGCCATTTTCAGAAAGTAAAGTAATATCAGTTTCAAGACTTGTAGCAAAATTTTAATTATAACCTGCCAGGATGACTAACAATGTTAATCACCTAAAGTTAGCCTTTCCAGTCCTATTATTAATTAATCATTTAATTTTTAGTTCTTATCAATGCATTTTTAATCAAAGTTTTTAATAAATTAAACCTTTGATTAATATGTGTTTCAAAACCACTTTTTGATCTTCAGCTGATCCATTATTCAGAACTCTCTCTAAATATAAATATAATCATCTGATGTTAAACCTGAAGTCAAGTGTTTAAATATTAGCTCTGGAGATAAAATATTCAATAATACATTGCTGTCTAATAAAAATAAGACAAACTTCCAGTAATACAAAAAATAAACAATTCTTTAACTTTATATATATTCCATGACCTATCTTTCCTTGCACTAAACTTGTGTATTATACACTTCTTACTATGTATATAACTATAATGTTGTATTTGCTGTGATTTTTCTTTCAAAAGATCAATATATACATCAGTACTAAGTGTCTTATTTTATTGGAGGGCAGTGCCACTTCAGAGGTAAAACATTTATTAATAACTCAAGAGTGAAAGCAACATTTAAAATGAATTTGAGATAACATGATGTTTGACGCTAGTTCAAGAGATAACACAATGTTTGACGCTAGTTCAAGAGATAACACAATGTTTGACGCTAGTTCAAGAGATAACACAATGTTTGACGCTAGTTCAAGAGATAACACAATGTTTGACGCTAGTTCAAGAGATAACACAATGTTTGATGCTAGTTCAAGGGGTAACACAATGTTTGACGCTAGTTCAAGAGATAACACAATGTTTAATACCAGCACAATAGTTACTATGATGTTCAATATTAGCAAAAGAGGTAGTATAATTAATACTAATTTAAAAGACAATACAATGTTTAACATTAGCACAAGAGACAATACAATGTTTAATATTAGCACAAGAGGTACTATGATGTTTAATACTAATTCAAGAGGTAATATAATGTTTAATATTAGCACAAGAGGTAATATGGTGTTTAATAATAGTTCATGAAATAATAACAATGTTTAATGCAAGTATAGTACAGGAACAAAATGTGTTCCATCGTTTTAGTTAAAACACACAATTTGAAAAATATTTTCATAATTCCCATTGTAGATGAAGTAACTTGCTCAAACAAGTTACTAAACTTTTGTTTGCTCTATTATATTTTGTTTATTGAACACTGAATTATGAATTTCTCTTAGTACAAGCTTCATTCCCACAGAAATGATGATGACTACCTTAGGTGAATTTGCAAGTTTTTGTTGCACCATTAGAAAGCAAGAAAAATTGTTAACAGTTAGGAGAAATTGTCTACTTTAAGCATGTTGTCACTTTATGTTCTTTAAATGCAATATTTAATTAAATAAAAATTTAGTGCAATAGTATAATAAAAGTTGTGTTAAGTGTCATCAGTTAGTAGATTAGTGATCAGTGATGTTGAGAAAACCCACTTGTTGAGAAAATATATATGTAAAAACAGCTTGTTTGGGTTGAGAAAATGTTTTACGTAGAGGAGCGAAGAAGGTTTGCTCCTCTATATAAAAATTTTCTCAATCCAAACCAACTGTTTTGACATATATAGTTAGTAGATTAGATAAATAATAATAATACAGTAATACTATTTCACTTATAAAAATTGTCACATATCCTTTAATGTTTGTTTAGAAGTAGTTTCTTGCCAATTCAGTAGAAATACAATATAAAACATTTGTTCATTGGTCAAGGTGGATGAAAGTTAAAATTCTTACTGCTAAATATGTAAAGCTAAATGTAATGCAATATTTAATGCCAATTCTATGATTAAAGAATTTTAACAAGTTCCAAAGCTATAAAACCTACGTGACTGAACAGTGACTGAGACAGGGTGCCTCACATTAACACTCTCCCCAGTGACTTCACAAATGTACAGACCAGAATCTTCCTTCTGTAGCTGATGTACTGTGACTATTAGTTCATTACAACCTTGGAAATAACTTATTCTTGCTTTCTTGGACACCAGTTTGATAGGTAACGTCCATGTAAGTGTGTACCTACAGGTAAATTCTGTGGAGCTGCTTGATGGGTACTCTCTATCAAACACAGAAAAATTTGAAAAATGTCAATGAAAATGTATTCCTACAAAATAATTGAAATCATCAACAAATTTATTACTGTTTTTACCTACAAGCTTGCAACAGTCTATTATAAGAAATAAATAATTTCCTTCTTTTTAGCTGCTTTATCTTTATATACTGTAATAAATTACACATTAAGATGCAGAAATAAAGCCAGAATCAAATAAAATGTATAATTTTCCCATAATAAAAATGTATTTCCAATAAGTACTTACACCCTGTCACAAGGTTAGCTATTCCCATTCAGTTCTGACCTCTATAAACAAACCCTTTCTTTATGCATTCCACAAGTCTGCAAGTTTAGCAACAGAGAGCATATATTGATGATTTTAAAGTGAAATTATCATGGACTGTATTGTAATTGCACAGCAGGAAGAATAATTCATCTTATCAAATTATATACAAAAGTAACTGAACCAGTCCATGTGAACTTTGATGAAAAATTACCTAAATCTCTATAAATAATCATGGTAATCAACAGCATAATGAATATTTGTGTATGCATTTTACTTGTTTTAATACAGTTTTGAAACAAGTGAACTGTGTGTTATTTATTTATTGCTGAAATGTATTGTCAACATGAATTCAGCTCATACATATGAAACCTAAAAGGGTACTTTTACAGAGGTTTTCAGAACCATTTCTTTTGATTAGGGTTGTTCAAAGAATATTGAGGTATAATCTTATAGCTTTGTTGAGTATTAATATTTTGCTTCTCACATTGGATTTATCATCCAAGGGTTTTCTTCTTTTTGCAATATCAATAGATCTACAGTTATTCAATTCATACAAGATGCCTGTCATGACTGCATATGCTATTGTTTTTGTTTATTTTTAAATTTCAGTCAAAACTACATGAAAGCTATCTGCACTAGCCATCCATAATTTGGCAGTGTAAGACTAGAGGGAAAGCAGCTGGTCATCACCTTTCACTGCCAACTGTTGGGCTACTCTTTCACCAATGAATAGTGGGATGGCCCACTTACCTTATAATGCCCCCATGGCTGAAAGGATGAACATGTTTGGTGTAAAGGGATTAGAACCCACAACCCTCAGATTATGAGTCTAGTGCCCTCACCACCTGGCCATGCCAGACACACATATACTGTTCTTGGTGTTTGTCCTCAAACAGCATTTTGAACTGCTGGATCAGGTGTCTGTAATTATTGTTTTTCCAGGTGCAGGGAACTTTATAAATAACAATTTTTTAGTGTTTGCTCACTAAAAAGAAAGATCTTGGTTTCAAGAATGAGTTATGTTCTGTTGCTTTTATAAGTTATTTGTGTGATAAATGATGTTGGAAAACTTAGGTTTTTAATTTGTGATTGGGGGGGGGGTAATGACCCTTCAATTGGTTTTGTTTTTTCTCATTTTCATAAAACTTGCAATAAACCATAAACATTTGGATTTCTTAGTCACGATTTGGTTGCCATTTCAAAACACATCTAAGGATTCTTTCCTAATATTCTCAACAAAGGTAGATTTATAATAGAGATATTTGTCTGTAATAGTTAGTTTTAAGTACATAGAAGCTTAAACCTTTCACTATGGGTAGGTGAATTCCACATAGCCCAAACCCATAAAGCAGTTATACTCTAAATATAAAATATATACATATCTTTACAAAATTTTGTAGATTATCAATAAACAATACAAGACTTTAGTACATATTTTTTAAATTAAGTTTTAAGATTTTTTATCTTATTGATTTACTCGTGCATTTTTTCTTTTCAAATGTTGACTATTTAACATGCAATGTAATTTTGATTTTAAGATTAAAAATGCTTTTAAGCATCAGAAAATGTCAAATTTCACATGTAGAATATCCATATCCTTCAAATAAAATGTTTTTTTCTAAAAAACTTTATTTTCTATCTGTTTTTCCACTGCTTTATCTCATAGATTTTGTTGATCTAACCAACCTTATACATACCATAAAAAATTAGAACAGATATAAATTATGCTCTTTTTGTTCTAGAATGTCTTCCAGTTACAACATAAAATCACAAATATTTATTTTAAATAACCAAAATCTCATAAACCATACATCTTTATGTATATTTTAATTTTACTGACCCTTCAGCTGTTTCTGATTAGTTACAGAAGTTGCAATGATGCAATGCATGTGCATTGAGGTTACCATACCCAATATCACAAAACTGACCTTTAGTCTTCACAAAGTGACCTATCTTAGCTGTGTCCTAGTGCACCAGTATTGTAGAATGGAATCAGATTTTAATTATAATACATATATATTATTATTATTTGCAAATTTCCTAAATTTCAATTAGCTTTCTTAATATAGAGAGCAGTAAATAATGAAATACAGAAAACAATGATCTCTTCTATTTCCAAAGTTTATACTCACTTGCTGTAATTTGCTAAGCCCTGTCAAATTTTGCATGTGGAGGATGTGAAACAAAGCAATTTGTTTTAGATATCAGATAAGTATTTTAAAATTTAAAAAAATCATGAATTGCTATATCAATACATAACACTCCACTACAATTTATCAGGGCTAGTAACTAAGCTGTATTTGGTCTTAAAAAGAAATGTCTAACTCCATTATCTCTTACCTTTCTGCTTCAATTATAACATGAAAAGGAAGGTTTTTCCACTTAAACACTTGGCACAAACTGAGAGAACCACGTTTAGGATATTCTGAGCTTTTAATTGGTTGTAAACTCGTCAGAGTCCAAAGTAGGTGTATGTAAACAAGCATTTCCAAAAATGGAAGACGTGGGTATGGCCACCTTATTTACTTCACAAAGTAATATCTCGTGGAATAGAAAAGTTAGGTAGTTCTTATTTTATATTGTAGCTTGTGAATATCAGTAATTTGAGTTTACAATTCATAAGAAACCATCGACTTTCTAGTTGGACATGATAAATACCTAATTTGTACCACAGCTGTATTAAACATACCACATGGCACACAAAAACTGATACCTGGGAATTGATTTAACATTTACTTTTATATTAAGAAATTAACTAATGTATAATACTAGAGCTTCAGTTATAATCTACAATTTGATTCTAAACTTATTGGCATACATTCAATACAATTTTGTGGTGACATGCCCTTTGACCCCTACCTGTAGCAAAAAGGTAGTGATATGGCAGATGAGAAATTTTCAAGTTTCCTTCACAATACTTTTTTTTAACTAGAAATAAAAACAACATTGGACTATTTCACATAAGAGCAAGTGTGAATGACACAGATGGTAAATACCTAGTTCTTGTATGGCATTTTATAAACATTCATCACCTGTGGCAAAGGTTACCAACCTTCTTCTTACACATGCACTAGTGATATAGCTGTGCATGACATCCGCTCTCCTCACTATAATTTCACAATTTCTTATATCACTATGAATTTAAATTTTACCAGTATAGAAGATGTAAAATATATCAATAGCTACCTGGTAAATATCAATACGTGAAGAAATCTTCACAACTAGTTTGTGGACAGTACTTGATACTTTAAATATTTATTTGCAAGTTAGAATAACTGAATTAACTTGTTTAGTTAATCTCAAAAATTAACTATAGTTGGATGTAATGCGTCACATCTTAAATTAAAACACACGCAATATACTTTTAATTAAATTAATATCTACAAAAGTTAACAAGTTATAACATTTAGGCCTTAATGTCTCTTCTTTAAAGATCTTGCAACCTTTCAGTTCAAGAACAGAGTGAAGCAATACACTTCAAAGTGTTTAAATAATTTAAAAGAAGCTTTAAATTACCAAATATTCTTCATATGTTAATCACTATAAACACACGGGCATATTATGAAACAAAATATTTCTAGAATAAAATTAACTCCTCAAATAAAATTTGGACATAATCAAAGGCAGTCTAATTTGACTACAATAGGGTTATTTTTTTCTAAAAAATTAAAGCTCAAAGTAATTTAGGGACTATTTTCATTTTTCACTCTGAAACTATAAATGAAGTCTAAAGCTTACTGCTTGTTTTGTTAAGTCCAAAACAATACAATGGGATATGCTGTGCTATCCACAGGTACTGAAAATAGTTGTTTAGCATTATAAGCCATTAAATATACTGTTGAGCAATGTAGGGGAGCAATCTATGCAGAACGACTAAGAAACAAGTTATTAAATTTATATTAAAAACATAAAGAATGTGAATTTGAGGCAGAAACTTCACCCAACTTTCTTCAAAAAACTTAACAACCTGAATCCTTATGTAAGGGCTTTTGATATCTATTCATAAATCAGTAGTGTATTATATACAAATAAACACTTTACCGTCAATATGAAATTAGAGAAGTGTTTAAATGCACAAAAATAGTACTTAAACACATTTCTAACTTCTTTTCTTTTAACAAGACTATGTTAAAAAACAAAACTTTTTAGGAAATAATATTCCAAATTCAATAAGAACCAACTAAATTATAATAGCATGACAGTTAAGTAAAAAATAAAACATCAAATTTAGGGAAATGCTGTTTGTGTGTTGTTGCTTCAAAATTTTTTACAATGCTACACAATGGCTTCCCTCAATAGTTACCCTTGCTTTGAATTGATAAAATTGAGGGAAGAAAGCTAATCAACATTACTTGCTGCCAATGTTTACTCTATGCTGGCAGTGAGATTTAACTGTCACTCTTACAGTACACTCACTCCCTAAAGTTTGAAGCATGTTTCTATGGTAATAAGTTACAAAAAGCCATGCTTCTTCAGATTTTTGATCCAGATACTCTAACCAGTAGGTCTTGCCTTGCTCCATATTATTTGTGCACCACCCTAAAATTACAGTTACTTCTAAACAGCTAAAATAAATGTTTATCATTCATGGCATGTTTTATAACATTATTTCAGAATTATAAAAATGTATAATATTAAGCTTAGAAAAAAATAACAACTAAGTTATAAAATGCTTTAAGCTAAAAAAAAAAAGGCCAGAAATGTAACTTGTTTTATTTTTATTCTGATGTTACAACTGTTTTACAACTTTATTGGGTTTAAACACCATAATTATGATAGAATATTATACAGATTTAATGACTTAGAGCTCAAAATGTATTAAAACCAGTTACATACTCTGATTTTTTTCTAAATAAGGAAGCATATAAATGTGGTAAGTACTACATTATTATAAAATCTAGATATTTACTTTGATTGAACAACTATAACTGTCACAGGATTCAGTGCTAAAATTAAGATAATACATACAAAACAAACATCAACATTCAAGACTTAACCAACCTTATTTGAGCAATATTTTCATCAGTTACTCTGCACACTAAATTCAGATCTTCATTTACTCTCTTAGTAATGCTGTCTTCTTCAGGAGATATGGTAACAACAATATTATTTTCACCTAGTAAAACAAAAGTAAATAATACTACAAATAACCAAAAATAAACTTCAGAAACTTCAATGTTTGATTATCTGTTATTCAGAAAACCCATATAATATTAAAGTTTAGACAAACAATTTTACATCTTAAGTTTTCCTATATAAAGTTTGTTTTTTTAGCAATTGAAGACAGCCAGGTACTTTCATTCCAGACAACAGTAAATTTCTTAGATATTACCTGAATAAACTATTTCATAGTCAACAAATGTATAGTAATACAGATTGTTGAATCTGAATTTCATTGAAAGTTATAATTTTTCTATTCTGAAAATGTATTTCTGATTGGTACTTCTTTCTTTTCACAAGATCAGCTATTCTTGTTCACTGCTGTCCCCATACATGTAAACTTTTCTTTCATGCGTCACAAGCCTTTGGATCCCTTCCTATTGTTATTAACTGATTCCAACTTCTCTCATGCAAATTGTCATGAATCACCACTCCACTAACAAGAGCATAATACACTTCTGTGATGCACATAACTCCCTCTATGCACCTCTACTGACCTATCACTTCAAAGTTGGGAGAAGATGAAAGCACAGGAAGAATGTAGATGAGAAGTGTGAGAAGAGGGAATTACCTATTGGAAATACATTTTAAGTATAGGAAAATTAAAACTAACAACATGGTACTTCCCTCTATTCACAAGATTAGCTAGAATCCCACATCGATTAGGAAAAGAAACCAGTGCAAGGGAAGAACAAATGTACCCCCTCAAAAGCATCTGAAGGATTCCCCCATAAAGGAAATAGTCAGATTGATAAGATCTCAAGAAGGAAATCACACCATTTCTGACCAGGTATACTCTTTGTTCATCCATAAAGGGTGAAGAAAAAAGATTAGAGCATATAAGTGTGAGAGAACTGAGGGAGGATTAGTATCTGAACCCTTAAATAGATATACACCAGTCAATACTAACAAAAAGAAAGGTTGGAAAACAAAGGATCAGCCCCACTATGTAAAGTGGCTAGGGTGCAACAGACCACACTCAGTAAGTTAACTTCATCCAAAACCTATGCTGCTTGGTACCAACATCCATGTGGGGGTTGGATGAAAATCACACTGTCTTCACCTCAAGACCCAGAGATCAAAGGGAATCTAGAACCACTCCAGCCCTAAGGCATGACATGTTATTTGAGGAATATATCAATTCAGGAACCTGACGTCTTATATTAAACCATGAGAGAGAGGAAATATCATTGGACAAAGGCACACAAGGGATAGCAAAAGGACAGAACAAGAACAATTCCCTCTTACCTCTGCTATGACCTGCAACACAGGGAGAGCACAATCAAAGGAGGAAGATAGGCAACCTCGAATATGCATGAAGACTTAAGTTGACTGGTTCATTTTAAATCAAAAACCCAGCCACTGGGTACCAATATCTGTGTCAGGATAGGATGAGAGCTCCCAATTGAAGGGGTGAGCTGCAAGTTGACGTCTCATTCTGTAGCAATTGTGTAATGTATACTGAAGGATAGCAAGCCGGCAACATCTACAGAACATCACTGCCTTATTATGTACTGAATGGTAATATTTTTAATGTGTGGAGCACATACAGCAGGATGCCTTAATGGTCAATCACCCCAGTGGTTTGGAAGTGGCAAGTGGTAAGGACTCCCATACTCCACTTAAAAGAAGGGGGATGAAAAAGCAACTAGGCTTTTTGCACCATACAATTGGTAAAAAAATACTAAATATGTAAAAATGAATCATGTCAAAACAAAACAGAATCCAATTTTTTAATTAAAAATTTAAATAGAGTTAAAAAGGCCAATGGCTCTTAAAAATTTAAAAACACAATTGAGGTGGACAATGTTGTAATAACAGAATGACAGTACAATGTAAGCTCTTGTGACTTGAGTGCACCACACATTGGTGTACCAGTCTCAGATAAAAGAAAATAATGAGTTAAAAAAATGTGACTAATGAGTAGTCTAGCTAGGACAACTACCTCCTTCTGATCCTTAAGGAAGCAAGACAACCAATGTCCAATAGAAGATTTTATCTGGAAAACTTTGTCATCATGTTGCTCACTGTAACTGCCAACTGGCATGGAGATGAGCCTTGAACACAGGGTTATAGTCCAAGTATGGAACAGGCATGGCCATGCTAGCACCACAGCATACAGACTTAGATGAGGTGTCAGTAAGCTTGTTTCTGCAAATATCAACGTGGTCCAGTATGGAGAAGAACTGGATAGAAATTAATAATAAAGAGAAATGAGACAGTTGGTTTTGAATATTGACAAGAACAGGGAGAGAACTAAGAGAAGCAATTACAGGACCAATAGAGAGCTGAGCAAATCAGTATATATCATACAGTTTGTTTACTGTATAGCTTCTATGTGATCCAGGGCAAAAGAAATGGCATACAGTTTGACAGTGAAGACAGAAACTGTAGAGGGAATCCTGTGTGCAACCACTGAACCACAACAAATCAAAGTAGAGCCCACAGAGTCACCTGATTTTGAACCATCCATATAAATGGAAATGGAAGGATAATTTGAAAGATGTTTGGCAAATAGAAGACAGTACTTCCAATCAGGAGTATCAGCCTTCTTCAGCTTGCTCAAACAAAAGTCACATTTGGGGATGGTAATAAGCCATGGTGGGATGGACTGACCAGTGAAGACAGCAACATCATCCAAGGACAGACCCAATTCAGCCAACTGTGCCTGGATATGAGGGCCAAAAGGGGTAATGACAGACTGTATATTCTGAAAAAGCATAGCCCATTGAGGAAGGAAAACACAACCCCAGGTGGAATGTTGTTGTAAGGATCAAAGTTTTGCTGCATACAGTAAAGAAGTTTCAAATGGCAGAGGTGTAGAAGAGGTTCAGAAGACTCAGTGTACAAACTCTGGACTAGAGAATTGCAGAAAGCCCTTATGCAGAGACAAAGCCATTGATGGTGAACAGGGTCCAAGGTCTTCAAGGCTGAGGTTCTGATAGAGCTGGAAACCAGAGATCCATAGTCCAGTTTCGATCAAATAAGGGTACAATAGATTTTTAACACAGAACATCGATCCACTCACCAAGAGGTAGAAGAGAGGACACGGAAAACGTTCAGTGTCCTTGTGCACTTGACACATAGCTGCTTGATGTGTGGAATAAAGGTCAGCTTATAATCAAAGATAAGCCCCAAGAACATTTCCTCAGGGACCAGGGGAAGCACAGCTTCTCCAAGACAGGGCTCAGAATCAGGGTGAATAACTCATTGGCAGCAGAAGTGCATGCAAATGGTTTTAGAGTGAAAAAAGGTAAAACTGATTGAGGACAATCTCTAGCTACCACTCAATAAACTAATGTTCAACCACTAACATGAGATGTGGAAGTCATTGACATAGAGACCAATTGCAATTGTCAGGGGGAGTGGTCCACTGAAGGCATTAATCTTTGAAATGAAATGTTTGGCATTCAAAACACAACCCTGAGGGGCTTCAAGTTCCTGTAGGAAAGAATGTGAAAGTTTTAAACCCACACTGACTTGGAATCTCCAGTACATTAAAAATAATTTATAAAAATGGGCAAATGGCCACACAACCTGCATGAGTGAAGTCTCTCATGATGCCATTCCTCCACATAGTAGTACAAGTTTTCTCAAGGTAAAAAATTACAAAAACAAGATATTACTGCTTGAGAAAGGTTTCCCGATTGATGTTTCAAGTCAAATCAGGTGATTCACACTGGATTGCTGTCATCAGAACTCATACTGGATAGGCGATAGGAGGTTGTTTGATTTGAGGAACCAAACAAGATGAGCATTAACTGTCCTCTCTAAGATATTAGAGATACAGCTCATCAAACCAATCAGTTGGTAGTTTGAAGAAGTCTCAGAATTCTTCCCAAACTGAAAAAAGGGAGGACAACAGCTCAAGTTTAGGAATCAACTTTTTCCATCATCCATTTTTTATTCAAATTTGATCATCATCAACTGCACTGCCTCATGTCATTGCTAATGTCAAGCACTTTATCGCTGCCACAGACTCCACCCATTTTGTAACATCAGTCTGGTTTAGATGTTTGTTATCGAGCGTGTACTATTTTGCATGTGCTTGCAAACATATTTTTATTGTGCAACCTTCAAGTGTTTAAATATATTTTGTTTTTAATCCCATAATATGGATAAGTGGATAATTCAAAAACTAAATAATCCAGATGATGGTGAACACTCAGAAAATAAAGACAATTTAATTAATTCTGGCATTACTGCTGAAAAGAAAATGTTGCATGACTGAAAAAATGTGAAACAAGAATTTAATTAAAGTTGGGAATTGAAATTTGCAGTGATTGAAGCAAATAATAAGCCAGTTTGTCTTTTGTGTAACAGAGTTTTTAGAAATAGTAAATTATACAACCTTAATCAACACTTTAACAATTGTTATGTGTCTGAAAGCACAACTTCATGAACAATAGGGAGGCCTAAAAAGATTTTTATCACAGATAGAACTAGTTTCATTAGCTAGCTATAAAGTAGCTTGGATTCTAGCTCATAAAAGAAATCATTTTCTGATGCTGAACAAGTAAACGAAATATTGATTGTGGTCATTGAAACTCTGTTGGAGAATTATAATTCATAAATAAAAGATGACACTGTTCAAAAGGTAAGTAATTTGCAATTAAGTCGAAAAACAATTGCTTGAGTTGGTATAAGACAGAAAATCAGTTGCTTGAGCAACTAAAAGACTGTTAGTATTTTTTTTAGCACTAGTTGAGTTAACAGACGTTAGTGACACTGCACAGTTGATATTTTAGGTTCGATATATAACTTCAGAACTTCAACTGAGGAAAGAAATGCTTGGCCTTTGTAGATTATGAGATTGAACTTGTAAAAAAAACATCTTTGAAAAATTTCTGGAAATGTCCAAAAAATTCAATCTGGATTTTAAAAAACTGGTTTCTGTCACAACAGATGGTGCTCCCACCATGACTTAAGCAAAATTAGGATTTGTTTATCTTTTGAAGCAGCATTTAATTGAAAATAATGTGAAGTCCACACTGCTATCTTTCCATTGTATTTTGTATCAGAAAATTTGTGTGCTCAGTGTGCTCAAAAAGTGATAAATTGAAAAAGTTGATGAACATTGTTGTAAAAATTGTGAATTATATTAGAAGTGTAAGTTCTCTCATCCATCGACAGTTTCTCAAGTCTTTGAAGAAAAGCAGAGGAAAAGTCTTGGAATGATTTACTTCCTTATTTCCTCAAATAAAAGGGTATCTTGTTGAAAAAGGTAAGACTGAAAATTTCCCTGAAATTGAAACTTTGTTATGGCAGTGTAATTTGCACTTTCTGTGCAACATGATGGCTCACTGGCTCAAAAATCTATCTCAAAAAGTTGAATCACGTTTCTCTGAACTTAAAAATTTGAAACAGATATTTGAATTTTTCCATGATCCATTACAATTTGACTTTGGAAATTTCAGTAAAGAACTTACATCTTTTCTGTCTTTGGATAAGTGTGGATTTGAAGACTAGATCCTTACCCTGCGAAGTGTAGAACACATAAAAGGTAAACAAAAATGTTCTATCAGAGAGATGTGGCTCACTGTTCTGATAAACGAGAATCTTTCAGATTTAAAAATAACAATTTCAAAATTGCTATCAAGGGCACTGCAGCAACACCAGGGTTTTGTGAGCACTATACCCAAACACTAGCATCAGACACAATGTCCACAACATCCACTGAGAACATCCAACACTGGTACTTGGTTGACCCTAGCCAAAGTGGACCAGCTAACTGACTCTAGGGTCGGCCACCCCAAGACTGCCTGTCTACAGGAATTCAAAGCCAAAGTGGTGTGTTAGAGTTGGATAACTCAACCACCTGTATCCTCTCCTCTCCTTTGTGGGTCACCATGCACAGCATACACATGAGTGGATGTTCAGACCCCAAAGGAGGTAAACTAAAAGTACAGAACCTTCTCTGCAAGGTCTGCTTACCACATACAGAAATCCAAACTGAGGAGCAAGAATACGGAATGGAAAGCCCAAGTCAACATAGCTATACAGTGCACTGGTTGGTTGGTTTATTTAGTGTTTTATGGCACAAAGCAGCTAGGCTATCTGTGCCAAAAGTCCAGTAAAAAGATAAAAGTAAATATAGTAAAATTCATAAAAGGAAATGAAGGTAAAAAAAACAGCAATTAAAAGTATAATGGCATAAAACCAATGTTGACATCCAGTCTACAATGTTAAGAGAGAAATTACAGAAAGAGCAGTTATAAAGGACTTTCTGTAGCATAATGGTAATTATCATAACCCACCAAGAAGACTAACAGATAAGTACAAGAACCACCATCAGACACCTGAAGTTGGCCTTTCCAGTCCTGAATCTGAGTTATGTGACATTACAGCCATTATAAAAGGGTAAAGTAATAAAAGTGTTAAAAGACATGCAGCAAAATTGTAATAATAACTTGCCACGATGACTAACGGGTAGCTCAAACAGCAGTGTTAGTCACATGAAGTTGGCCTTTCCAGTCCTGGTGTCGAGTTATTTAATGTTACTGCCATTTTCTAATTTCAAATCGAACTTTAAAAGGGAACCACAATAAAAAAGGTTTAATGAAGAAATATGAAACACTTAAACGACATTAAAAAGATTAATAGCCATTAAAAAACTGAAAACTTTGTCAAGGTGGACAGTGTCACCGTCACCAATAGCACTATCTAATGTTATGGACAAACCTTTGGACAGAACATGTTTAAAATAGTGCCATCGTTGAGAGTTGTAACGATGGCAAGAAAGTAAAATATGGCTTACACAAACTACACATTGGTGCATCAGTTCCAGATAAAAGAAAACGATGAGTTAAAAAACTGTGACCAATGCGTAGTCTAGTTAGAACTTCCTCCTTCTAATCTTTACAGAAGCAAGACAGCCAAAGTCCAATATAGGGTTTTCTTTGGAAAAGCTTGCTTTTGTGTTGCTCACTCTAAGTCGACTGTCAGCTGGCACGGAGTCGAGCCTTGAATACAGGACCATAGTCCATGTATGGAATAGGCAGAGTGGTGATAGTACCAGAGCAGATAGATTTAGCTGCTGTATCTACAAGCTCATTCCTGCGAATACCAATGTGGCCTGGTATCCAAAAAAACTGGATAGAAGTAGATGTTAATGAGAAATGGGGCAGTCGGCTTTGAATATCAGTGATAACAGGGTGTGAGACAAGGTGAAGCGATTCCAGGGCCAGTAGAGAACTAAGTGAGTCAGTATAAATAGTGCAGTTGGAGTACTGCTTAGCTTCAATATGATCCAGGGTAAGAGAAATGGCATACAGTTCAGCAGTGAACACATAAGCTGTAGAGGGGATTCTGCATGCAACCAACAAACCGCAACAAACCATGTAAGAGCCCACAGACTCACCTGATTTGGAACTATCCTTATAAATTAGAATGGAAAGATTGTTCGAAAGATGTTCCGTAAATAAAAGAGGGTACTTCCAATCAGAAGTATCTACTTTTCTCAGATGACGTAAAGAAAGGTCACATATGGAGACTGTAATAAGCAATTGTAGGATGAGCTGACCGGTGGATTCTGCAATGTTATCCAAGGACAGACCCAATTCATCTAATTGCGCCTGGAAGCGAAGGCCAAAAGGAGCAATGGCAGATCGTCTGTTCTGAAAATGTATGGCCCACTGAGGAAGGAAAACGCAACCCCAGGTGGGATGCTTTGGTAAGGAAAGAAGTTTCGAAGAATAAAGACAGTTGCAAACAGCAGAGGTGCAAAGAAGGTTCATAATATTCTATGTATAAGCTCTAAACTGTGGATGTGCAGAAAGCCCCAGTGCAGAGTTGAAAACCTTGATGATGAATGGGGTCCAGCATCTTTAAGGCAGAGGGTCTGGCAGAGCCATAGACCATTGATCCATAGTCGAGTTTCGATCGAATAAGAGATGATATATCTTTAACGTAGAACATTGATCTGCTCCCCAACTGATGGTAGAGAGGACACGGAGGATGTTCAGTGCTCTTGTGCATTTGACCCGCAGCTGCGCTGAGTGTGGTATAAAGGTCAGCTTACAGTCAAAGATAAGCCCCAAGAACTTGGTCTCAGGAACCACAGGCAACAAAACTTCATCGATACGGAGTTCAGGATCAGGGTGAATACCCCTTTGGTGGCAAAAGTGCATGCAAACTGTTTTAGAGAGAGAGAAATTAAAGCTGTTTGCCATGGTCCACTTCAGTACATGATCGAGGGCAGTTTGTAGTTGCCGCTCAATATATCTCACGTTCGACGACTGACACAAGATGTGAAAGTTGTTGACATAGAGCCCGTTTGCAACAGTGAAAGGGAGTTGTTCAGTGATAGCATTAATCTTTATAATGAAAAGTGTGACACTCAAAACACAGCCCTGAGGGACCCTAAGTTCTTGTAAAAAAGAACAGGAAAGTGTCAAACCCACATGAACTTGGAATCTCCTGTCCGTTAAAATTTTTTTAATAAACATGAGTAAATGGCCACGTAACCCATATACATGGAGGCCTCCCAAATCACTATACCTCCATGTTGTGTCATAAGCCTTCTCAATGTCAAAGAATATTGATACAAGATGTTGTCATTTGAGAAAGGCTTATCTGATTGATGTTTCAAGTCAAATTAGGTGGTCCATGGTGAAGTGCTGTCGTCGGAACCCACATTGGGTGGGCAAGAGGAGGTTGTTTGATTTGAGGAACCAATCAAGACGAGCATTAACTATCCTCTCTAAGGTCTTACAGAGACAGCTTGTCAAAGCAATTGGACGGTGGTTTGAAGGACTCTTGGGATCTTTCCCAGGCTCAGAGAAAGGTAAGATAAGAGCCTGGCACCAGGCATTAAGAAAAACATTCTCCTGCCAGATCCGGTTAAAAACAATTAGAAGAATATCAAAAGAAGCAGGAGATGGATGGCGCATTATGTCATAGTGTACATCATCAGGTCCAACAGATGTACTACCATACAGATGAAGGGCCATTGTCAATTCCACCAGAGCAAAGAGACGATTATAGTCAAAGAGACAGTCAGTTCAAAAGGAAAGAGGTAAACGCTCTGCCCGAGTCTTGATGGCCAAGAAGGTGAAGGAACAAGCAGAAGTGCCAGATACCTGGCAAAAGCATTCACCTAGAGTATCGGTGATGCTCCGGACATTAGCTACCTTTTGGCCATGATAGAGTAAGATCGAGAGGGGGACAGAATTGTTGTGCCTACTGTCTCTCAAACCCTGTTCCATATGACTTTGGAACTGGTGGTAGAAGATATGTTAGTTGTGAACTTAATCCAAGATTCCTTCTTGCTTTGACGTCTTACCCACCTAGCATGTGCACGGGCCCGTTGGAAAGCAATGCGGTTTGAAAGTGTGGGATATCTATGAAAAGTATCCCAGGCCTGTTTTTGAGCCTTTCGTGCCATGTAGCAGGCAGGATTCCACCACGGACGAGGATATAGTGGAAAACGTGTCGAGGGTTTAGTAATACACTTGTATAATAAAGTCAGTTACTGCTGCCACACAGTCGTCTATTAATGGCTGACAGACGATGGCAGGATCAAGTTGTGCGAGAGCAGTGAAAGTGGACCAGTCTGCCTGATCTAGCTTCCACCGGGGCACGTGGGTAGGGTGGCATCAACCATGGCCAGTCTCTCTTAAAAGTATAGGAAAATGATCACTGCCTTGTGGATTACTGTCAACCTTCCATGAAAAATGGGAGAATAATAAAGGGGAGCAAACTGAGAGATCAATAGCGGTAACGGACTGACTAGGTGCATGAAAATAAGTGGAAGGACCAGTAATGAAAAGAGAAAGGTTGTGATCAGAGAGCCTACGCTCTATCAATAACAGCACTTCCCCAGAGGGGATGATGTCCATTAAAGTCCCCCAGGATAAGAAAGGGAGACAGCAACTGTTCAACAAGAGTATCAAGGTCTGAGTGATCACATGTCTCTCCAGGTGACAGATAGAAAGAACAAACAGTGATGGTATTACCCAGGGAAACACATATGGCTACAGCTTCCAAGGGTGTGTTGAGTGACAAAGACAGGGTGGGCACATGCTGATCAACCAACAGTGCCACCCCTCCATGTACTTGTCCATCACACAGCCTGTCATTTCTGTACAGAGAAAACTGCCGAAAGGTGACTGTATCGGCAGGTTTCAGAAATGTTTCTTGTGAGGAAAGATATACAGGTTGGTAGGAAGCAATCAGTGTTTTGATGTCATCCAGATTAGAACGTAAACCTCAACAGTTCCATTGTATCAAGTTGGCCATTTTTAATGATGTGAAAGCAAAGTGGCTGGAGAACCCTTCTGTTTACGACCTTGTCTTTTTTCCTTACTGTCCTTATTCAGAGGAGGTCTATCGACCTCCATGAATCCTGCCCTGGATCGATTGGGCAGGTCTTCATTGTTGGAAGGGGATTCCAGTGACTGAGGACGTAAACGAATGATTGTTTTGCATCTTGGGGTGGGAGAAAAAGATGTATCTGAAGAAATGCCTGTATATGGAACCAAAGGATGTGGATCTTGGGGTTTGTTGGAATGTATGGGAGGAACAGAGATGGGTGTAGAAGTTGATTCATCAACCATGGAGGTCATAAGGCTTTTCATTTGTATGGATGAATGCTGTTAAATACACCCAAATGGACAAGGTATTGGGTAGGACTTGTGCAATGTGATTAACTACCCAACCTGAGCAACCACTTCAAGAAGGTGATGAGTATAACTGACCAGCTCCAGTTCAGAATAAGCCAGTCATCTGTATAATAATGGAAATATAGCCCCCAAGGCATGAAGATGAAGAGCAAAAGCCCTGACCATCCAACAGAAAACATAAGGTACAGAAGCTAGGCTGAAGGGTAGGATACAACTAGTACACCATCCTGTGACAGACAAACCAAAGATATGAATGAGACTGTGATAAGCATTGGAGACATCAATCTTGGTTATAAACATACCTGGAAAAACAGAGCTCACTAAAAACTGAGATAGGACTCTATGATTAAATGTGGGAGGGGAACAAAGCAACTGAAGTGGGACAGATTTATGACAGGCTTCCAGTCCCCAGTCTTCTGGGAAGCAACAAAGAGTCAAGAGTAAAATACAAGTAACTGAAAAGGAATAGGTTCATTAGCCTGTTGAGTGAGGTCCTGAACTGCCTTTTACAAATACTGGGATTCCAAGGTGGAAAGAAGAAAATAGGAACAAGAAACAAGAGAGGTGTGGCAAGAAATGAGATATTAAATCCTTCTGACCAAACTTGAAGAACCTTAACATCATTGATAAAAGGATGCCAATGATGGCAAAAGGCCATAAGTCTAGCTCCTACTAGACCAGAACCCACCAGTTAGTCACCAGTACTGTTCACAACATGTGTGTTGTCAAAGAAAACAATAAGCTGTGGCACCTCAAGAAAAAGGGACAGGTAAGGACTGGGAAGGGGAAGGACAGGAAACCATAACAGGTGTCATAACTGGATCCAAATGAGAAAAATGAGCTACCAGATGAGAAAGAGTAAACTGTTGTTGTCCCAATGGCACCTGAGATTTTAAAGACTCCAGAATCATATCAAAGATGAAGCAAAAATGGGGCTTTACGTAAATCTTGGAATTAAAATATAGGTAAACAGACCTTCAATAAGACACCATCCTTACCAAGAAAGTTCCAATAGAGAAGCCACTTATGTCATGCCAGAGTTGGAGATGACAAATGAGTCAACCTGAAAGTAGGAAGGAAAAGAATGTCCTCAGAAAATCCCTAAGAATTTTGTGAAGAGCCTCTGATACAAGTTAAATAGTGCAAAATACTTCAAAAAGAGTTGTGAGGGTAAGATGTAGTCGGGAAAAGTGGTAAGGGGTTAAACTGATAGGAAATTCAGAGCCTGCCCCAAAAGTTGGTGAAACAGAACTCAACAGTTGTTAGTCAAGATTAGTACAGTTTGCATGATAATAAGTAATGACAGACTGATCCAAGGTCTGTGGGGGATGAGGCATGCTAACACCATCATTTAACTGAGAGGCAAACTGTTTTGTACGGACCTCAATGTCAGAGGAGGAGAATACAAAATAGGTTTTGGAAGAATGTTCATGTGGTAAGAAAGGATGTGTTTCATAAGAAATAGGGATGTCAATACATCTATATGTATCTGCATCAAGAAACTATTATAAGAAAAAACTTCAAATGCACGAAAAAAAGTTAAAAAATATTAATTGTTAGATATATAATGCCTAAAGCCAATAAACTGAGCTAAAGATAGGTAGCTCGTAGGAGATTACTTCATAATAAGATTGATAATGCACTAAATGATCATTTTAAACCAGCCTACTTATAATAACGTAACCTTGAACTGAAACTTCGTGGGAAGTTTGACTGTAATAGTGCATATTCTAATTTATAATGCCAAGGTTAATAAGTCACATTAAGACTACTGAAAAGGTAAATTTCATAGCATCACTTTATTATTGATTCTTCATGAATTTTTAAACCAACTACTGTTTTAAATTTATCAGTATTAACAAGAGTTTAGTAAATGATGACATTATTAATTATAAGGCAACAGACTCATGGAACAAGTCATTTTGAACAAGCATTATTTGCTCAAGAATGTGCCATTCAATCATAAAGTTTTGTTGATTAAATAAATGACCAAGTGTTTCAAATACAAGTTTCATTACTTAACCATAAAATCATAAGATAATGACACAAGAACTACAATGGTTTGGTGGCAGCTTTGAACAAGAAAAAGTCTGCTAGAAGAATTTCTAATATAAAACTATGCATTAGTTTCCAGTTTCAATCTACTACTTCAAAAAAAAAAAACACTCCCAAAATGTTGTTTTGGTGCTGATAAGTATTTTCAAAGATCCACTCCATTTTAATCTTTGTAGCCACAACAATAAACATCCCTAGCACGTTTCTTATCACTTTCATTGGTTGAGGTCAGATCAATCGTCTGCCAGTTCTTGAATGAACTAAAGCAATGAAAGCAGTTACAATGAAATCAACAGAATATCATATTCTTAATGTTCCTCCTGCTTCAAAGGTTTTTGTTTTGTCCTTTTCTGACTGGCTTCTAATGTTTTTAACAACCTTTCTTTCTGGTACTTTAACAGGAACACCACTGTTTCTGTATCTGTTGTGTATGAATTTCACACAAACATCAATCTTCCAATTTTGAGATTATCATAAACATTACTTTTGGACATTCTTACATAACGTATTCAAAGAAGGTATGAGCAAAAGTACAGAAGGTATAACACTTGCTAATTTAGCACTTAAAACAGGTCTTTTATAGGTAAATTAATTTGCAAAAATCAATGTATTTCACCCAAAATGACACAAATGAGGTGGGGGTGAGAATTCATTTACAAATGAACATTTATCTGAAGGATGTGAGCCAATGAACAGAAAAGTTGTATTGTTTGATAGTTCTAATACTGCATTTTTGTTGGAAGGAAATCAAATCTGAATACTTTTCAACAGTGGCTGAATAAAATGATGGCCAAAGCAACCACTCATTTCACTATGATTGACTCCTGATTATAGAGTTAAAGTTTCTTTAAATAAACAACATACATTCATAATTTTTCAGTTATACTTGTAATTTGATAAAAGTGTTGGTAAGGCAGAAATATGTTCATTTAAGTTTAAAAACATTAATAACATGGAACATAAAAATACATTTAAATCAGAAATAATGTGTGTCTAAACATTTTTGAGTTAACTACATTTCTTATTTAAAAAGTACAACACAAACAAAATACAAGACTTAACAAAATTCCAGTATTCAGCATTTACAATGTTTCTACAAGGTGCTTCAATAATACAAGCTGTACCACACACCATTATTCCTTCAACAGAGAACTGTTGTACTTAAAATTCTTACAACTAGGAATCATATTATGGTGTTAGAAAATATATTTAAGTTTAAAATCTTACTGCAACACTTTTATAATACACTTCCTTAAGTAGAAAGAAACAGTTTTCTTTCAAGATGTTTATTGTGTGAAGATCTATACAAAGTTCAGTTTTTACTGTACAGAAAGGGTTTGAATATGCTAAAGAAATTGTCAAATTATCAGTTTACATTCTGACTGGGAAAAAGTATTTATAAATGTAAAAACCCTACAATTATGGGTATTGATTATGTGTGTATGATAATTAATAACACACTCAAAACATGCAATTTTTTAACAGTTGAAAATTAGTTACGTATTCTTATCACAACTGTTTTAAAAGCAACTCTACTTACCACCAAAGCTAGTTCCAAAAGAGCTAAACATCAAGGTGAAACCAAAGACATTTAGAAAATACTTCATTTTTCAGCACTGTAATGGTTTTCTCATTATCACACTTTTTAGAACTACATCAGTTAAAATAAGGCTGATATTTAACTAACAAAAGGTGTTCATAAAGTTTTCTAATTACATACAAACTGGAAATAATATGCATATAGTTATTACTGTGGACTAATTTCTCACAAACTTCAAGGGAATTTTTTGAAGGCATCCACTATTTTGAATAAACACGTACAAAGACTCAGGGCTGTCCTTTGGTTGGAAATGTATCAAAAAATAGTGTCTTGCTGCATAAGTGATCTGTAAGCAAAGAAAGTTTCAAATATGTATTTTACATATGCTTATTGGATAACATGTATACTTTACTCATTGCACTAACAAATATTTTTTTTTTTCGCATTGTAACAATTTCAGAAACATACCCATTTCCATAGTTTTGGTAAGTCTAAATCACTTTTAATCTTACTGAAATCCTCATGAGCAAACATAGCAAGACTTATCTTACACTGTAATATTTAAAATAATCTTATTTTCAAGTGCTCAAATAAACCAAGCTGAAAACAATAGTTTAAAATGACTATTATATTTTTGCATATCCTTACAAGATACATATTTATTCAAACTAAATTATATCACACTTTCACTTCTACTATAACTGCTGTATGACATTCATAGTGAGGGTATGTACCATGTGCTTTTTTTCATGCCTTTACACAAAATGCAATTTTTTTAAATTGTTGTTTTTCATAGTTCACTATGTAGACACAGTGAGGCACTCAAGCAAGTTACTAATTTTACTATTCCTGACTAGTGTGCTAGCACTATGTGTAAACCATAGCCTGTTTACATGGTTTTCTTTCAAGAATAATGAAAACATTTAATTAAGCAGACCCATTCTTGTCTCTAGCAAATCAAGTAGCAATTGCATCTTCCTCTAGACTGCTGGGGTAATGATACACTTAGTATGCACCTTCTACTAGCTAGTTTAATTTAATTACGCAGAGCTATTCTAGTCTATAACAAATCAAGTAATACCTACCCCTTCCACTAGCTAGTTGAGATAACATGTGCTTACCATTATCTTTTGTGTGTCAAAAAGCTGAAGTTTATTGATATACTTAAGCCAGTGTTTGGGCTGAAAGATAAGGATTTGTGTATTTTTCATACTGTAAAGGTGGAATGTGTTTAACTTTAAGCATGAGCTAATAAAGCTCTTGCACTGTATTTTTGTGTAACATTTTCTTTTGTTTCTTACATGAAAACTTTTAAAGCTTTTGCATAGTATAGAAATTGCAAAAGTGATATTTTCACTTTCACTCACAGAAAGTGCTCATAAGACTACAGCGTGCCTCAATGTTTCAGTTGCATTTGCTTTAAGTGAATAAAGGCAGAGTTCATTCCTGCTAATCATGAAGTAATGTGCAGCAGTTGCTCCATGCATAGTTTAAAGCATTTAGTTTCATAGAGATATTCAAGCTGGGCCTTAGCGCTTTCCCAATATTTGGATAGTGTCTTATAGTGTTTTGTTATTTAAAGTTGGCTCACTTTCATTTAATGTTTTAGTTTAATCTATGGGGAGGGAGGTACATGTACTACTAAAAATAGGTTTTGTTACCCTCACTTAGCAGCTCTTATTAATACTTTTTTTTTATAAAGCACACAGTAACTTCCAATAGCATATTATAATTTATTGTAAATTGTGAACTGTTACCAAATATTGTTTTGTGTCTAAATTTGTCTCTTTCCTCAGTTACCAAAACAAGTGCATTCCAAAGTGTTAATAGCAGGGATACTATATTCTACAGTTAATCTAAAAGTTACCACATATTTTATACAATTCTCTCTCAAATATATAAAAGAAAAAGAAAGTTCCCTTATTGTTATCTAGAACATCTAAAAAATTTTAGATTTCTTTTGTATCAATAATGACAAAACTACCATTAATCCTTTCAGTATGGGCTCACTCTAATACACAGGAGTTCATCTACACATTTGTATGTTAGGTATTTGCAATATAACTTTTCACACAGTATGTGTATATTCACAAACTTTGGCAAACTTTTGGTAAAGATCACATGTATTTTCTATACAAAAAAAAAACAGATTTTTGAATGAAATATTTTAAATAAAGATTTGTTTGTGAAAACAGTCTTTCATTAATAGTCTGAGTGCAAAGTGATTTTGTGTTATGATTAAATAAAACTATTTTTTGTCCCAAAAATCGCAAATATTATTTGTGTAATTTCTAGAACCTCCTAAATATATTTCAAATGTTTGTTTTCAGTAAGACTTTACATTTTATGTTATTTTCTATACTCCATGTAGAGCCTGTCATTTGACCAGCATTGCAAGCATCATAAAATAATTAGGAAATAAATATAAATTATGCTTTTTTAATGCCAGAATGACTACGTATTATAACATAAAAAATACAAATGTTTAGTCTAAGTAGCTTAAGTCTCAAAACATTTTATATATATATATATATATATTTATTTATTTATTATATTGATGTTAAAGTCATACCTACCTAACATTATGTAATATGCATTGATGCAGTGCATGTGCATTCATGTTACATATCCAGTAATATAAAACTGACCTTTAATTTTCCGTGTTGGCTGTGTTTTAGTAGACTAGTATTTTATAATATACAGTAACATTCCAATTATTAAACATTTATATATTTATATATATATATATGTAGATTAATACTGTTTAGAAATAAATTATTAAACTTATTTTTCTTAAAATATAGAAAAACAGATAAAGAAGTAAAGCAAACAATTATCTCTTCCAGCTACAACCTTTGAACTCAGTTGCTGCTGGACACAGGTTGCTAAGCCTTTTAAAATTTCTCACATGGGGGATACCAAACAAAATTTTTTAAAGTTTTATGTATAAAGCTGAATAATCAAAGTCATAAATAATTACACTAATACCATGGAATTCCACTATAATTTATTAAGCTTGGTAACTAAGGTATATTTAGATTTTAAAAAAACATGAAACTTTAAGCAGACTAAAGACACACCCTACCTCATAGAAACATTGGATCAAAAGAATGTTAGCCTTTTCACAGATTAAAATGGCTGAGAACACCACTATGGGAACATTTTAAACTTTTGATTGATTATTCATATGTCACATATTGAAGTAAGTGTATATCAGGAACTTTTTTTTTAAAAAAAAGGGAAAGTAAAACAGTGCAACCATGTTTGATTCAGTACATAAGCCATACCTCAGTAAAATAAAAAGATATAAGGTCATTATTTTATATTCTAGTTTGTCAATACTAGTAATTCAAGTTCTTAATTTGTACAAAAGTATAAGCTTTGTATTTTGACATCACAAACATCTAATTTTAAACAGTGCTGCATTCAACATACTACATGACTCACTAAAATCTGTATTTGTGTTCTTTTAATATTTACTTTTAAATTGAGAAATTAGCTTGTATACAATATTAAGGTTTGAATTATAATATACAATTTGATTCCAAACTTATTGATATAAATTCATAAAATAGTAGTTCAATAAAATGTTGAATACAAGTCAATAAACGTGATGACATGGCCTTGACCTGTGACCCAATGAGAAAGGGTCAATTAAATTTAAGGTTAAGTATTTATTAATTACTGACTGCTATAATTATGTGTGTGTTGCATAAGCTGACACCACTGTTATGATTATTCTTTCCTTTATTGGAGTAAAAATGATTGATTAGCAATTATTGGTATGTTCAGATTTGAGAAACATTAAAGTTTCTTATACGATCATAAAAATTAATAATGGCTCTTAAATTTTTATGATAATCAAAGTAAGTATCAAAGGTTGACCACTGTAAGTACACTCATAAGATTTTAAGGACAATTTCTGTTGTCCCACTTTCATACAGGAAACCATATTTAAAAAAGTATAGTTTAAAAACAATGTCATTGAACCTGTATGTTTCAACAACATGATGAAAAAACTACAAAATAAAATAGAAAGAAATGGCAATATATCCTACCCATTCCTCTTTTATGTATAAAAACATGATGACTATGGTAAGAGCAAACATTCTAATTGTTAAGGTAATCTCTAGTTACTAAATATCAATACTTGAAGCTTAATGAAATCTGATCTTTTATAGGAACTGACAAATTAGTAAAATTAAGATTTTCTAAAAATCATTTGTTAAATTCCAATTTCAGATGTTTCCTCATTTATCAGTAACAATTTTATACTAAAACCTATATGCAAGATAAAATGATATATCTGTCTTCAAGCCATAGCATTCATGTCGTTATTCAGCTTACAACAGTACATATATTTATCCTTTTATTTCGAAATGTGCTGGATATATTGTTAATAACTCAGAATATTAAATGTACCGGCAGAAACACAACTAAGTGTACTCCTTTAAATTATTTGCTTTTTCTATCTAGTGTAAATGAAATGCGCTATAATTAGTGTTTAAAATAGGTACCAAGATACAATCACAATGTTCATAAACTCCTCACTAATAACCTGGAACCAATGTTCTTACAATGTGCACAGCTTTGGTCTCCTCATTTATAAAGAACACATTTTCTTATTGAAAAAACTTCAGAGGAGAGCTGTGAGGATGGTTCCAAGGAAGGAAAGATTATCTTGTAGAAATACATCAAGATATCTCAATTACTTATTTTACAGAAACAAAATATATAGAGATACCATCATGAGGGGACCCAAACTTAAGATTTGGAAAATATACTGTGTTTTTACAACAGAACAACTGGTTACAGAGAGAGTTAACATTATCAGTAGTGGAGATCTGCAGTTTAATTTTTAATGCCTAAATATTTCCAGCCAACCAGAGGTATTTCACCTGGTAGCAATTTCCATCTTAAAAAAATAAAATACTTAGAGTTCAAATTCAATCAACAGAAGTTCTAATAATTTATTTTTTTAAATAAAAAGAGCTTTAGATGCTAATTCTGATTTTGAGTTGATTTCAGTTCACTCTTAATGAAATCATCAGTGCCAAGAGTTCCCAAAGTTTTTATGACATTTATTGCTCTCCAAGAGGAACATCATAACAGTTTTAATTTGTCCTTGTCAGATATTTTTGTTACAGCAAACAAAAAAATATTTAACAAGTTTATGAAAGGTCAGCTTGGTGACAGGGTTTTAGAAGGTTCTTGAACAAATTTGCTACATTTTTTTCCCCCACTTGCAAAGGCTTGCTTTATTACTTTATACTTCATTTGAATTATGACAAGGAATGTGTTACATGCAACAAGGTTAGTTAAGCTTAGTTAAATCATTTTGCATTTGACTGTATCAAATTTTGTTTCTATGACAAGGCCACTGTGGTTTTATTCCTTACACAAAAATTAAAGAAAAAAAAGGACCTGTTAATCCATACAAGCTGTCCCATACACTAAACTATACCTTAAAAAAAATAATACTCAAAGCCAACCTCATCATTTAAAAATATCAAATTTTCTTTTAAAATCCCCTAAATGTACAAAATCTATCATATTGGAATAAAGGTAGTTTAGTAATCCAACCATCCAATCAATTCCCTTAAAATCTTAAATGCTTCATCAGATCCCTTTCTAGCTTCTTTTTTTGAAAAAAAACAATTTCAAGTTTCTTAACATGGGCAAAAAAAGAAAATTTCATAAGCAAGTACTACATTTCTGAAACCTTAATATAAAGTTTATCATAACTTTCACCAGTTTCATCTAATAGTTTAAAACAAACTCCAACTAAGTCTTCTCCCCTTATGTCCACTAAAAGAAACTCAAATACATTCAATCTCCATGCTATTCTCTTTGATATCCTCAGTTTAAACAGGATCAAACTAATATTTTACATGTAAATCCCACTCTCTTCCATCAATGTTTTTTGTACTTATACCCCTATTGTGTAACCTATAAGTCTGTATTTAAAAGAAATTTGTCATCACAACTGTCTACAGTTAACAAATTTCAAGTTATTCTTATTAAACTAAAATCCCCTGCTCCAACTAGTGTTCTGAAGTCATATTTCTTATATATGTGGCATTACACTGTAAAAATTTGGCCTACATCCTTAAAACTACTACTGTATTTTGTTCCTATACTATACTTTTCTTGCCATCTTATTTTTTTCTGCATTCAGTTTATCCTGGCCCTTACCAAGTAAAGTGAGCACAGAAAGGCATCAAAAAGAAATGTAAAAGAAATATATATATATATCAATACAAAATCTCTTAACTAACAATAAGAAAAATTCTTTACTTAAAATTTTAAAATGATAAAAAAGTTATTATATACCACATAATATAAACAACATAAAACAAGAATACACTGTTTTTCAAATCAAAAAAGTGATCAAGTTTAGTTTTATAAAATACACAATTTATGTAAAACTTAAAATATTGTAGAATGAGATGGAAATTAATTATTAAAATTACAGCAAAAGCTGTTTTTATTGTTTTATTTAACAAAATATTACAATGATACCTTTTCAAAAATTCAACTTTGAAAATTTATATAAATATTACATATAGAAATAAGATATTTTATCTGGAAAAAAACTACATAATTATTGAAAGTAATTCTACAGAAGTTCGTTGTTTTCCCATACTATTTAACAAACCTTATAACAGGTGTGTGAAATTCACACACATACACAGGTCTCAAAGAACTAATAGGGGAATTAAAAAATTCCCTAGAAAATAAAAGATGAATTTACACTTTTTTTTTCCTCTTCTCAAGAGCAAGTCTGAAGAGGCAGCCATGAAAGACCAAATTGCATCTTATTTTCTATATGTTGTGTACCTCAACACCTTCATAGATTTAATTTTTTTAGTGAAACTAATTTACTAAATATTCCTCTATAAACATTGTTAACTTACATAAGTAAAATATCGAGAACCAACCCAAAGACACTCCACTAGTAACAAACATCCAGTTGACAATATTCCATTAATGACTTTTTTTTTTCCAACCACTTTACAGTTCAATTAGCTGAACTGATTTTCTTAGTTAATCCTTTGTTTAGTACCTTATTAAAAGCTTTTTGGCAACACAATAAGTCCACATCCAGACATAAAGTAACATACTAAAAAAACAACAATAATTTCCTTTAGTGAATCCATATTGGCTTTCTCTTTTATTATAAATTGACAACATTTTAAACAGATAAACAGGATCTTATTACCCTATCAAGGTTGTCCCTTCCAGCTCCTAAATGTAACACCCCTTATTACTCATGTTCTGATACAATATTTTCTTAAATTTAGTTAAATTTTCTGCCTCCATCACCCTTGGAGGCAGATCATTCCAAAAAGTCTACCTCCTTGTTTCAAAAGCAATAATCTCTAAACTCCAGAAAACTCCTAGCTGCCAAAATTTGTATTTATAGCCTCTTGTCCTATTATTTTAACTGGCAAACACAAATAGCTTGATGGATCTATACTATCAATATCCTTAATCATCTTAAACACCTCAATCAAATCCTCTCCCATGAAAACAAGCTTAGAGTTTTTATTTAGTCTTTCCTCATAGATAATCCCACCAACCCAGGTATAATCCTAGTGGCTCTTTTATGAACCTTTTCCAACAAGTCAATGTTCTTTTGAGAAAGGAAGCCCCAACCTGTATACAGTACTTCAAATTAGACATTGCTCATGATCTATACTGTGTTTCAGTAAATAAGCTTTTAAATATATAGCTTGAGTCATTAAAATTTAAAAAAAAAAAAGAACTGGAATCAAATTAATAAGAAAGGCAAAAATCAATATACACAAAATAATTCGATTTTCGTGGGCCAGAAACAGGGAAATTGTTTATATAAAACTTAACTTCGGTAATTTACAACTAAATTTCTGTCACTGTATCATTTTTATTAGTTAAAGGTTAACTAACCCTAGTGTAACGCTGCCTATATATTAATTATTATTATTCCAAATATTTCTACTCCGGAAACAGTTGTGTTTTACTCATTAATCAATTCAACCCACCCTTTCAAATACAGATATATACGATAAGTTCCTAATTTTTGCTAACACTAACATATTAAAGTCTTGCAAATATATCTTTTCTTACCACAATGTGCACAAACAAAACGCCTCTAAACATACAAAATTCCAAATGCGTCAGCTTTTAAATTAACTAAAATAGTAACTCGCTAGACGGCTTTAATAACTTGTTACGTCAGGCTTAGAAGTTAGTTATAAACTTGTTTGATATACTCATCCTAAGAAATCTGTAATCTCGCTACCATACTCTCCCTGCTAAAAAAGAAAGAAACATTGCCAGAAAAATAATACTGGTACCATCAGCAAAACATATATAAAGCCTTACTGTATTAAAAATATTTAAATCACAGTTAATAACGTCGATAGTAGATCTCAGGTTATCGATTTTCTTTAACTACAGCGAAAGATATTAAAATGTTTAAATGTAAAGCTACAAAAATAAGCTATCTTTGAAGTCCTCCCGCGAGTATCAATACCCAAATTGTGAGGTATGCGCCCTCATACTTACCATCGAGAAACTAGAAGGGTCAAAGATATAATAGAAAATCGTTCTTAAAATCAATACGAATTCTTAATAACTGTATTGTTGTAAGCTATATTTTAATTTCGATATTTCTTTACTAGAGGAAACGTTATTACACCCTGAGAAATGAACTACAGGATAATTAAGAATCTACAAGTTTCGTGTAGTAAGTGGAAGACGAGTGATTATATAAAATTTATAGATGTTAGTGTCTTAATCAAGTAATGAGTGAGTGATTCAGTTCAACGTTCTGTTACTGACTTAGACAGTGAGAGCTATTGAATGTATTTAGCTATTATGAATTATAGTAGTTGTTAAGCAAAGGCACGGCATGACCAGGTGGTGTAAGGCGTTTGATTCGTAATCTTGAGGTCGCGGGTTCGAGCCTCCGTCGCGCCACACATGCTCTCCCTTTTAGCCGTGCGGGAATTATAATGTGACGGTCAATCTCATTATTCGTTGGTAAAAGAAATTCTGTCAGAGTTACGTATATGTGTGCTGGAATTCTTTTAGAGTATTTGTCTGTGACTTGTTGGCAATCAGTTCGTACAATGAACGGTAAGCACACAATTCACTTATTTTAAAATAAGATTTTCAAAAAAGTCAAGCGTATGTACAAAAATCCTTTACACTAAAGAATATCACAGTTCTATTCAGAGTTTCGAATAATTGCTTCTTTTACGTCAAAGTCTTTCTAGTGGATTCAGTTACTTGAAAACACTCTTTAACAAGACGAATTATTCTTATTAACTCTGTTAAACTGTGAAACTCACGTTAAAATATTATCAGTAAAGGATAATCACTCACACACTGGCTAACTTCACGTTTTCTTTCTTTCCTTTTTCTGACTCAAAATTCACTTGACTTGCACTGGCTCGGTCACTCAAACACACATGTATCGTACCAAACTTTTTATAAACTACGCTACGTTATCACGGAAAAACACTCACTTAAGGTAACGAGAAAAATACCGAAGATTTGAGTAACGTGACCTCAACAATATAATCAAAGCCTATTACGACTCGAAATTTACCACAATTGAAACTCAAAGAAAAATCAACTTTCAACATTCGTATGATGAAAATTAAACAATCGTTCAATATTAAACCATTAAACTACATAATAGACATTATGCTAAACAGTCTTTTTATCCAACAAATACATTAAGTTGTTATCATGATGCAGACTGCACTTTGTTCAATGACAGAACACGTTACAGCTATATATATGAAAAGTACATAAGACAGCTTTTGAATTTTAACAAGTTAAAAGCTTTATAATTATGAATGTATTTCCCAGTATATCAGTACAAGGAATTTAAAATTGGCATAATGGTAGTTCAGTTTTGTTATTTAAGAATTTTTGCACAATACTTTATAGGAGCTATTTGTGCATAGCCATCCGTAATTTTGATCTGTTAGGCTAGATGAAAATAAGTTAATGTACGGCACCCACTACCACTTTTTGTCTGATTAAAGAATGGAATTTACCTATCACTTTTGTAGTGCATCTATTCTATATATAGAATAAATTTTTACGCCAAGAAATACGAACCGCGGTTTATAGAATGGCTGAGGTTTTTTTTTTTTAAAGTATAAATTGTCAACTCATAGCTCCATTTCTTGAGCGATTTGAGATTTAATTACATCACAGTCGTGGCTATTGAGAATTCACTCTTATTCACTTCGTAGTGTCAAGATTAGCGATAACTATAAATTATAGTCTATAATATATATATACAGATTAAAGTAATAATAAAATAAATGTGGTTATTAAATTGTTGCTTGTTGTCACAATTAGAAACTGGGTTACATTTTTGTTGTCAGTGATTTAGAAGTGTTATCTCTTTACGTCCCTATAAAATTATGATAACAGACTTTTATTTTTGACTTATTACAATGACAAAAAAATTCAGATTCTCAATGTTTATTTACCATATTATTGTTCATCACTGACAGTCACATATTAGATACACTGGGTTTTATTGGGTTTGGATAACACTAGGTAACAACATTTTTACTTTTTCTTGTTCCTGGGCAGTAAGTGTTATTTCCCAATTACTTATGCCTAAAGTAAATGGAAAAGACCTGTTTTTCTTTTTAAACTTTGCTTTTGTGACCTGAGAGCGTATAACGAAAATATGATGGGAGACTATATTTGGGGGTTAATACGTGAAAGTGATTTACATTACAATTGCAGGTCACAAAAGCAAAGTTTGAAGGGAATAATGGCCATTTTCTGTACTTTTACATCATAAGCAATTAAGAAATAACACATACTATCCAGGAACAAACTTTGTGATACAGAGTGTTATTAGTCATACAATTAATACAAAGTAGGAGCTTTACAGGCTTTTATTATTTTCCTCGTGAACAATTTTTGTTGTTATATTTGTTATATCTTTGTAGAGTATTAACATGTAATAGTTGATTTATATATATAAAACTGATACAGTGGGTTACTTCAAGAAATTCTCAGTATCAGATCACGTTAGCAATAAGAGATCCAATTTCTGTTCTGGGTAATCTACTTGCATAGCAGGTGCACAGCAAGATAATATTAATGAACTACGCTTACATGAAACTTTATCAGCATCTATTCATCCACTGTTAATTACTTTAGTCCTTAACTAGTTTCAGATTTGATATCATTTTGTCATCTTTCTCTCCTCCGTAATATATCCTTTGAACTCCCACGATATCTGATTACCACACATTACCACTTACTCCAGTCATTGATTACCATAGTTTGTTGTAGTATTTCAAAACAATAGACATGTATTACGATTGCCTTACGTTAGTTACTACAACAGAAATGCAAAGATATTTTTTAATGAAAGTTGGAATGTATAAGATTATCCCTGATGGAAAATCAATTTGACTATTGGAGAAAAGGCATATCCTTTATGCATAAAGTTATCAGAAGTCTGCCAATTCTTTCAGTCTCTACAACCAAAGAAGTTAACAGAGACTATCTTGGTTTAGCATTTGTGCTGATTTGTTTATTTGGAATTAAACACAAAGCTACACAATGAGTTATCTGCGCTCTGCTCACCATAAGTGTCGAAACCCATCTTTTAGCGGTGTAAGTCCGCTAACATACTGCTGTACACTGTGGATTGCTGATTTGTTTGTTTTGAATTTCGCGCAACGTTACACGAGGTCTATCAGCGCTAGCCATTCCTAATTCAGTAGTATAAGATTAGAGGGAAGACAGCTAGTCATCACCAACTCTTGATGTCATACTATAACTTTCCCACGGCTAAAAGGTCGAGCATGTTTGATGTGACGGGGTTTCAAACCCGCGCCCCTCATATTGTGAGTCAATCGCCTTAACCACCTAGCCATGTTTTTTTTATATACATTCAGCCATAATTCATATAAAATTCTATTTGATAACGTACTTTACTAGTTCACTACTCAGTTATTCACAGTCAATGTTTCTACTGTCATGTAATAACTAGAAGAATGCTAACAGCTTCGTCTCAGTAAGTTATCGAAGAAGTTTGAATAACTGAATTACATCGTTGTAGGAACTAACGTATGATGAAAATATAGTTTAAAATGTGCTAAACCAGGTTGTATTGTGCAACACAAGAAAGAAAATAGTTGTACACGTGAACACAGCAGAAATGTTTGCCAAATTTTAATCAGAAATACTTTGACTTTACAGAACATTATCTCACGATAACTAGGGCAAGATTATTCTCTAAAAACCAACAGAAAATTACAAAAGACAGGAAGAATGAAGCACAAACAATGTATACTTCTTTACCTTTAATTATCCAATCACAAGTGAAATTATGATACAATCATCGTAGAAATATCGGGTTATGAATATATGATGGCCGTTTTAATTAATAGCAGAAGAATACAGAAGTTAGTGTTCACGAGAGAAAATTCACAGTCTTAAGGTACGTATTTACATTAACTAAGAGCAAACTGTTGTAGTCGTAGACCACACATACTTTGAATGTTAAAGAAATAAAGTTGTTGAAGGATAGTCATGACAGCTAAGACCCACCACAAATGATAGATCTTATGTGAGTATTATTTTACCAACGAGTAGTTGGATTGACCGTCACATTATAACGATACCCAGGGCTAAAAGTACGAGCATATTTGGTGTGACGGGGATTCGAACCTGCGACCCTCAGGTTACGAGCCGAGCACCCTAACCACCTGGCCTGCTTTTAATATTTTATTACTGTTTGACACGTCAACATCTAGCAACATTAAATAAAGTCTTATCTAAATCACTAGGATATTGAAAGTTTTAATTTTTAACACACTAAAAGATCCGTAGGTTGAATTATTTTAACGTTCTTTTTACAACATAATTCATTGCATATCTGACTTTAATTATTCAAATGTTAAACTAAAACAATGCTTACATTGCTTATCTAATGTATAGAAATATAGTTCTTTAAATTCAGCTTTTGTATTAAGAGATATACAAGTTTATTTTGTATTATTATTTATACTTGATCAAATTCGTTAATTAAGATGAATCGTTTTTTTTATCTGTTTGAGAAATTAGAATAACATTTTTTACTTTAAATTTCTCCACAACCATTGATTTTTGTTTGTTACAAACTATGCCTATCTGTAAATTGTAAAGAAACATTCTTTTTTGTAGAAGTAAATTACAAAAAAAATTAAAACTATAATTTTTTAGCACTGCGTTTATAGCTGGGACTAACTGGTTGAGTTTGTTTGTTTGTTTTGGAATTTTGCACAAAGCAACTCGAGGGCTATCTGTGCTAGCCGTCCCTAATTTAGCAGTGTAAGACTAGAGGGAAGGCAGCTAGTCATCGCCACCCACCGCCAACTCTTGGGCTACTCTTTTTACCAACGAATAGTGGGATTGTCCGTCACATTATAACGCCCCCACAACTAGGGGAGGGCGAGCATGTTTGGCGCGACCCTCAGATTACGAAGCGCACGCCTTAACGCGCTAGGCCATGCCAGACCTCTAACTCGTTGAGAAAAACCAACCAAACAACAACAACAAAAAGAGGTCGATTTGTTCTTTCACACAATCTTCAACGTTATTAGATATAAAGATTTTGAAATGTGCGAATCAGACGGTGTGAATAATTTTTACTGGTAACATAAAATATTCTAAGAATAATAAAACTTTAAGATAATGCTACGAAGTTCCCATCTCATCCTTCAGCAACAATTCTTTGTAGCCTTACAGCACTTCCACACATCACACCGATAGCTGATGGCCACCACACATTTGCACACTTCATTATAATGATAATAACAATAACGTTTTTGTTATTCGATTATATTTGTTTTCAAACATCTAAATTTCTTGTACATTCTTTCAATAATTTGAGAGGAGCCAACCAATGTTCCGGTGAGTTTACAATACGATATGTTTGTAATGAGAACATACTGGAACCCCAAATTACTTCTTACGTTAAGTTGAATGAAAATCAGATATTATAGAACTGAATTTGAATATCTCTAATAGAAATTCACGAATTTATAGAACTACCAGATTACTGATACGAGCGGTTCTAGTGTTTCTTTATTGGGAGGTATGGTGGATGCAGTGATGTTTTAAACATTGTATGACACTTGACGAAGTAACTTAGCAGATGTTTGTTTTAATTTCGCGCAAAGCTACTCGAGGGCTATCTGCGCTAGCCGTCCCTAATTTAGCAGTGTAAGACTAGATGAAAGGCAGCTAGTCATCACCACCCACCGCCAACTCTTGGGCTACTCTTTTACCAACTGATAGTAGGATTGACCGTCACATTATAATGCCTCCATGGCTGAAAGAGCGAGCATGACGGGGTTCGAACACGCGACCCTCTGATTAACCTCCTCGCCATGCTGGGCATTTAACAGATGTAGGCAAGAATATGTATTTGTATTTTTTTACTGCTTAATTAACATTGGTAAAATTTCTACATGTGTGATTTTGACTAAAATCTGTTAAATTGGGTCCTATGGTAACTACTAGGCCCGGCATGGCCAGGTGGGTTAAGACGAGCGATTCGTAATCTGATGGTCGCGGGTTCGCATCCCCGTCGCACCAAACATGCTCGCCCTTTCAGCCGTGGGGGTATTATAATGTGACGGTCAATCCCACTATTCATGGGTAAAAGAGTAGCTGCCTTTCCTCTAGTCTTACACTGCTAAATTAGGGACGGCTAGCGCAGATAGCCCTCGAGAAGCTTTGCGCGAAATTCAAAAAACAAACAAACAATAACCACTAGTGCTGTTTCTGACCACAGTAGGCTTAGCAAATGCAATAGAATAATCTACGTACTACATTTATTTTCATTCTACAGACTCGCAGTGTATAAACATTCATAATAAAGACTTTAATTTTCATTCTACGAATTTATTAAACTAAGACTGATCATTATTACATGACTAAAATTAAAGATTATGCCTGTTAAACCCGTTTTATTATGGTGTTTGAAAGAAACTAACGAAATTTGAACAATCGTGCAAAAAAAAAAGCAGTAATGTTTCATAGATTCGGTTATTTTTAATTTTGTGATATACATACAAATATTTAATAATAACATTTCTGTACTATTTGAACGTAAATCGATTGAATTAAAAACATTAACAGGAGGTTGAATTATAAAGCATGAGTTAATATTTGAGAGGAATTTCACAATATTTCAACTTTCCCGTGGCCCCCTAGTAAGATATATAACATATTTACCTTAGTATGTTTGTAAAACTTGACACAAAACTAATGTGACCAGAGTCCCGTTTTCGGCCTGTCTGTTCCGCTGCCCCTTAGAAACTGTAGGGGACTTGAAAATATCTTGTTTTGAGAGATAATGAACTTAAATGTCCTACATTATCAAAATTATTTTGGTTTATTTTGGGTTTAAGAAATTAGTACCAGTAAGCCCTACTGTACACGTTTTGTTCTGTCCTCACATAATATCCTTTATTTTTATATATTAACGTACAAATATATAGATAATCATATACTTATTTAGGATGTAGTAATACAAAGTTGACTCGTTTACTGTCTCCTAAAACATTTTTAGGCCTTACAATGTTGTAGTGTTCAATACATTGCAGTATTGTTATAATTAACACAACAATATGAAATTAGTGTTATCTATTTCGAGTATGTGTTGAATGCCCAAAATGTTTCAGGCTGTTTAAGAAAATATCCTCAAATAAGCATTGTAATTATTAGATGGTATGTATTTTTTTTATGAATGCCATTCTTTTCTTTTGCATGTTTCCAAAATGCACTCTTGATTTGTTAAAAAAAAACAATATTTAATGAACAGTAAAATAATAAGATGGTGTGAATTTTTTTACGAAAAGAAGTGTTGATTTTTTAAAGGACCCAATTTTTTATCCGTCAGTTCGGTCTCCCGCTTTGGACTCCAGAAAATCTGGCCACTTCACTGAAAATCACTTTAACAAACTTGATAATACATTTGTCAAATTTCTTTACACTACTTCTATGCAGTGTGTTAACAACAACGAAAAATAAAACAAACAACAACAAAAAAATTGAAATCTGTCGAGCGCACAAATTGTGACAGTGGAAGCACTAAGCGTGCTGTTATTGTAAAACAATATACTTTGAATTGATTGGATAAAAAACATAACTTATAGTTATACTTAAAAGAAGGTTAAAATTTTAACAAAATAAAAATAGCTTTAAAATGTATTTACACTGTTTTTTTCAAGATATTCAAGATCTAAAAATTATATTCGAAACAGAAAACAAAATAAAACACATTGATCGATTAAACACTATAAAACTGTAGTGATATAACCCTGGTTTAATAGTCATTCTAATTTCAAGGCTCATGTTTGGAACCCAATTTTTCTGCAATAGATACACACGAAACTGGTTATCCTCTACACACTTTAAAATCTGATAATCTTGTTCACGTAAGAAGTGTGTCGTAACGATGAAACAAATTTCGATTTATTACTTCACACATCTCGAATGTGATTGGATAAAAAAGTTTTGAACCAAGCAAATCAAAAGGTAGAAATGTTCTGCACTCGGCAGGAATTCACTTGCGCATCGTGCGATTCCATGCACACGAACCGCTAGACTCTTTGCATACGAGTCGCTGAACTTTCGCGTGCATTGTGAAACCTGTGCGCACGAACCACAAGTTTCTTCTGCACTCAACACTTCCAGCACAAATAAAAGCGTGCGAACATGGTAACCTAGCAACTAGTGATATTAAACAATTTTGAAGTTCTAACTTATCAACAGTTCATAACAAGAATGGCTACAACTAGTAAGTACTTTTTCTGACTTGAAGTTTACTGCACAACATAATATTTTAAAAATTAATGTTAAGATACCTATTTGTTTGGTCAAAAGGAAGTTTTGAAATAAATGTATTTAGCACATAATTCATGAATAATCAGATATAAGTTGCTGCCCTTTGTTGGATTAGTGGTGGGCTTGAAGACTTACTATATTTATATTTTGGGCCTGATCCTTGCTGTAAGTAACTGCATAAGGCTTAGCACGTAGGTTTGCTCTTGAACAATTATAATGTGATAAAGTTATTTTTGTTACTCTTCGTATAAATTCTTCAAAGTTAAGACAAAATAAAGCTATGCAATAACCTATAAATGGTTGAAAATATGTCGGTTTTAGTTTTCTACATTTAAATGAGAATGAATCTTCGTAATTATGTTACTCGTTTGTTTGTGGTTTTTTGTTTCAAGAAAAACGATTGGATGATCTGATTTTCTAAGGAACTGTATTTTTAAAACAACTAAAACTCTAGTCACTTCCATCTCAGTGGATAGATGGCGCCAACGCCTAATATAATTTTCTACCAAAACAAACAAAAACAAATTGTCATAGGAAGATGACGAAACAACATTATTGAACAATTTTCAAATGAATAAAATATATTTTAAATTAGTAAGTCTTTGTACGCGTAATATACTATGATTGATGTTGTATACAAAAAAGAAATCTAAAATGACCCCTTGTGGGACAGGGAGAGTTGGTGTTTCCTGCGTTCAAATGAAAAAAAGAAAAGAAAATTGATAATTTTTATCTTCTGTCAACAATGTAAATTGCTGGAAATTTGGCTTCATTGTTACAGAAAAGTGTTTAGTTCAACAATGATCACTTGTTTAAAGAAAATGCGTATTTTAATATGTGGTAACTTAAAATAATTCTTAATATTCACTACATTTTTATAGCTTAAACTCCTGATGTACCAGGAACACTATTCACATTGAATCGTTGTAAAAACTGCGAACATTTTTGAAGAGGTTTTATACATTTGAAACAGGTGTTCAAACAACTTTGAGATGCAGTGCTAACTGCCGATGTGAAACTTGCCGGTGTTGTGACTCTGTTAAATCTCCGGACCAGCAGACGAAATGTAGTCCAAATTGTGACTGTGACATCTGTAGGTGCTGTGAGGCGGTTAAGCAGCAACAAGGAAGATGCAGTAGCAGCTGTCGATGTGACGTGTGCAGATGCTGTGACGTTGTTAAAGGAAGATGCAGTAGCAGCTGTCGATGTGACGTGTGCAGATGTTGTGAAGGAGCAAAGTTTTTAAATAACTAAAATTGCAAATTTTAGTGGCTTCTTGATATAGTTTTATATCTTTAATTCATTGTGAAACATAACAATTAAATAAACAGTTGAAGGAGACAGCACTGAATTTCTTTATCTTCATTGTAATTCGAACATTGCTAATGCGTTTGAACTAAACTTAACTATTTGGTTGATATTTAAAAAAGAAAAAAGGTATTATTTATATAATCAGATGCCAGTTCAAACATTCAACGGTAAATTTCCTAAAAATAACGGTGAATAAATTAAAACGTGCAGACAACCCAATGGGTCAAAGAGTATATAAAATATGGTTGTCTATTGGGCCATTTACAACATGATTTTGTCATTCCATGTGTTATTCTCATGAGACAAATTGCACTGCATTTCTTTCTCAGCAAAGGAAACTGAATCCAATACACTGTTGGCAAAAATGTTTGGGTTTCCATGTAATGGATGCAGTCAGCACAACAGAACGTTCAATTTCGCTAAGTATTCGCAGGGATTCTTGTTGTAATTTTACTGAATGCCGGAAAATACCTCTACCAAAGTGAACGCTCTTTGTTAGTTGTCATTTTTATGAATAGTCAACATAGGCGGATTGAGACACAGGAGAAATTAGCTAGTGGGTTGGTGCATATTTAAAAATTGATTTTTAAAATTTAATTGTTTACCCAGTATACAGCATGTAGTATTGTCCAGGCTGGTCCTTTAATACCAATCCGCCAATTAGTGTCAAATGGTAAGTATTAAGCTCAAATTAATTAATTATATTTATTCGATATGGTAAAATAAACTCATGCATGTATATCATATTAATATGAAAAACATATATATTCAAACATGTCTCTCTCTCTCTTTATTTGTATTTTTTTTCATTCATACTTCTATCTTCAAAATATTTCTTTCAATCAGTCGATGTAGAAAGTCAGCCCTTTTTAATTCCTTCGCAAAAAAAAAAGATATTTTTTCTTTATAAGAGTTTTATCAGCACTGACCGTTCAGTACAAAGGTTGTTTGTTTGAAGTTAAGCAAAAAGCTATACAATAAGCTATCCATGCTCTTCCCACCGCTAGAGGATTACAAAAATGATAGACCAATGATGATATGGATATGAAATTTTGGAAAGTGTACAAAATGAAGAATTTTTGTATAATGTACTTTTGAAAAGAAGCATTTTTATATATATTCGTTTCTATGACTAACTAATCGGGATATACAGTGTGAACAGATAAACATTTGACTATTATATATATATATAAGCAGCTTATATTAATTATTTTTTCGTGATGACCCTGGTTAATCTTAATGTTTAAAATAGGAACACTTTGGTTTTCTTAGTTACTCTAATGTACTATGTTTAAAAAATCGTAATGTTAGACCTTTCATAAGGTTGTCTATTACTCAAAAAATTGTTTAGCAAGTAAATATGGGGCTTCATAATGTGACAAAGGAATGGGAGCTGTCATCTGTTCAGGGTTTAGTTTTATTACACCAACGGGCCTAGTGTTTACTCGCAATGTGAAGGTTGCGAGTTCGAACTTCTGTCCCACCTAACATGCTCATGTTACGTTCATTCCCACTATTCGTTGGTAAAAGAGTAGCACAAGACTAGACAGTGGGTGGTGATGACTAGCTGCCTTCCTTCTAGTCTTACTGTTAAATAAGCCTTCGTGTAGTCTTGCGCAACATTAAAAAAACAAAGAAACAAACAATCAGGGTTTAGTTTTATTACAATAATGGACCTGGCGCTCCACTCGCAATGTGAAGGTTGCGGGTTCGAGTCCCCGTTCCACCTAACATGCTGATCTTTTCAGCAGTGGGGGCATTATAATGTGTCTAGACATCAATTTCATTATCCGTTGATAAAAAGTATAATATGCCCCTCTAGTTATTTATGATATCATACAAGATACCATTAAACATCTTTATACTTATTATAATGGTACTATAATTATGTATATATACTACATGGCCCAAAGTATGTGGACACCCATTTTAATTAGTGAGTTCGGATATTTCAGCCATGCCCATTGCTAACAGGTGCATAAAATCAAGCATACAGCCATGCAATCTCCATGGACAAACATTGGCAGTAGAATAGGTCGTACTGAAGAGCTCAGTGACTTTCAACATGGCACATAGGATGCCACCTTTCCAACAAGTCAGTTCAAGTTTCTGCCCTGCTAGAGCTGCCCCGGTCAACTGGAAGTGCTGTTACTGTAAAGTGGAAATGTCTAGGAGCAACAACAGTTCAGTCACGAAGCAGTAGGCTACATGAGCTCACAGAACGGGAGTGCCGAGTGTTGAAGTGCGTAAAAAAATCCTCTATCTGTAGTTGCAACACTCTCGAATTCCAAACTTCTCTGAAAGTAACGTCAGCACAAGAACTGTTCGTCGGGAGCTTCATGAAATGGGTTTCCATGGCCGAACAGCCGCACACAAGCCTAAGATCACCATGCACAATGCCAAGTGTCACATGGAGTGGTGTAAAGCACTCTGCTATTTGACTCTGAAGCAGTGAAAACGCGTCCTCTGGAGTGATGAATCACGCTTCACTATCTGGCAGTCTGACGGACGAATCTGGGTTTGGGAGTTTAAAAGATGCCAGGAGAACGTTTTCTGCCTGAATGCATGGTGCCAACTGTAAATTTTTGTGGAGGAGGAATAATGGTCTGGAGCTGTTTTTCATGGTTAGGCTAAGCCTTTTAGTTCCAGCGAAGGGAAATCTTAATGCTGCAGCATACAATGACACTCTAGAGAATTGTATGCTTCCAACTTCGTGGCAACAGTTTGGGGAAGGCCTTTTTTTGTTTCAGCATGGCAAAGCCCCTTGCATAAAGCGAGATCCATAAAGACATGGTTTTCTGAGGTTGGTGTGGAAGAACTTGTCTGGCCTGCAGACAGCCCTGACCTCAACCCTATTAAACACCGACTGAATTGGAATGCCGACTGCAAGTCAGGCCTTCTTGCCTGACATCACTGATGCTCTAGTGGTTGAATAGGAGCGAATCCCCACAGCCATATTCCAAAATCTAGTGAAAAAGGTCTTCCCAGAAGAGTGGAGGCTATTATAACAGCAAAGGGAGGACCAACTCCATATTAATGCCCATGGTTTTGAATGTTTTACTCCAAAAGTATGTGGACACTCGACCATCACACCCATATGGCCACGTATTGCATATATATATATATATATTTGCAATCTTAATTCGTCTTCTTTGGATTTTATATTCATCATAACTAAAGTTTGTTTTTATTACGATTACATCCTATAGTCTAAAAGAACAATTTGTGAAACATCTACAAACTGCGATGATATATCAAAAACCGTAAAGCGATTATTCAAAATGTCTTAAATTCTGAAATTTAAACACAAAATTAATTTTGTATACAATAATCTGTGGACCTGAAGTTTACATCAAAATGATATCAGATTTGTTTGTTTTTTATATTGAAGTTTGAATGCTAGTTATTCTTGAAATATTTCGTACTAGTTTGGGTTTTGTTAAACACAACACTACACAATAGGCTACTTGTTTTCTGGCCACTACAAGTGTCGAAAATCAAATTTTAGAGTCGTAGATTTAAAGATTTACTCCTGAGTTGGAAAGTGGGAGGACATTTTTTACTAAGTTTTCAAAACTGAATTATTTCCAGTTTGAGAATATAAATCGATGCAACAAAAGTACTGATTTTTATCAAATAAGCCAATGTTCATACTGTGCATATAGCCTTTTCATGATTAATTTTGGGAGCAGTAAGCGTAAGGACTTAAAACTCTCAGATTCAGATTTTGACTCATGCGATGAGCAAAACACACATATTCTACTACGTAGATTTGGGCTTAACAACAAACAAACAATCATAATTTTACCACAACTTTATCACATGATCCAGTTTTAGTGTAATAATAGTCTGAAGAATGATAAACGTTACACATATTTCTTCCAATTTCACCAAAGGTAAAACTGAAAGGAGAATTAGTGACGTAAGGCCTAATGTTTTCTTATGGTTGGCCATACTCTCTGCTGTGGATTGCAGTTTTGCCTATTGAAGGCTACTCATCAGCACAACTTGGGCTGGTGAATAATACAATTACAGTTAGGACTCTTATAACGGTGATTTGTACACAACATTAATGGGAGGTTTTAAGTCCTTTTCAATCACCAATAAAGTAGCCTAAAATAATTTAGATATTTGAACCATGTTAAAGCTTATACCTAAATAATTATTCCACATTTTGTATCGGATTAGGTATTTAGTGGATAAATATACATGTTACAGATTTTTCTTACAATTTCACCAAAGGTAATTGGAAAGAACTTAAAACCCCCATTAATGATAAATGTTGTCTCTCTCTTTCTTAGATGTTTTAATAATTACACTATAAGTACGAATCTCTTTTATTTTTCTTACTAACCTGAAATGAAATCCGCACAACATTTAATGTTACTGAAAATCCAGAAGGACTTAAAATTGTCAAATACAAGCTTCATGATTGATCTGATGAAAATCATCAGGACCAAAATCGTAACTTTAATTAAATCTCCAAAACACTTAATATATTTTTTATGTATTTATCTATCTTGTGCTGGGTTTAAGTAAAACATCTCTAGTATTACTTGCACCAATGATGAAAAAGTCTGAAGGTGGGACAGCGGTAAGTCCATGAATTTACAACGCTAAAATTAGGAGAACAAAAGCAGACAGCCCGATATGGCTTTGCGATAAAAACAGCACACACTAATGAAACAAGTGTAGCATAAATGAATCATCGTTTGTATGATAATTCAGTTCTATTGTTTATTGGTTATGAATGGGCATGTTTTGAAATAAGTTCTCAAGAAAAAAAAATTCCCCAACGTAAATATACTTCTGTCGACAGATGGCAGGAGTTTCGTTTTCTCTAACATTTCCGCTTGCTGCAAAGTGGAGACGAAACTCTTAATTCAGGAATTTCTTGAGAATTTTATCCGACAGTCTGTAGACGAATCTATATTTATCTATAATTGGAAATGTTATGATGAAGTAAACATTTTTCCTTAGTTTATTGCAGAACAATAATGATTGTGTGTGTGTTTTCGTATCTTCTAACAAACAGTTTGTTTGTTTAGAAATAAGCAAGAAGCTACGCAATTGGTTATCTGTGATCTGCCGACCACGGGTATAAAAACCCGGTTTTTAGCGGTGTGAGTCCCAAACATACCGCTGTGGGGGATGGGGGGGTATTTTAAACAGTTACGAACTTTCGATCGCTTATGCAATACTTCTCAATTTTATTTAATTAAATCGAATATATTTTTTGTTTTATTTCATTTAGCTATTAAAAAGCAGTTCTGTGTTGAACAACAAGGAGTTTCCAGCCAACTGTACATATCTGATTTTTCCAGTTTAACAAAAGTACTGTTTATTTTCACTTATAAGAAATATGTAGTGTTTTTGGAGAAAATTATTATTCCATTCATGAATGTGTGAGTACAGTCTTGGCCAAAATATTTGCATATCTTGTAATAAACAACATCAATATTGTTTGTTTCTTTTATGAATTTCTCGCAAAGCTACACGAAGGCTATTTGCGCTAGCTGTCCCTAATTTAGCAGTGTAAGACTAGAAGGAAGGCAACTATCACCACCAACCACAACCAACTCTTGGGCTACTTTTTTTACCACCGAATAGCGGGATTGACTGTTACATTATAACGCCCCACAGCTGAAATGGCGAGCATGTTTGGTGTGAGGGGGATTCGAATCCGCTATCCTAAGATTACGAGTCAAGCGCCCCTATCCACATGGCAATGCCGGGTCCAAGATTATTATTATTAAGATGAAATAGAAATATACTTGTAAAACAGAGAAATCCATGTTATATTACATATCTACATATGTAATTTGTATAATGAAACAGGTTCTTTGAACTCCATGATCTATTTATTCAACAGCAAACAATTTTGTCAGACACTTGTAGAAAGATGTGCGATATAGTACCATAGCAAAACCTTCCCCAACATACATAAGAACAAAATATAACATCAAATGATTATAAACAGTGTCTGTAACCTTTATATTAAACATTCAGTACTTGGTTAGTCCTCCTTGTACACTTGTACCCTCTGGATAGCCACGTTGCCTGATGTCGATGAAGTTACTGATGTCACCAGAAGGTGCTGAAACTCAGTCACGATAGCTGGTTTAGGGTAGTGGTTAGCAATTATCAGGCTCAGTTCTGCCCAACAATTCCCAATGGGAATCTAGAAACTTTTCTGGCCGTGGCAATCTTGAAACATTATCCTGATCGAAATAAACCTGTACAACATGTGCTCTGTGCAAAGTGGCATTGTCGTCCTGGAATACAAAGTCATTGGCAATTCTTGCCCCAACATATTGCAAAAATATCGTCTTCATGTGACTCCTGTAGGAGGCGCTATTGACATTTCCCTGGAGAATACAAAGAATAGTTTTTTTACCCAAAGATAAACTACCCAAAAATCTACTGCACTACTTCCTGTATGTTACCCGTGAGGAAGATAGTCTTCTCTCATCTGTTCTCCAGGCAAACGACGAATAAGTTTTAACAAGTCGAAAACGAGACTCATTCAAAAAGATGACTTGTCACCATTGTAGTATCTGTAATTTGACACGTTGTATTTTAGAAGTAACAAGGCGACAGCAGTGAATTCTGGTTAATATCAGTTTGCAGATATTCCTTCTTGCAAAATAACCTTGTTTGATCACTCTCATTTACTGTTCTTTTCAATACACTGGAATGAATGCGTTCATACCATTCCTGTCGTAAGATGCTGCAAGATATCTTTAGACCTTGACGTGCTATCCAGATAAAAACATGGCCATCTCAAACATTAATTTTTCGGCGTCTAACAGTAGACTTTCCTGGAAGAAAGTTTCCTGTAGTTCAACGATCTGATAAAACAAACATTAAAAACAACAACAAAAACGTAATATCTTTTCTTTCCTGAATACATTCAGACCGGATGCTTTTGTTCGTTTGTTCTTAAGCACAAAGCTAGACGATATCTGTGTTGTGGCCACCAGGGGTATCGAAAGTCCGATTTTTTTTGCGTTATAAGTTTTCAGACTTATTGTTGAGCCACTGGGGAGGAGCACTCCAAATAGTTTCTTACATTTCACATGAATTTATTTTAAGATAAAAGGAAGAGCTTTGGACTATCTATCTATATATCCATTTTTGATTGACAAACTTTATTTTCATGGCCTGGCATGCCCAAGTGGTTAAGGTGCTCGACTCGTAATAGGAGGGTCGCGGGTTCGAATCCCTATTACACCAAACATGTTTGTCCTTTCAGCCGTGGTGGTGGTGGTGGTGTCATAACGTTTTGGTAAAAGAGTATCCCACGAAATGGCAGTGGAATAGTTCTCGTGAAACTTTGCGCGAAATATAAAAACAAACAAATAGAACTTTCATGCCTGCGGAGGATTTCTCTGGTCAGGCCCGGCATAGCCAGGTGGACAAGGCACTAGACTCGTTATTTGAGGGTCACGGATTCGAATCCTCGACACACTAAACATGCCCGCCCTTTCAGCCGTGGGGTGTTATAATGTGACGGTCAATCCCACTATTGTAGCCCAAGAATTGGCGGTAGGCGGATAGCTAGCTGCCTTCCCTCTAGTCTTACACTGCTAAATTAGGGACAGCTAGTGCAGATAGCCCTCTGTAGCATTGCGCAAAACTCAAAACAAACAAACAAACAATCCTCTGGTCTCGTTGTGAATGCTACCAAGAATGAATTGATTGAACGTTGTTGCCCAGACCATAACATAAACAATATACACGCTATTTGTTACGAGAAATGAGATGAAAAATAAAAATAACATAAACTATATGGTCATTTTTTAGTAAATATGCATATATATAAATAAAAAATGTAAACACTTTATTATACATAGTTATTCGTATCTTCAGATTTACATCGATTCTTGAACACTTGTTAACTTCTGTCATGATCAGTTTATTTATAAGTCTTATACAATTTACAGGTGTAAAACTTTTAAAACATTAAAAGTGTGAAAACATAAATAGCACTATGTAACAAAATTTTTACTTTTTCTTGTTCCTGGCAGAAAGTGTTATTTCCCAATTGCTTATGCCTAAAGTAAATGGAAAAGACATATTTTTCTCTTCAAACTTTGCTTTTGTGACCTAGGAACGTATAACGGAAACATGATGGGAGACCATATTTGGGGGTTGATACGTGAAAGTGATTACAGTCGCAAATCTCGAAAAAACTACACACTTCTAAGCATTTTTTTCCTATTTTGTATAAATTTAGTATAAATACATGTAAATCTTGATTTGTGTGTTGTTTTATTCAGACCTTTTGTAAATGAAAATGTGCAAATCTGCCCATTTTTACATATAAAATAGGTTATTTTCTAAATTTCATTATCCAGGTCACAAAAGCAAAGTTTGAAGGGAATAACGACCATTTTCTGTACTTTTACAACATAAGCAATTAAGAAATAATACATACTATCCAGGAACAAAAAATTGTGTTGCATAGTATAATATTCCCACAAGTTTAACATAATTACCAAAACAATTTTGTCCATTTATTTAGCAATCTTTGTATTTATATCTTATTCTTACTGCTGATGTGTATTATACAACTGTTAGAAATAATGTACTTTGTTAGTTCATAACAAATGTTTTCTAAAGTTTATTCAGAAAGGTTACAATACTATGGAAAACAGAAGTCGCCTGTAAGTAACAAACATTAACAACAAAAACGCACTAATTATTTTAATTAAAATATTCAACTGCATTATGTGTCATGTGGGCTTAATGTTCATGTCAAAGACCTTTCAGGATTGCCAGTTTAGAACTATTGATCAGTAGGAAGGCATCCATTCAGAAGTAACATCCGCCATCACAAAGACGTTGACAGGAATAACGTGTTTGAATGTGCTGTTGCATGCGATGAGCTCAAAGCTGAACGGCCTAGTGATTAAGGCGTTCAAGATGCGAGTCACGGGATCGAAACTTGCCGCCGAACATGTTCGTCCTTTCGTCGCGTGGGCGTTATAACATTACCGTCAGTTTCACTATTCGTTGGTAAAAAAGTAGCCCAAGAGTTGGCAGCTAGTAGTGTTAATCATCTGTCCTCATTCTATTCTATCACTTCAAATATAGGGATGGCTAGCACAAGCGGTTTTGTGTGAAATTCAATAAACAAACAAACCAAGGGTGAAAGTAAGAAGTGTATTTAGTGAAATCACGTCTCGAATCTCGGACCTTTTGATCCACATTGCTATGTTTTAACAACTAGACCACACATAGCCTTATATATTTTGAAATGTAATATTTACACTCTTGCACAGTTAATTAATTGGGGTGATGACGTTTTAGGTTTCAGAAGAAAAATGATATTATTTCTTGGGGAATAATAAAATATGTTTAACTAAAAAAAACAGTGTCGTTGCGAAAACATTTGAAGTCATATAAATTCTTGTCAGATCTTCCTTTACGTTTTCAATAGAAGTAACTATTTTTTTGTGAATGGGGAACTTTTAACAACTGTTTTTAACATGTAAATATGAATCTAGAGAGACTAACGTCTTGAGTTGCAGCACTTGTGACGCATAAAATAAGGCCCGGCATGGCCAGATGGTTAAGGTGGTTGACTCGTAACCCGAGGGTCGCAGGTTCGAATCCCGGTCGCAACAGAGATGCTCGACTTTCAGCCGTGAAGGTGTTATATTGTGACGATCAATCCTACTATTCGTTGGTAAAAGAGTGGTCCAGAAGTTGACAGTTGGGTGGCGATGAACACAGTAACGACAGAAAGTATTCGTACTCCTGCTTCGTGCGTAGATTTTCCCTCATATCTCAAAAAGTATCACGATTAGGATAATGAAAGTAAAGTATACTAACACACATCAACATAATTTTATGTAAATTGAACGACAAATAAACTGGTTATAAACAAATAACCAAATATAGGAGGTGCAGAAAGTGTTCGTGCGTCTACTTTAATGGTCAGTTGTGTAGCCTTTCAGGTGAATTACTTGGTGCAATCTCTCCTCATAGCCCTCCATGATCATTTAACAGTACTCGACTGGTATTTTCTTCCATTCTTCTTAACAAAAGGCTTCCAACTCTTGCAAGTTTTTCGGATGACGCTGATGAACCTTGGTCTTCAACTCATGTCAAACGTTTTCAATTGGGTTGAGATCGGTTGACTGCGATGGCCACTCCAGAACGCTTATATGGTTCCTCTGCAACCAGGATTGCACATATTTCGATGTGTGCTTAGGGTCATTGTCGTACTGGAAGATCCAACGACGCCCAAGCCGCAAGTTCCGAGCATCATTCTTGATATAAGTGCCTAATATATCAACATACTCTTCTTTTTATGATTCCGTTGACGCGGTGAAGGCTACCTACACCAGAAGAGCTGAAGGAACCCTATAGCATGATCGAGCCACCTCCGTGTTTAACTGTAGGGACGGTGTAGTTTGGAAGATTTCGTTCCCCCTTCTTACGGAAAATATTCCGAACATCATTGTGGCCGAAAAGCTCGATTTTAATCTCGTCTGACCAAAGAATACTCTTCCAATAGGTGAAGGGTTTATATACATGCTTTCTTGCATACCTCAATTGTGCTTCTAAATGAACAGGCTTTAAATATGGAGTTCTACGAGAACGGCATGCTTTGATCCCAGAAGAGCATAACATGTTCGTAACTGTAGAGGTGCTTACTTCAACTCCAGTTTCCCTTACCAGTTTCTGTATGTCATTACGTGTTAAACGAAGGTTCTAATAACTTCTCTGAGAACCTTTCTTTTGGTTTTCTCTGGAATTTTGGTGGGGCGTCCGGAACGAGGGAGGTTAGCAGTTGATCCTGTAAACTTAAACTTGGCAATTATTCTTTAAACAGTAAATTTAGGCACGTTAATTTGTGTAGCAATACCGAAAAGAGACACATGAGACTTGTATTTTACAATAATTCAGTTTTTTAAATCATTGGACAGTTGTTTCCTGTTCGCCATGATGACCAAGCAGATAATGACGGAGACGGCGCTAAATTGCCTGAAGTACATTTTTTGCACGCTAAATTCCAATAATTATGAACCCAGTGTCTAGTTCTGGAATGGTATAATGTAGTTTATTCGCCAAACTAAACAAAAGTTTTACCGGAATATTAGTTTTATCAAACGTTCTGAACTGTACGAACACTTTCTGATCCTCCTATTTTTGGTTATTTGTTTATAAACAGTTTATTTGTCGTTTAATTTACATAAAATTTTATGAAGATGTGTGTTATTATAATATTAATAATAAACTCTATGTCTATTAGCCTAATCGTGATACTTTTAAGTTATGAGCAAAAACTACTCGGGACGCAGGGGTACGAACACTTTCTGTCGTAACTGTAGCTGCTTTCTCTCTAGTCTTACAGTGCTAAATTTGGGACGGCTAACACAAATAGCCATTGTGTAGCTTTGCGTCAAATTCAAAACAAACCAAATCACAATCACCTGTTGAGAGAATTCACGGCTCGATGAAAGTTTATTTATGATACCGATGGTGGAATATTTTAAAGTACCGATGATATGTTTAAAACAATATTTATGTTAATTGAAAATTTGGTTACATTTAATCAATAGAAATGCTGATAAAAAGGTCAAATATATTCCTTTCCAAATGTATAAGTACTGTGTTTGAAGTTAGAGTTTTGTTTTGAACCTGGCTTTGAATATGTTCAGCCAAACCAACAGTTCCATAGTACCTTTTAGCCTAAAAATCTTGAAGAGTATAACAGATATTGTTGTAATCGTTTCTTTAAAATCGGATTTTGCTTTATTTTGTACCTTGTTAGCACCATCAATCTCATCATTATTACAAGGTTACTATTTGTAGACGAATATCATTCAAAGAAACAATTCATTGAGACTCACTGTAATAAGTTTTAAGTAATAAAAACTACTTTACAAACAGACAGTGACAAAGATGCCTCTTTGTACCTTTGTGGGTTTTCTCTGGTGTATTGTAAATAGTTTAGTTGTTTAATCTTGTGTTGTTAATATGGAAGTTTCGCTGCAAAATCTTGTCCATGCGAAAGCCCCGCATGGCCAGGTGGGTTAAGGCATTCGACTCGTAATCTGAGGGTCGTGGGTTCGAATTTTCGTCTCATCAAACATGCTCGCCCTTTCAGCCGGGGGTGGGTGGGCGTTATAATATGACGGTCAATCTTACTATTCGTTGGTAAAAGAGTAGCCCAAGAGTTGGCGGCGTGTGGTGATGACTAGCTGCCTTCCCTCTAGTCTTACACTGCTAAATTAGGGACAGCTAGCGCAGATAGCTCTCATGTAGTTTTGCGCAAAATTCAACCAAAAGCATATGCTAAGATTTATTAGCTAGGATATACGAGTGGGTTAAATACGATATATGAGTGGTAATGGAACCTCGATAGGTTTGAATACGAGATGAGAGACAAGCATCATTTGCAATATGTGGAAGGTGGAAACTGATTAATATTAATTTTAAATTATATCATAAAACATACCTATACATGCGTTTTATTTTTTCAATAAATCGATAAATTAGAGTTTTATAATTATTTCTTATTCGATGTGAAATCTATAAGTGCGTTTCGTCACGGTTTAAAATAAATAATTTCCAATATATTTTTAGTCCGGGTTATTTGCTCGATAGAACTACGAGTTTTCTTGTTATTTATGACTTGTTGTGCAACTGGAGATTTAACGGAATCAAAAACCTCAGGCCATTAACCTCTTGTAACAACAAACAACAAAACATATCCACAATTGAACTTGATAATACATTGTTGCAAAACCAACGTATTCAAATATATATATTGATTGCAAACAGTGTCCTTTTTTTCGTATCGCGTTACAAAAATATAAATAGAAAAAATAGAGTTATATGACAATTTGTTTGAAATATTGTTTTTCTGTTATGAAAGCATTCGTCAAACAGAACACCAGAACAAGAACCGTTGGATGTGTTTCAGAGTTCTCTGATTCTTTGTTTTTATCGGTGAATAACCTGCAAGACTGTCATTTCTAACTCTGCAAATAATTCCAAAATAATACGTTAAGAAATTGAATTAATTGACCAGTTAGTTAGAAGCTGTTCTCCAGAGGCTATTTTCATATAAACGTGTTTTTTTTTATCGACCATTTATGCAAAATAAAACCAAAAATTATTTACGACCACATTGTTCTTAGTTGGGATTTGGTTTGGTTTGTTTTGAATTTTACGCAAAACTACACGAGGGCTATCTGCGCGTTTGTTGGGGACTATACCAATGTATATTCGACGGGCTCTTCAAAGGTGGATTAATAAAACAAAGCATACAATTTACCAACTCATCAATAAGCAACAAAGTTAGGAACCTTACTACATTATCTCCCTCTTCCTCTCTACAAAAAAGTCGAAATACAAAACAATGGCATTGAAACGTGTTATTTAAATTTCGAGTAACACCACCTAGTGGCTGGTTACCATTACACCTTTCTACAACAAAAATACTAACACCAATAATCAATGAATAATTGTTTAACACTGACATATCTAAACTTAAATCTAAGAAATCGTAAAAAACTAAAATCGACATCACATTCTCAAAGTATAATTTAAAATACAACTAACATATATTTAGCCCTTTGTCCAAGAAAATGTCAGAACAAAATCCTTTTACTTAAAAAAGAAGTTCCTTTACATTGTCTGTTCTGTTAAAGTAAGATTTAAATCATTCACACGAATAGAATACTTTATCCTTAACTTCTATTCACTGCAATCGTATGAAATCGTATACAATTAGATGATTAGACAGTTAGCTATTCATGTACTTCTCAAGCTGTAGAGCTTTGCCTCAAACTTGTTTATGTAAAATCACCTATCTTCTCAAGGTATAGACCTTTCCATAAGATTTTCCAAGTGAAAACCTAAATACTAGACTCTTTTTACCAAACCTTATCACGTCTTTGATTCGGACATATTTCAGTTTGTTTGTTATGAATTTCACACAAAGCTTCACGAGGGCTATCTGCGCTAGCAGTCCCTAATTTAGCCGTGAAAGAGTGGAGAGAAGGCAGCTAGTTATCATCAAACACCGCCAACTCTTGGGCTACCCTTTTACGAAAGAACAGTGAGACTGATCGCAACAATATAACATCCTCATAGCTGAAATAGTGAGTATGTATGATGGAACGGAGATTTGAAACCGTGACCCTCAGATCACAATTCAAGTGCCCTCTAACCCGTCGGCCATGCCGGTTCAGAGGTATTTCTAAATGTATTTAAGAGTATATTTTGTTTATATATTTCTTTTATCATCTTTAAAAAACTGTCCTTGTATGATTATAACTGTCGTTTTTAAAAAGTAAACTGCGAACTAGGTAATCAGTAAAAAAGATACAGGGGTAATTCTGTTTTAAATCTATCTTTAAAAAATAGCTACTTGCAATTATGTAAGCCCAGCGATGAAAAATTTATAAAAACTTATTCATTTGAAGTTAAGCACAAAGCTACACAATGGGCTATCTGTGCTCTGAACACCATCGGTAGTTCACCGGTATTCTTCGGACATACTACGTTAAAAACGGAGTAATCGATATTTTGTAATACAAAGGTATTTAAACGTAATTCAGCCTATATCTACATCATATTTTTACCCCCCGTCAGTACAGCGGTAAGTCTACGGATTTACAACGCTAAAATCAGGGGTTCGATTCTCCTCGGTGGGCGCAGCAGATAACCCGATGTGACTTTGCTATAAAAATAACACACAAACACACACACACATTATATCGTTAATACATAACATACCTAATTTGGTGGCCTTTTTTACCCCAAGATGCACTCCATCTTAGACCATTACTTGAACCTGTTCTTAGGTGCCTTGGATTTCAGTTTCGCTACAGTTGATCTTCTCCATTCAGTTTTTGGTCATCACTCCCTCTCCCCTCAGGAGTTCAGAATGGACCCTCTTTTATAATGACGTCCTGTTCTTTCATTAGTACATAGCCTGTCTACAACCATTTTCATCGAGCGATTTCTACCACGACGTCTTTTGTCCTGTTCTTTCTTTAGTACATAACCTGTCTACAACCATTTTCTTCGAGTGATCCCTACCACGACGTCTTCCTGTTCTGTTCTTTCTTTAGTATATAGCCTGTCTACAACCATTTTCTTTGAGTGATCCCTACTATGACGTCTTCCTGTCCTGTACTTTCTTTAGTACAGAGCCCGTCTACAACTATTTTCTTCTAGTGATCCCTACCACGACGTGTTCCTGTTCTGTTCTTTCTTTAGTACATAGCCTGTCTACAACCATTTTCTCCGAGTGATCCCTACTGTGACATGTTCCTGTCCTGTGCTTTCTTTAGTACATAGCCTGTCTACAACCATTTTCTCCGAGTGATCCCTACTGTGACATGTTCCTGTCCTGTGCTTTCTTTAGTACATAGCCTGTCTACAACCATTTTCTTTGAGTGATCCCTACTATGACGTCTTCCTGTCCTGTACTTTCTTTAGTACAGAGCCCGTCTACAACCATTTTCTTCTAGTGATCCCTACCACGACGTGTTCCTGTTCTGTTCTTTCTTTGTACATAGCCTGTCTACAACCATTTTCTTCGAGTAATCCCTACTATGACGTGTTCCTGTCCTGTGCTTTCATTAATACATAGCCCGTCTACAACCATTTTCTTCGAGTGATCCCCACCACGACGTGTTCCTGTTCTGTTCTTTCTTTAGTACATAGCCTGTCTACAACCATTTTCTTCGAGTGATCCCTACCACTACGGCTTCATGTTCTGTTCTTTCTTTAGTACATAGCCTGTCTACAACTATTTTCTTCGAGTGATCCCTACCATGACGTGTTCCTGTTCTGTTCTTTCTTTAGTACATAGCCTGTCTACAACCATTTTCTTCGAGTGATCCCTACCACGACGTGTTCCTGTTCTGTTCTTTCTTTAGTACATAGCCTGTCTACAACTATTTTCTTCGAGTGATCCCTACCACGACGTGTTCCTGTTCTGTTCTTTCTTTAGTACAGAGCCCGTCTATAACTATTTTCTTCGAGTGATCCCTATCACGACGCGTTCCTGTTCTGTTCTTTCTTTAGTACATAGCCTGTCTACAACTATTTTCTTCGAGTGATCCCTACCACGACGTGTTCCTGTTCTGTTCTTTCTTTAGTACATAGCCTGTCTACAACCATTTTTTTCGAGTGATCCCTACTGTGACATGTTCCTGTCCTGTGCTTTCTTTAGTACATAGCCTGTCTACAACCATTTTCTCCGAGTGATCCCTACTGTGACATGTTCCTGTCCTGTGCTTTCTTTAGTACATAGCCTGTCTACAACCATTTTCTTTGAGTGATCCCTACTATGACGTCTTCCTGTCCTGTACTTTCTTTAGTACAGAGCCCGTCTACAACCATTTTCTTCTAGTGATCCCTACCACGACGTGTTCCTGTTCTGTTCTTTCTTTAGTACATAGCCTGTCTACAACCATTTTCTTCGAGTAATCCCTACTATGACGTGTTCCTGTCCTGTGCTTTCATTAATACATAGCCCGTCTACAACCATTTTCTTCGAGTGATCCCCACCACGACGTGTTCCTGTTCTGTTCTTTCTTTAGTACATAGCCTGTCTACAACCATTTTCTTCGAGTGATCCTTACCACTACGGCTTCATGTTCTGTTCTTTCTTTAGTACATAGCCTGTCTACAACTATTTTCTTCGAGTGATCCCTACCATGACGTGTTCCTGTTCTGTTCTTTCTTTAGTACATAGCCTGTCTACAACCATTTTCTTCGAGTGATCCCTACCACGACGTGTTCCTGTTCTGTTCTTTCTTTAGTACATAGCCTGTCTACAACTATTTTCTTCGAGTGATCCCTACCACGACGTGTTCCTGTTCTGTTCTTTCTTTAGTACAGAGCCCGTCTATAACTATTTTCTTCGAGTGATCCCTATCACGACGCGTTCCTGTTCTGTTCTTTCTTTAGTACATAGCCCGTCTACAACTATTTTCTTCGAGTGATCCCTACCACGACGTGTTCCTGTTCTGTTCTTTCTTTAGTACATAGCCTGTCTACAACCATTTTTTTCGAGTGATCCCTACCACGACGTGTTCCTGTTCTGTTCTTTCTTTAGTACATAGCCTGTCTACAACTATTTTCTTCGAGTGATCCTTACCACTACGGCTTCATGTTCTGTTCTTTCTTTAGTACATAGCCTATCTACAACTATTTTCTTCGAGTGATCCCTACCACGACGTGTTCCTGTTCTGTTCTTTCTTTAGTACAGAGCCCGTCTACAACTATTTTCTTCGAGTGATCCCTATCACGACGTGTTCCTGTTCTGTTCTTTCTTTAGTACATAGCCTGTGTACAACCATTTTCTTCGAGTGATCCCTACCACGACGTGTTCCTGTTCTGTTCTATCTTTAGTGCATAGCCTGTGTACAACCATTTTCTTCGAGTGATCCCTACCACGACGTGTTCCTGTTCTGTTCTTTCTTTAGTACATAGCCTGTCTACAACCATTTTCTTCGAGTGATCCCTACCACGACGTCTTCCTGTTCTGTTCTTTCTTTAGTACATAGCCTGTCTACAACTATTTTCTTCGAGTGATCCCTACCACGACGTGTTCCTGTTCTGTTCTTTCTTTAGTACAGAGCCCGTCTACAACTATTTTCTTCGAGTGATTCCTATCACGACGTGTTCCTGTTCTGTTCTTTCTTTAGTATATAGCTTGTCTGCAACCATTTTCTTCGAGTGATCCCTACTATGACGTGTTCCTGTCCTGTACTTTCTTTCGTACATAGCCTGTCTACAACTATTTTCTTCGAGTGATCCCTACCACGACGTGTTCCTGTTCTGTTCTTTCTTTAGTACATAGCCTGTCTACAACCATTTTCTTCGAGTGATCCCTACCACGACGTGTTCCTGTTCTGTTCTTTCTTTAGTACATAGCCTGTCTACAACTATTTTCTTCGAGTGATCCCTACCACGACGTGTTCCTGTTCTGTTCTTTCTTTAGTACATAGCCTGTCTACAACTATTTTCTTCGAGTGATCCTTACCACTACGGCTTCATGTTCTGTTCTTTCTTTAGTACATAGCCTGTCTACAACTATTTTCTTCGAGTGATTCCTATCACGACGTGTTCCTGTTCTGTTCTTTCTTTAGTATATAGCTTGTCTGCAACCATTTTCTTCGAGTGATCCCTACTATGACGTGTTCCTGTCCTGTACTTTCTTTCGTACATAGCCTGTCTACAACTATTTTCTTCGAGTGATCCCTACCACGACGTGTTCCTGTTCTGTTCTTTCTTTAGTACATAGCCCGTCTACAACTATTTTCTTCGAGTGATCCCTACCACGACGTCTTCCTGTTCTGTTCTTTCTTTAGTACATAGCCTGTCTACAACTATTTTCTTCGAGTGATCCCTACCACGACGTGTTCCTGTTCTGTTCTTTCTTTAGTACATAGCCTGTCTACAACTATTTTCTTTGAGTGATCCTTACCACTACGGCTTCATGTTCTGTTCTTTCTTTAGTACATAGCCTGTCTACAACTATTTTCTTCGAGTGATCCCTACCACGACGTGTTCCTGTTCTGTTCTTTCTTTAGTACAGAGCCCGTCTACAACTATTTTCTTCGAGTGATTCCTATCACGACGTGTTCCTGTTCTGTTCTTTCTTTAGTATATAGCTTGTCTGCAACCATTTTCTTCGAGTGATCCCTACTATGACGTGTTCCTGTCCTGTACTTTCTTTAGTACATAGCCTGTCTACAACTATTTTCTTCGAGTGATCCCTACCACGACGTGTTCCTGTTCTGTTCTTTCTTTAGTACATAGCTCGTCTACAACTATTTTCTTCGAGTGATCCCTATCACGACGTGTTCCTGTTCTGTTCTTTCTTTAGTACATAGCCTGTCTACAACTATTTTCTTCGAGTGATCCCTACCACGACGTGTTCCTGTTCTGTTCTTTCTTTAGTACATAGCCTGTGTACAACCATTTTCTTCGAGTGATCCCTACCACGACGTGTTCCTGTTCTGTTCTTTCTTTAGTACATAGCCTGTCTACAACTATTTTCTTCGAGTGATCCCTACCACGACGTGTTCCTGTTCTGTTCTTTCTTTAGTACATAGCCTGTCTACAACTATTTTCTTCGAGTGATCCCTTACCACTACGGCTTCATGTTCTGTTCTTTCTTTAGTACATAGCCTGTCTACAACTATTTTCTTCGAGTGATCCCTACCACGACGTGTTCCTGTTCTGTTCTTTCTTTAGTACAGAGCCCGTCTATAACTATTTTCTTCGAGTGATCCCTATCACGACGTGTTCCTGTTCTGTTCTTTCTTTAGTACATAGCCTGTCTACAACTATTTTCTTCAGTGATCCTTACCACTACGGCTTCATGTTCTGTTCTTTCTTTAGTACATAGCCTGTCTACAACTATTTTCTTCGAGTGATCCCTACCACGACGTGTTCCTGTTCTGTTCTTTCTTTAGTACAGAGCCCGTCTATAACTATTTTCTTCGAGTGATCCCTGTCACGACGTGTTCCTGTTCTGTTCTTTCTTTAGTACATAGCCTGTCTACAACCATTTTCTTCGAGTGATCCTTACCACGACGTGTTCCTGTTCTGTTCTTTCTTTAGTACATAGCCTGTCTACAACTATTTTCTTCGAGTGATCCTTACCACTACGGCTTCATGTTCTGTTCTTTCTTTAGTACATAGCCTGTCTACAACTATTTTCTTCGAGTGATCCCTACCACGACGTGTTCCTGTTCTGTTCTTTCTTTAGTACATAGCCTGTGTACAACCATTTTCTTCGAGTGATCCCTACCACGACGTGTTCCTGTTCTGTTCTTTCTTTAGTACATAGCCTGTGTACAACCAGTTTCTTCGAGTGATCCCTACTATGACGTGTTCCTGTCCTGTACTTTCTTTAGTACATAGCCTGTCTACAACCATTTTCTTCGAGTGATCCCTACCACGACGTGTTCCTGTTCTGTACTTTCTTTAGTACATAGCCTGTCTACAACTATTTTCTTCGAGTGATCCCTACCACGACGTCTTTTGTCCTGTTCTTTCTTTAGTACATAACCTGTCTACAACCATTTTCTTCGAGTGATCCCTACCACGACGTCTTCCTGTTCTGTTCTTTCTTTAGTATATAGCCTGTCTACAACCATTTTCTTTGAGTGATCCCTACTATGACGTCTTCCTGTCCTGTACTTTCTTTAGTACAGAGCCCGTCTACAACTATTTTCTTCTAGTGATCCCTACCACGACGTGTTCCTGTTCTGTTCTTTCTTTAGTACATAGCCTGTCTACAACCATTTTCTCCGAGTGATCCCTACTGTGACATGTTCCTGTCCTGTGCTTTCTTTAGTACATAGCCTGTCTACAACCATTTTCTCCGAGTGATCCCTACTGTGACATGTTCCTGTCCTGTGCTTTCTTTAGTACATAGCCTGTCTACAACCATTTTCTTTGAGTGATCCCTACTATGACGTCTTCCTGTCCTGTACTTTCTTTAGTACAGAGCCCGTCTACAACCATTTTCTTCTAGTGATCCCTACCACGACGTGTTCCTGTTCTGTTCTTTCTTTAGTACATAGCCTGTCTACAACCATTTTCTTCGAGTAATCCCTACTATGACGTGTTCCTGTCCTGTGCTTTCATTAATACATAGCCCGTCTACAACCATTTTCTTCGAGTGATCCCCACCACGACGTGTTCCTGTTCTGTTCTTTCTTTAGTACATAGCCTGTCTACAACCATTTTCTTCGAGTGATCCTTACCACTACGGCTTCATGTTCTGTTCTTTCTTTAGTACATAGCCTGTCTACAACTATTTTCTTCGAGTGATCCCTACCATGACGTGTTCCTGTTCTGTTCTTTCTTTTAGTACATAGCCTGTCTACAACCATTTTCTTCGAGTGATCCCTACCACGACGTGTTCCTGTTCTGTTCTTTCTTTAGTACATAGCCTGTCTACAACTATTTTCTTCGAGTGATCCCTACCACGACGTGTTCCTGTTCTGTTCTTTCTTTAGTACAGAGCCCGTCTATAACTATTTTCTTCGAGTGATCCCTATCACGACGTGTTCCTGTTCTGTTCTTTCTTTAGTACATAGCCCGTCTACAACTATTTTCTTCGAGTGATCCCTACCACGACGTGTTCCTGTTCTGTTCTTTCTTTAGTACATAGCCTGTCTACAACCATTTTTTTCGAGTGATCCCTACCACGACGTGTTCCTGTTCTGTTCTTTCTTTAGTACATAGCCTGTCTACAACTATTTTCTTCGAGTGATCCTTACCACTACGGCTTCATGTTCTGTTCTTTCTTTAGTACATAGCCTATCTACAACTATTTTCTTCGAGTGATCCCTACCACGACGTGTTCCTGTTCTGTTCTTTCTTTAGTACAGAGCCCGTCTACAACTATTTTCTTCGAGTGATCCCTATCACGACGTGTTCCTGTTCTGTTCTTTCTTTAGTACATAGCCTGTGTACAACCATTTTCTTCGAGTGATCCCTACCACGACGTGTTCCTGTTCTGTTCTTTCTTTAGTGCATAGCCTGTGTACAACCATTTTCTTCGAGTGATCCCTACCACGACGTGTTCCTGTTCTGTTCTTTCTTTAGTACATAGCCTGTCTACAACCATTTTCTTCGAGTGATCCCTACCACGACGTCTTCCTGTTCTGTTCTTTCTTTAGTATATAGCTTGTCTGCAACCATTTTCTTCGAGTGATCCCTACTATGACGTGTTCCAGTCCTGTACTTTCTTTAGTACATAGCCTGTCTACAACTATTTTCTTCGAGTGATCCCTACCACGACGTGTTCCTGTTCTGTTCTTTCTTTAGTACATAGCCCGTCTACAACTATTTTCTTCGAGTGATCCCTATCACGACGTGTTCCTGTTCTGTTCTTTCTTTAGTACATAGCCCGTCTACAACTATTTTCTTCGAGTGATCCCTACCACGACGTCTTCCTGTTCTGTTCTTTCTTTAGTACATAGCCTGTCTACAACCATTTTCTTCGAGTGATCCCTACCACGACGTGTTCCTGTTCTGTTCTTTCTTTAGTACATAGCCTGTCTACAACTATTTTCTTCGAGTGATCCCTACCACGACGTGTTCCTGTTCTGTTCTTTCTTTAGTACATAGCCTGTCTACAACTATTTTCTTCGAGTGATCCTTACCACTACGGCTTCATGTTCTGTTCTTTCTTTAGTACATAGCCTGTCTACAACTATTTTCTTCGAGTGATCCCTACCACGACGTGTTCCTGTTCTGTTCTTTCTTTAGTACAGAGCCCGTCTACAACTATTTTCTTCGAGTGATTCCTATCACGACGTGTTCCTGTTCTGTTCTTTCTTTAGTATATAGCTTGTCTGCAACCATTTTCTTCGAGTGATCCCTACTATGACGTGTTCCTGTCCTGTACTTTCTTTCGTACATAGCCTGTCTACAACTATTTTCTTCGAGTGATCCCTACCACGACGTGTTCCTGTTCTGTTCTTTCTTTAGTACATAGCCCGTCTACAACTATTTTCTTCGAGTGATCCCTATCACGACGTGTTCCTGTTCTGTTCTTTCTTTAGTACATAGCCCGTCTACAACTATTTTCTTCGAGTGATCCCTACCACGACGTCTTCCTGTTCTGTTCTTTCTTTAGTACATAGCCTGTCTACAACTATTTTCTTCGAGTGATCCCTACCACGACGTGTTCCTGTTCTGTTCTTTCTTTAGTACATAGCCTGTCTACAACTATTTTCTTTGAGTGATCCTTACCACTACGGCTTCATGTTCTGTTCTTTCTTTAGTACATAGCCTGTCTACAACTATTTTCTTCGAGTGATCCCTACCACGACGTGTTCCTGTTCTGTTCTTTCTTTAGTACAGAGCCCGTCTACAACTATTTTCTTCGAGTGATTCCTATCACGACGTGTTCCTGTTCTGTTCTTTCTTTAGTATATAGCTTGTCTGCAACCATTTTCTTCGAGTGATCCCTACTATGACGTGTTCCTGTCCTGTACTTTCTTTAGTACATAGCCTGTCTACAACTATTTTCTTCGAGTGATCCCTACCACGACGTGTTCCTGTTCTGTTCTTTCTTTAGTACATAGCTCGTCTACAACTATTTTCTTCAGTGATCCCTATCACGACGTGTTCCTGTTCTGTTCTTTCTTTAGTACATAGCCCGTCTACAACTATTTTCTTCGAGTGATCCCTACCACGACGTGTTCCTGTTCTGTTCTTTCTTTAGTACATAGCCTGTGTACAACCATTTTCTTCGAGTGATCCCTACCACGACGTGTTCCTGTTCTGTTCTTTCTTTAGTACATAGCCTGTCTACAACTATTTTCTTCGAGTGATCCCTACCACGACGTGTTCCTGTTCTGTTCTTTCTTTAGTACATAGCCTGTCTACAACTATTTTCTTCGAGTGATCCTTACCACTACGGCTTCATGTTCTGTTCTTTCTTTAGTACATAGCCTGTCTACAACTATTTTCTTCGAGTGATCCCTACCACGACGTGTTCCTGTTCTGTTCTATCTTTAGTACAGAGCCCGTCTATAACTATTTTCTTCGAGTGATCCCTATCACGACGTGTTCCTGTTCTGTTCTTTCTTTAGTACATAGCCTGTCTACAACTATTTTCTTCGAGTGATCCTTACCACTACGGCTTCATGTTCTGTTCTTTCTTTAGTACATAGCCTGTCTACAACTATTTTCTTCGAGTGATCCCTACCACGACGTGTTCCTGTTCTGTTCTTTCTTTAGTACAGAGCCCGTCTATAACTATTTTCTTCGAGTGATCCCTGTCACGACGTGTTCCTGTTCTGTTCTTTCTTTAGTACATAGCCTGTCTACAACCATTTTCTTCGAGTGATCCTTACCACGACGTGTTCCTGTTCTGTTCTTTCTTTAGTACATAGCCTGTCTACAACTATTTTCTTCGAGTGATCCTTACCACTACGGCTTCATGTTCTGTTCTTTCTTTAGTACATAGCCTGTCTACAACTATTTTCTTCGAGTGATCCCTACCACGACGTGTTCCTGTTCTGTTCTTTCTTTAGTACATAGCTTGTGTACAACCATTTTCTTCGAGTGATCCCTACCACGACGTGTTCCTGTTCTGTTCTTTCTTTAGTACATAGCCTGTGTACAACCAGTTTCTTCGAGTGATCCCTACTATGACGTGTTCCTGTCCTGTACTTTCTTTAGTACATAGCCTGTCTACAACCATTTTCTTCGAGTGATCCCTACCACGACGTGTTCCTGTTCTGTACTTTCTTTAGTACATAGCCTGTCTACAACTATTTTCTTCGAGTGATCCCTACCACGACGTGTTCCTGTTCTGTTCTTTCTTTAGTACATAGCTCGTCTACAACTATTTTCTTCGAGTGATCCCTATCACGACGTGTTCCTGTTCTGTTCTTTCTTTAGTACATAGCCCGTCTACAACTATTTTCTTCGAGTGATCCCTACCACGACGTGTTCCTGTTCTGTTCTTTCTTTAGTACATAGCCTGTGTACAACCATTTTCTTCGAGTGATCCCTACCACGACGTGTTCCTGTTCTGTTCTTTCTTTAGTACATAGCCTGTCTACAACTATTTTCTTCGAGTGATCCCTACCACGACGTGTTCCTGTTCTGTTCTTTCTTTAGTACATAGCCTGTCTACAACTATTTTCTTCGAGTGATCCTTACCACTACGGCTTCATGTTCTGTTCTTTCTTTAGTACATAGCCTGTCTACAACTATTTTCTTCGAGTGATCCCTACCACGACGTGTTCCTGTTCTGTTCTTTCTTTAGTACAGAGCCCGTCTATAACTATTTTCTTCAGTGATCCCTGTCACGACGTGTTCCTGTTCTGTTCTTTCTTTAGTACATAGCCTGTCTACAACCATTTTCTTCGAGTGATCCTTACCACGACGTGTTCCTGTTCTGTTCTTTCTTTAGTACATAGCCTGTCTACAACTATTTTCTTCGAGTGATCCTTACCACTACGGCTTCATGTTCTGTTCTTTCTTTAGTACATAGCCTGTCTACAACTATTTTCTTCGAGTGATCCCTACCACGACGTGTTCCTGTTCTGTTCTTTCTTTAGTACATAGCCTGTGTACAACCATTTTCTTCGAGTGATCCCTACCACGACGTGTTCCTGTTCTGTTCTTTCTTTAGTACATAGCCTGTGTACAACCATTTTCTTCGAGTGATCCCTACCACGACGTGTTCCTGTTCTGTTCTTTCTTTAGTACATAGCCTGTCTACAACCATTTTCTTCGAGTGATCCTTACCACGACGTGTTCCTGTTCTGTTCTTTCTTTAGTACATAGCCTGTCTACAACTATTTTCTTCGAGTGATCCTTACCACTACGGCTTCATGTTCTGTTCTTTCTTTAGTACAGAGCCCGTCTACAACTATTTTCTTCGAGTGATCCCTATCACGACGTGTTCCTGTTCTGTTCTTTCTTTAGTACATAGCCTGTGTACAACCATTTTCTTCGAGTGATCCCTACCACGACGTGTTCCTGTTCTGTTCTTTCTTTAGTACATAGCCTGTGTACAACCAGTTTCTTCGAGTGATCCCTACTATGACGTGTTCCTGTCCTGTACTTTCTTTAGTACATAGCCTGTCTACAACCATTTTCTTCGAGTGATCCCTACCACGACGTGTTCCTGTTCTGTTCTTTCTTTAGTACATAGCCTGTCTGCAACCATTTTCTTCGAGTGATCCCTACCACGACGTCTTCCTGTTCTGTTCTTTCTTTAGTATATAGCTTGTCTGCAACCAGTTTCTTCGAGTGATCCCTACCACGACGTGTTCCTGTTCTGTTCTTTCTTTAGTACAGAGCCCGTCTACAACTATTTTCTTCGAGTGATTCCTATCACGACGTGTTCCTGTTCTGTTCTTTCTTTAGTATATAGCTTGTCTGCAACCATTTTCTTCGAGTGATCCCTACCACGACGTGTTCCTGTTCTGTTCTTTCTTTAGTACAGAGCCCGTCTACAGCTATTTTCTTCGAGTGATTCCTATCACGACGTGTTCCTGTTCTGTTCTTTCTTTAGTACATAGCCTGTGTACAACCATTTTCTTCGAGTGATCCCTACCACGACGTGTTCCTGTTCTGTTCTTTCTTTAGTACATAGCCTGTGTACAACCATTTTCTTCGAGTGATCCCTACCACGACGTGTTCCTGTTCTGTTCTTTCTTTAGTACATAGCCTGTGTACAACCATTTTCTTCGAGTGATCCCTACCACGACGTGTTCCTGTTCTGTTCTTTCTTTAGTATATAGCTTGTCTGCAACCATTTTCTTCGAGTGATCCCTACTATGACGTGTTCCTGTTCTGCACTTTCTTTAGTACATAGCCTGTCTACAACCATTTTCTTCGAGCGATCTCTTCCACGACGTGTTTCTGTCCTGTCCTTCTTCACACTTCTTTGTATAAAACAAACTGTAGATGGCTGGATTGGACAGTAAAATAAACTTTATTACAAATGTACAACATTTCGACAAGTTTATGTCATCATGAGTTGCAAGTTTAAATACACACAGATATATACATACGGTATGAAACAAGCAGTTCATCTGACTGGAGACTGGTAGGTGACTTGACACTCTGGGGTGCTGGTTGAACTGTATTGTCCCATTGAGACAGCTTCCTTTATTTTACGTTTGTTGATGCCAGAAGCTTTTCGAAACGTTATAAATTTGTAATAAAGTTTCTTTCCCTATCCATCTAACACACACACAGATGGATTCTTAGCGGTTTTTTGTGCTTGTTTTTCATCATTCTGATTCGTAGAGCGAGAAGATTTTACATTGATATTAAAGAACCACAGTTTAGTCGTCACAGAAATATTGTTGGATCTCCACTATGACTTTAGTCGTTCATATCTAGCTTTCCTGATCCAACCATTCACACCAGCATCTGTTCCTGCTCATCAACCATGCTTCCCAGGTGTGTAAACTAGATAATGACTTTGATATTCATCAACTTTGATTTGCTGTTTACAATCGTGGTTTTCTCATTCATATGGAAAAAGGTGTTGGATACGTGGTTGGGGTTATCAGTATAGTGTCCACCTAGTGTCTATGTGCATGTCCTTTGTGGGCTCTCGCATAATTCAGCCAATGGATACCAAGAACAGCAGTCTAACGTCTAACGTCTGTTCTGACAGAAAAAAAATCGTAATGATTTACACGTGGTTCACCACACAGTGTGTATACATCGTTAACACTTTTATTTATCTAGTTTTTAAATCGTGCTTTTTTTAAGTTTGTGAATTTAATGAAGCGGGACGAACCATTAAGTTATTTTAACAAAGGTAGTAGCGGGTTATGGAGAATTTAAACATAAAGTATCTGAAGCATAAAGAAACCATAAGCGGTACATTATAATGTATATATATTTATTTAAAAAGAAACATCGTAAACATAGATCCCAACTTCAAATATTCTTCCCCTCTATGTTAAAGTTAAAACAAAAAATCTAGAAACTGTATTTGTCAAGAACGATCAGTGTGATATCAAGGCCGGTCGCATTGTTTGATATACATGTTCTTTGTTATGTAAAGGCCTAATGCATTCTCTGATTGGCCTTTTGTTTGTTTGTTTTGGAATTTTGCGCAAAGCTACACGAGGGCTATCTGCCCTAACCATCCCTAATTTAACAGTGTAGGACAGGAGGGAAGGCAGCTAGTCATCACCATCTATCGCCAACTCTTGGGCTACTCTCTTACCAACGAATAGTGGGATTGACCGTAAAATTATAATGCCTTCACGGCTGAAAGGGAGAGCATGTTTGGTGCAATGGTGATTCGAACCCGCGACCTTTGGATTACGCGTCAAACGCCTTAACCCACGTGGCTATGCAGGACCTGATTGGCCGTTCTCTCTGATAAGGTTGCAGTTTCGTTTATTCAACGCTCATCATGGCACTTTGGGTCAGCAAACCAAATATATATACAGTTAGTCCTGTTATAATTTTTTGATTGAAGAAATACAAAACGTAGGACAGCAAGGTCACTGCTAAAAGTCAAAATAACAGTTAATATTCAAGTAATATTTCATTGAAATCTATAAAAATAAAAATAAAAATCTATATCAATTTCAGCTAATAGATTAAATAGACTAAGCAAAAATAAAATGGCGGACGGTTACATTTTGTCCAGAAAGAGTGCTGTTGTGTACAAAAAATAGTTCTGCATACGTAAGTAAGATTATTTTTTTAAAAAAAGAACATTTTAATATGGTTAAGCTGTACAAGATAATTTTATATAAATTATTAAACTATTTGAAAATTTTTACTTTTTATAGTATTACTTCACGTCTACAACCCACAAGAAAGACACCTACTATTGAGAAAAAATCAATTGAGACAGATATTTTTCGGTGAATATAATCCCAACGTGACCAATTGTTTACACTAGAAATATCGAAAACTGTATATATCACTGCTTGGAACTTGCAAGAAAGTATCTTTGTACCAAAACCCATCTACATTTATGGACATACGCATGAATAGTTCCCTAAAACCCCAAATTGTGCTCTCCTTGCTAAAATAATTATACAAATGATAAAAATTTCAAAATTATCTACATCTCTGTTCAGGAAGTACAAAGAACGTCTTTGTACCAAATCCCACATAAATTGGTCGAAATGCAGTCAAGAAATAGACAAAGATCCCTAACATTATGCTATTTAGGAGCTTCTGACTCCTTTAATAATTATAATTATCAAAAATTGGCAAACACAAAATTTGTGTTGCCTGTATAAAGCTTTATTTGTACCAAACCCCATGCATATTGGCTGAAATACAGTGGAATAATAGTAAAGAAAATAATCTACAATTACGTTTTTTGTGGTACCTTGACTCCTATAATTATTAATATCAGATAAGTCCAACATTTTTGTTTGTTAATGTGTGAGACCTGTAGAAAGGTACTTTTGTGCAAAACCCCATGTAAATTGCTCAAGGTGTGGCCGAATAAGTGATCCAAACTCTCAAAATTATGTTTTTTGTTAACTCTGATCTCCAGGAAAACAAACTCAAAATGAGTCAGTTGTAGTTTTTCATGTCAAGGCGTTTGGCGCATGAAAATTTCTATTAGTACCAGTTTTCACCTTGACTGCTGTAAATATAATCGCACAGGAGTCATTTGACCTTTGACTCTGTAAAATTATTTACAAAAGCCTAAAAAAAACAAACGTTTTTGTACATATTGTACCGAAGTATAACTTTACCAAGTTTTAGACCAATCCGCCGAGAAATGAAAAAATGACGGTCAACTGAAAAGTGCTTCAAAAAATAAGAAATAAAAAAGATAAGAAACAATAGAAAAACAGCATGTAGTCACTAGGAGTTCCTCATCAGTCACCAGGAGTTCCTCATCAGTTACATGTAGTCACCAGGAGTTCCTCATCAGTTACATGTAGTCACCAGGAGTTCCTCATCAGTCACATGTAGTCACAGGAGTTCCTCATCAGTTACATGTAGTCACCAGGAGTTCCTCATCAGTTACGTGTACTCATCAAGAGTTCCTCATCAGTTACATGTAGTCACCAGGAGTTCTTCATCAGTTACATGTAGTCACCAGGAGTTCCTCATCAGTCACATGTAGTCACAGGAGTTCCTCATCAGTTACATGTAGTCACCAGGAGTTCCTCATCAGTTACATGTAGTCACCAGGAGTTCCTCATCAGTCACATGTAGTCACAGGAGTTCCTCATCAGTTACATGTAGTCACCAGGAGTTCCTCATCAGTTACGTGTAATCATCAAGAGTTCCTCATCAGTTACATGTAGTCACCAGGAGTTCTTCATCAGTTACATGTAGTCACCAGGAGTTCCTCATCAGTCACATGTAGTCACAGGAGTTCCTCATCAGTTACATGTAGTCACCAGGAGTTCCTCATCAGTTATTCTACGACCAAATACACAGTTTTGAGTGTTCGAACGGAACATCTTCGGATGTTACAAAATATCTGAGTAATAGAAGTTGACGAGAGATTGTTACATATTCTATCTATAATTCATAAAATTAATTGCATTTGATCTGAGGATATCTTTGAAGTTATAAAGGTCACTCTGAATGACCAATTTCTTATTGAAGCTGCTTAGATATTTTGTGTTACGTTGTGATTTATAATTTTTAATATAACTCTTTTTATGAAACAAATATAAATATTGGTCTTGTTTATACCAAATATATATATTACTAGCACAGACTTGCAAAACATTTATGGTCAAATTAGTATGTTTATTGCAACAGTACTTCTTTAAATACAGGATTTCTAGAGTAATATAAACGAGTATTAACCGCAGACACTGAAATGTACAAGTCCACTTGTCTTAGTCGCAACATTAGTTAAGCCTTTATAAGTACGGCTATATTCGATAAAGAGATAAATTAACACTATAACTTGTTTACGTTTTTTTGTTTTAGTTCAGTTAAGACACAATCAATTATTTAATAATTCAAAACAATTCAATAAATAATCTTCTGAAATAATTCTCCGACCTAACGTTAGATCTTTCTAAAAGCTGTATGTTTGTGTGCGTGTTTTCTTATAGTAAAGCCACATCGGTCTATCTGCTGAGTCTACCGAGGAAAATCGAACCCCTGAGTTTGGCGTTGTAAATCAGTATATTTACCGCTGTAGTAGCGGGGGCGTTTTTAAAAACTATGGTAAGTCTTTAATACGCTGTATAAAATGTATATTAAAGTATATTTATGTCCTTCTGGAGTAAATCGAAAATTTAACAAAATACGTTTTGAAATTGCGAAGAAGGTGCACATTTTAGGTACATTTTAGTCCGAATATATCTTTAATTTTCGATCAATCGTAGACTATTCGCTCCTAATTGACAAGAAGCCAAACAACTTAAATTACGTAATAAGCTGTTATAACGTCAGTGCGTGACCGAGAGACAGACAAACAGACACTGTATTTTATAGCATTAGATTATTCTCAATAAAAATATATATAGTTGATCAATATGAAAAACGATAAAAATAAAAGAAATAAGTGAAAACCGTACGTACTCGCTTCTTTACTATTTTTCCTAACCGAATACAATTTTTATATGCTGTAATGGCAAAATCCGTGAAAAGCTATATTAAACATTTGTATAATGTTGATCAGTGACTGTGCAATACTTTGCGAGTAGTTAAAATACTTCAAATACACATTGTAATAACTTTAATTAGCGTTGTTAAAGTGTATACAGTGCAAACACTTCACAACTCCTTTCAAAAACACACATCTCTACAAAATAACTTTTAAGAAGAGAACTTAAGTTCTGGGATAACTTTCAAGTTTTGCTATCGTTAACAACACCTGGTGGCTTAGTTTATCAGTAATTAGTTAAATATTGCTATTAATTTCCTCCAACTTCATGCTATTATTTTAGGGATTACTAAGATAAACTGCTCAAGCGTAGTCAAGTTAATACATGGAATTATAAAAGACATGAACGTGATTTTCGAGGGGTTTATTTAGCCTACAATGTTAACGTTTTCGTACAATATACGAATTTTGTTCTCCAAACGAGGGCCAATAAACAAATTAAGTCATCCACTAACGGCACATTTAAATTTAGAATAGCACCGACAAAAAACCCCTAATAACGTTCTTTAATACGTAAAGCTTACTGTAACTGCTTTGTTCTCCTGATATTGTGAGACGGGACGTAATTGCTGTCTTTAAAAGGTTGTGCATACATATACATCTACATCACTATACACAAACCACTTTAAGTAATTAGGATTACGTGTTAAAATTTGCCATACTAATTAAAGCATGAATACAGACACTCCATTCTGCTATATCGCGTACAAATAAGAATTGAGTGCACATTGTTAAAAATAAGTAAGATTAATTGAAGGATATTTACATAAACTTTATTCTGACCGAGCACACGTGCAAACTGGATAAAGATTCTGTCACACTGAGGACAAGTTAAAATTGAGTAGGCGTAGTTACAAACTGACACAACCAATCTGACTTTCGGATCAATCTGATCGTGTTTTTGTTGTTGTGTTTTGTTGTTGTTGTTTTTTGTTTTTTTTGGATGGGGGGTTAGGGAGGGAGGTGTATATGTACTCTAAACAGTATAAAGTAAATTATCGAACCAGAATACTATGATTATTTGAATTAGTTTTGTTAAGGTAAATAATCAACTGGGTTGGGGTCTTATTTTCGTTTCCATCATAAATACTTAAAGGTTTGAGTTTAGGAATTTGAAAAGATATAAAACAAATAGCGATATATAACTGTCACTAATGTAACACACCAGCAGCTCTTAGTAAAAATTTGTTAAACGGTTTGTTTTTAATTAAACACAAAGCTGCACATTTTTTCCTCACGGTTTCTCAGTCTACAGACATGCCGCTGTGCCACTGGGAGCTTGCTAAACAGATACGTGTTAACAAGTTAAAAACGTAAATAACTGACTGTTAATTTTCCGATCTTTACTTATAGTTAGGTGACTAGGGAAACTGTTTTTTTTTCTTTTACTACAAATATTTAAGTCAGTTATTTTAATATATACTAGCCGATTACATGTGGCGCCAGTACATTAGATCTGCGAGCGACGTATTCAAGACGTCATATCTTTGTTTGGTTTGTTTTCAATTTCGCGCAAAGCTACACGAGGACTATCTGCACAGCTGTTCCTAATTTTGCAGCTTAAGACTAGAGGGAAGGCAGTTAGTCATCACCACCCACCGCCAGCTCATGTGCTACTCTTTTACCAATGAAGTGTGGGATTGACCGTAACATTATAACGCCCCATGGCTGAAGGGGCAAGTATGTTTGGTGTGACGGGGATTCGAAACCGCGGCCCTCGTACTACGAGTCGAGTGCCTTAACCTCCTGGGACGTTATATCTGCACTCTAAGAATAGAGAAAAATAAAGTTGTCAATGACAGGAAACGGAAGCGAAACGGGAAAATCGTGGCTACTGTTGCAACTATACTTGCACACAGAATAAACATTTCGCAAAGTTGGGGGGTTGTACATTGCGTAATAAAAACGTTTTTCCAGTACCTTATAAGCAAGAGTTCCATTAAAGTGTGGTGTGTTGTGGATAACGTTTAGGTATAGCGTATATTAGTCAGATATATTGAGTAAATGTTTGTTTGTTTGTTTGTTTTTTGAATTTCGCACAAAGCTACTCGAGGGCTATCTGTGCTAGCCGTCCCTAATTTTGCAGTTTAAGACTAGAGGGAAGACAGCTAGTCATCACCACCCACCGCCAACTCTTGGGCTACTCTTTTACCAACGAATAGTGGAATTGACCGTCACATTATAACGCACCTACGGCTGAACGGGCGAGCATGTTTGGCGCGACGGGGATGCGACCCTTAGATTACGAGTCGCACGCCTCAACACGCTTGGTCATGCCGAGCCTTTGAGTAAATGCAATGTAATTTCTGTAACGTCTTATACAGGGAGTATGTTGTATTAAAACTTTGATATTAGAAAAATAGAAACACACTAATAAACCATACATATATATCTTGATTATGTTATGCCGTGTACATATAAGAACTGGATGGATATCGTTACAAATACGCTAGCCTAATTAAAATATATACAATGAATTATAGAATCAAATTTTACTCGATAAAATTATTATTTATATTAGTTTTGTAAAAATACTTTCTACAGTTTAGCTTGTCCACAAGTGGAATAGCAATAGGTTTATGTAGTTAAAACGATAAAATCAAGGGTTCGATTCCTCGAAGTAAACACAGAAGATAGACTAATGTGGCTTTGTTGTGAAACAAGCAAACAAACAGCCTAAAAGGTTGGCTTAATATATAAACAAAAAAGGGGGCGTGAGCTCTAGTTTTATTTTCTTAAATAAATACTTATATCTGCCGAACACAAGAAACATCTGTACGTATATACTCATTCCTAATTCTGAACTGACTGACTTAAAAAGAAGGTAAACAACTGGGCTAGTCTGGGCAGATTAAAATGCATTGGTATATTGAGTAAATTCAATATAAACTGAATTTGACTATATAAATCAGCAAGTTACGCGACAACTGAAGCCGATATAAAATGCCAGGGTAACAACATGTATGCCAATTATATATTGACACTGTTTGGCATGGCGTAGGTAGTGTGATATCGACAGTTGATCACTTTTGAGAAGAATGTATCACAGATATTTCTGATGCAAAATACTCATATCCAAGTCAAATACATGTATTCAGCACGAGGATGTATAATACCCAAGATGGAAGTACTTCTTGTACTTAATGTTATTTTTAAAAATTAATATGAATACGTTTGGGTCACTGTGACTATCCAGAAGAGATCGGAAACAAGTCGTACCCTAGGTTTAGTCAGCGAAGTGTAGTGTTTTATAACAGACGAAAATGCAGAATCACAAATATCAGAGACAAAAAACATCCATGTTTGTTAAATATTTTGTCTATCACACAGTTTGTTTGTTACTGTCAGTCAGTTAGTGATTCAATTTTGCGAATACCGTGTTTGTGCAACATATTACTTTGTGTATACAGTATGATATCATCGACAACTGAACGCTTTTGAGCGTTAAACTGTAAACTTTGAATCAGACCTTTATTGAAACATGTCAAATCTCTGAAATGAAAAGATCAAGACACCAGCCCTTTATACTTCTCGACTCGTAATCCGAGGGTCGCGGGCTCGATTCTCAGTCACATAAAAAATGCCCGCCCTTTCAGCCGTTGCAGCGTTATAATGTTACAATCAATCCCACTATTCGTTGGTAAAAGAGTAGCCCAAGAGTTGGCGGTGGGTGATGACGACTAGCTGCCTTACCTCTAGTCTTAGACTGTTAAATTAGGGATGGATAGAGCAGATAGCCCTCGTGTACCTTTGCTTGAAATTCAAACAAAGTCATACGTCTACTGATGAAATGTTGGAGAAGCACAATCATACACATTGAATCAATTAGTTACTTATGGACATCAGAGAATGTGAGATCAAGCTCCTTGACTTGAACACATGAATTGTAGAACATGAACAGGAGAACACACGGCAGCAAAACAGCATCATTGATGGTGTAAAGAAACCTGGAAAAGTTATTAGATTTTCTAAACTGAACATCATCATTGAACACAGAGTATGCAGACAGAATACCGAAAAAAAATTAAATCAGCTAGTGATAAGATGAAAAGTCATTGATGTGTATATGTTGATAAGAATGGATTTTATCATGAGGACATTGTGTGGGAGTGCAATCCATGGTGCAGAAACAATTATCTCCAAATGAAGGATCTCGTGCTTTAGCCAAAAATATTAATGATGTGGTTTAAAGAATCTAAAAGTTTCAAAAGGAGTAGTTAAAGCCAAAAGTAATCTAATAAATATGTAATAATCAAAGTTGGCAGTACTTAAAGCACCTTGATGATAAGTCGAAGTTTCCTGTTAAGATTATTTCCTGTTAAGACCAAGTATGAACCTATTAGTGAGTAATATCACTTAACTGAAGCTCTCCAGTTATAAGACAAAAGGAAATCTAATCTTTGTAACATACAACACGTACAAAAACCATCAAATATTTGATTAATAGACAATTTAAAGACAATAAATGAATTAAGACGTTCGGTGTTGTTAACCAAAATTTTGATTATATTTTGTTTTACATATTTAATTAATGATTGTAATGTAGATTCATGATAATTGATGTTGTTAATTGTCAATAGTTACTTTACTGTTAATTATGGAAGTTTAAGCTTACTGTACCATTGTTTTCTTTGCATAATAGGATCGTTTATAGTACTTCACAAATCAAGGAGGGTGTGGTATTGTAGGCTAGATTTTTCTTTTTAAGATCATACTTCAAATTGTTAGTAGTCGGAGGGTATTTTAACATTACATGATAGGCCTGATTAAATATGTAGAATCTTCTTGAGAATTCAGGAAACTATGTGAGCCATATAAATGCGATTTATCTGGGGTAGATCATCATTGGTTTATAACTTATGATTGATAACCGAATCAGCAAGTTTGTTACAGCGTGTCTGTTATTATCTGTTTGTTTGTAGTTAAGCATAAAGCTACACATAGGCCATCTGTGCTCTGCCCATCACGAGTACCGAAGCTCGGTTTCTAGCGTATTATCATATTACTTCGAATTTATTAAAGACGCACTTTTTCAGATTTTTCTGAACTGAAAATTAGTGTGCGTCTTAAATTCGAGGTATTATTTTCACTCTTCGAAAGTCTCGAAAACATTATTTTTATCGAACAACAAAGATTTTCGAAAAATCTTAAAATAACAAAACAGATCAGACTACATTACAAATAGAAATTAGCTTAGAAAGACTAAAAAAGCATTTGCAAAACGTCAAATTTGCCGACGTCAATGTCTCTAGCGGTGTAGTTGGATATCAGTCTTTGTCTGACTTTCCTGTTGTTCAGACGCTATTTGATAGTGTTTTTTATTTTTATTGCGTTTTTCACCCATGGAAAAACATTTTACGTACGATACCGAATTTAAAAGAAAAGTTATTTTGTGCGCCGAAAGGATTGGAAATCGTGCAGCTGGTAAAAAATATACAGTAAGTGTCTGTTTTTGAATTTCGCGCAAAATTACGCAAGAGCTATTTGCGCTAGCCGTCCCCAATTTAGCAGCGTAAGACTAGAGGGAAGGCAGCTAGTCATCACTACCCACTCTCAACTCTTAGGCTATCAATGAATAGTGGGATTGTCCTTCACATTACAACCACCCCACGGCTGAAAGGGCGAGCATGTTTGGTGCTTAAACAAAGAAAGCAGGAAGAAACATCGGAGTAACATTCCGATTAAACAAAGAAAGCAGGAAGAAACATCGGAGTAACATTCCGATTAAACAAAGAAAGCAGGAAGAAACATCGGAGTAACATGATGATTAAATAAAGAAAGCAGGAAGAAACATCGGAGTAACATGATGATTAAATAAAGAAAACATGAAGAAACATCGGAGTAACATGATGATTAAATAAAGAAAACATGAAGAAACATTAGTGCAATGAAAATTTTAAACTTCCTGTATATTTTATACATTTTATTACATTTCATTTTAAATACATTATTAACATTTTTGATTTGTTGATAAACTCTTTAGAAAGATATTTACTCCTTTTTAATTGTCTCCCGTTGGCACAGCAGTAAGTCTATGGATTTACAACGCCAAAATCAGGGGTTCGATTTCCCTCAGTGGACTCAGCAGATAGCCCGGTGTGACTTTGCTGTAAGAAAACATGCACACTCCTTTCTAATTGGCCAGGGGATTAAGGCATTCGACTCGTAATCCGAGGGTTCCGGGTACGAATCCTTGTCGTATCAAACATCCTTGCCCTTTCAGCCGTTATAATGTGATGATCAAACCTACTATTCGTTGGCAAAAGAGTAGCCCAAGAGTTGGAGGTAGGTGGTGATGACTAGCTGCTTTCCCTCTAGTCTTACACTGCTAAATCAGAGACGGCTAGCGCAGCAATTCAAACCTTCCTAATTATCATCCGAATTTGTTTGTTTTCCTGAAAATTTGAAAAGTTGTTGCGTCTTAAATTCGAAGTAATAAGGTACGTTCGTATTCATTTTGCTGTGTTATGGGGTGGGGTCTCTTACTGTTTGCCAGTTAGTTTAATTTTGAAAGCAATGGGATTGTGTTTTGACAAATAAATATGTATTGTCTTATAGCAAAGCTACTTAGGGCTATCTGCTATGTTCAAAGAGGGGATTGTTGTTGTTGTTTTGAATTAAGCACAAAGCTACACAATGGGCTATCTGTGCTCTGCCCACCACGGGTATCGAAACCCGGTTGCTGGCGTTGTAAGTCCGCAGACATACCGCTGAGCCAATTAGGGGCCTATAAAGGGAATTAAACAAATATATAAAAGAAAGTGATTAAGTTAATAAGTAAAATATATTATTTTATTAGCATTTACTGTGAAGTTACACCTATTAGTAAAAAAGTAATTAAGCTAATTTGAAATTCTACAGTTGAAAAAATAAAATGCTTTCGTTATCATAATAAAAAAAGTTCCAACAATATTTTCCAAGATATTATTTAAAAGAAATTTCCTAATAAAGTGTAAGAAGTGCAAGTCAGTTGCTAACTGGCGACCTTTCTTATTTCTGTTTATTTTTTGTTTTGTAGAATAACGGTATATTCGTCTTAGTAATGAGTTGGTTTAACCAAAAAATAGAGTAGATGGATGCTTACGCGACCACTATCAATGGGCCAACAGTGATTATGTTTTTGTAATAGCTTTTTGATGTAATTTATAACTATCATTTTAAAGGCATTATATTTGGTTAAAAGTTAAGGTTTGGTTTAATTGCTAAAATTTCATGTAAAAAAGATAGCGTGTTAAGAAAAAATGACTCGCAGAAGTGAAGTTACCTACAGACTCACTATGGCGGGCCTATGTGTTTGTTTGTAAATTTCGCGCAAAGCTACACGAAGGCTATCTGCGCTAGCCGTCCCTAATTTAGCAGCGTGAGACTAGAGGGAAGGCAGCTAGTAATCACCACCCACCGCCAACTCTTGGGCTACTCTTTTACCAACGAATAGAGGAATTGACCGTTACATTATAACGCCCCAAAGGACGAGTATGAATTAGAACCCGCGATTCTGACATTACGAGTCGAACGTCTTAACACACCTAGCCATGCCGGGTCGGCGGGCTTGTGTGAGAGAGGATTTTTCATTCAACCTTGTTACACTTTAAATTGCACACGTTTTATTACGAGCTGGCTGTTTGAACATCTCAACATTTTATTTAGATTTGGAGTTTTTGGTTCCAGAAAATTCAAATATCTGAGGCTTTAGACGTCTCCTACAAGATACTTTTGTTGAAACACGAGAAACATAAATGTTCATGATATGGTAAATGTTGCTTGGCGGATTCCGTTAGTTAAAATACTTTGGAATAGAAGCAGTAATGGAAGTTTTAGAATAATAATGTTTTTGTTCACTTATTCCTAAAGGTATTCTTCCACTTCAAATCGGAATGGAAGCCAGATTTTTTTGTTTAAGATTTCGAACCCAAATGCACTTTCGTTGTACGCGTTTGTGTTATACAGCATCTTGTCGTGATATGTTGATTCAAATATTCAGTTTCAACACAAATGTTATTAGCAACGAGAATTCTTAAAGATGTTCAAACAAGTACTCAACACAGAAATGTAGAAGACGAAGAGATTGCATGTTTAATAAAAAAACGAAATGATTTTTCACTTTAAGAACTGATGTTTGCTTGTAAAAAACAAAACAAAACTCTCTATATATCAAATACCTAACGTCAGCATAAGTAGCAAACCTTTGGCTCACTTTCTAGTTTTGCCAAAATGAAATGTCCCCCGCTAGTACAGAGGTAGGTCTACGGATTTACAACGCTAAAATCAGGGGTTGGATTCCCTTCAGTGGGCTCAGTAGATAGCGCGATGTGACTTTGCTATAAGAAAAACAAACAAACCAAAACGAAGTTACCAAATGCTTTAGACCAGTGGATCGCAGCCCAGCTCAAAATGCTTCACACCTCATCAATGGGCCGCTTAAGATTAGAAACAGATCAGGGGTCAAAAGCTAGGTCATAGCGTTTGTTGACTTGCATTCAAAATTTTATTGAACTGCTATTTTATGAATTTATATCGATAAATTTGGAAACAAATTGCAGATATATCGTTATTCAAATGTTAATATTATAAATAAATAAATTTCTTAATTTAAAAGTAAATATTTAAAAAAATGCATCTAAATATCGATTTTTCTGTTTCATGTGGTATACTGAATGCAGTACTTGTTTAAATTAGATGTTTGTGATGTAAAATACCAAGTATATAGTTTCATATGAGTTAGAAACATAAATTACCGATATTGCCAAGCTAGAATATAGTATAATAAACATATATCTCTAATATTTGTTGAGATAACACTTATGTACTGAATGAAACAGAGTAGTCCACTCACCCTTTTGCATTATTGGAAGTGGTCCTTGATATATACTTTCTTCAATGTATGTCATGTAGTCCCGCTTTGGAACAGTGGTACGTTTTTGAATTTACGATACTAAAATCAGAGGTTCAATTCCCCTCGGTGGATATAGAAAACAGCCCGATGTGGTTTTGCTATAAGAAAAACACCCATACACATATGACATGTGAATAACCGATCGATAGTTCAGAAAATCCCCTAATCGCTTTCTCAGCCTATTTAAAGTGCCTCGTTCTTTCGAAGCAAGATTTCAAGCAGGTAGGTTGCGTTTTCAGTCTGCTCAAAATTACATTTTTTTTAGACAAAGTACAGCTTAGTTACTGAGCTTGATAAATTATAGTGGAATTATATGGCATCGATACAGTTATTTATTACTTTTAGTTATTTCAAATGTATATATAATAATTTTAAAACATATTTCGTTTCACATCTTGCACGTGCGAAATTTGAGAAAAGGTTTAGGGACCTACAGCAAGCGGCAAAGGAGTACAGAAGTTGTGGTAGTTAAAAGATATAATTGTTTGCTATAACTATTTATTTACGGTTCTAGGTTTTAACAAAAATAAGTTTAAAAACTTATTTCTATATAGTAACAATCTATATACTTATATAATGTGTAATAACTGAAATGTGACTGTATATTACAAAATACTAGTAGTCCACTAAAACTATCAAGACAGATCTCTTTGTAAGGACTGCAGGTCAGTTTTATAATATTGGACACACGAGCTCATGTGCTCAGCGTCAATGTAACTTCTCTAATGTTAGCCACGCACGACTGGAAGATCAAGAAAATATAAATAATAAATTTATACAAATATATAATGTCATGTAACATTTATAAGAAACCGAATAAAGCATATAAAACACTACTTACATGTGTAGTTAGAATTAGATTTAAAAAGTGCCACAAGAAACAGTGTGATAGAGAGAAATCATTGTTTAAATGTAAAATTAGAATTAAAAAATAAAACTGATACAATAAATCTTGGAACATAAAAAATTTCCTTTTATACACGAAATTAGAATTAAAAACTGTTACAATAAACAATGTGAAAACTTACAAAAAACAAAACATAAAACAACATCACTGTTTACACGTAACACTAGGATGAAAATTGTTGCAATAAATTGTTGGATATGACGAAAACTGTTTATATGTGCAATTAGCCCTTTTACACGTAAAGTTAGAATGAAGACTGTTGATGTGTGCAAATAGAATCAAAAATGAAAACGTTTCGATAAACTGTGTTAAACCTAGTAAACATTGTTAACACTAACCGTTCCCACGTAGACTATAAAAAAAATCCACTAATGTGTGTTTTCTTAAAGTAAAGCCACATGGACCTATCTGCTGACTCCACAGAGAGTAGTCGAAACCCCCTCATTTTAGCGTTGTAAATCCGTAGACTTACTGCTGAACTAGGGGAGAACTCCGCTGATGTATATTTCGTATTATTTCATTAGGTAAGTTTTCGGTATTTTTTTCCACTAATGTCTTTATTCTCATTATTTTCACGTGTGATACCAAACTCTGTTTCAAGTTTTAAGTTATTTTACTTGTTGTTTGGTTTGTTTTGAATTTCGTGCAAAGCTACTCGAGGGCAATCTGTGCTAGCTGTCCCTAATTTAGCAATGTAAGACTAGATGGAAGGCAGCTAGTCATCACCACGAACCGCCAACTCTTGGGCTGCTCTTTTACCAACGAATAGTGGGATTGACCGCACATTATAACGCTCCCACGGCCAAAATGGCGAGCATGTTTGGTGTGACGGGGAATCGAACCCGCGACCCTTGGATTACGGGTCGAGCGACTTAACCACCTGGCCATCTCCCTGTTGGTGTTATTCAAAATACAGAATAACTTCTACTGAATAAATATTTCTGACCTAGCCAATGAGCAAATAAAACAGAATGTTCCTCTTTGTTTGTTTCAAGTATTCGCGCATAGCGAAGTAAGGGAAGGCTTTGAATTCGTAGACCAGAGGGATTTGTTTGTTTTGAAAAGCTACATGAAGGTCACCTAGGCTGTCCGTTTCTAACTTAGCAATGTAACATTAGAGGGAAGGCTGAAATGGGGCAAGCATGTTTAGTGTGATGGGGATTCGAACCCGCGACCCTCAGGTTACGAATAGAACGCAAATACTGATATGGCATTTATTCCTAAATCTATCGCCCACATGTAATTCACATATCGCGTTCCTTTGAGAGTTTGTGATTTTAAGAATTAACACACTACAGAGATCACGTAATGCACTGTTTTCTTAGTTTTACTTTCCTATTTTATGACTCACTTACAATCCAACTGTATATTCTACTGAGATCAGGAGTGTTTACAGAATGTATTTGTAGAAACAGGAAAGCAGAGTCCAAGACCCATGTTTACTTACCTGGCGGCTAAATTTGCCTTCATTGGTGCCTCATATTCAAACAGAGAAGATAAAAGATAACTGCCTACAAGATGTTTTAGTTTAAAACAAGTATATACTTTAATAGTGAATCTCTGTGCGTGAAGTCGAGCGTAGAAACTGTGCGCCTTGATTTCTTGATTTATTTATCATTAAAAAAGGAAGTCATGTCCAGTCGAGCAGAAATGAATGTCGAGTTTGAAATATTTTTTCAACTTTACGAGTTTGGGCCATAACTTTGTCGAACTATCGAAACGCTCTCCAGTGTTACAGCAGCATGTCTGCAGACTTCCAACTCTAGAAACCGGGTTTCGATACCCGTGGTGAGCAAAGCACAGATAGCCAAATGTGTAACTTTGTTCTTAATTAGAAACAAACAAGTACTGAAACGATCATGCCATTCATTACAAATACGCATGCTCATATATACTGACAGGTTTCACTGATTGTTGAAACACTCATGGAAACAGTTTTGGAACCTAACTTTAAAATATCGAACAATTTCAATATAAGTACCTCGTGAATTTCTACGTACTTTAACAAAGCCAATCATCAATAACTATGCAGATTGTTTTACTGTAATTTCTTTCGAGGCCCGGAATAACCAAGTGATTAGTGTGACACCCTGTAAGATTTTCAGGTTCGAATCCTCGCCAAACCAAACAAGCTCGCTCTTTCAGCCGTGGGGGGCGTTGTAATGTTATGGTCAGTTCCACTATTCGTTGGTAAAAGAGTAGCCCAATAGTTGGCGGTGGGTAGTGATGACTAGCTGCCTTCCCTCTAGTCTTACACTGCTAAATTAGGGACCTGCAAGCGCAGATAGCCCTCGAGTAGCTTTGCGCGAAATTCAAAAACAAACAATCGGGTTTTCATGTTTTTTTTATGAATAACATACATTACTGATTTAATTCAATTATGTTTTAAAGTTAGCCATCTATAACAAAAAAAAATGCAAGTTTCTTTGGTAAAAATGATTGGTAACATGATAAACTATGTCAACAATTAACAAAGCACGTATTGTCACGAACGTTTTAAAATTTTCGACACACTAAATTTTACATTGTTTTAATTCATAGAGATGTACATTTTTAAAATTGTGTTTTTCAATCAGTTCTTCATATACACTCATTACGTTGCTAATAACAACCCATTTTGCATAACGTGTAATAGTTTAAAGTTTTCGTTTGTTCGATAAAGTGACTTTGAAAGAATCTTCAGTGGTTGTTGTAAACTTAGCAATATCTTCTGCAAAGTTTAATCTCTGCTTACCAAGTTCCAAATTAAATTAACAAAATAACAATCGAAGTGTCGAACAAAGGTTGCCATGATAGCGTGTTATTCGTGGTTTGGCTAAAGCCTTAGATTACCAAGGCGTCTTCCGCTGAGATCGTTTCGTGTCAAGCTGATCTAGTGAACAGTTCTGCTGTAGTAGTAGAAATAAACTAATCCTAGCTTTCCTTTGTAATGGGACACCCACAAATCATTATAGCGTAATAATAAAATAATATTAAACTATCGACATTCGTGAAACGAAGAATCTGGTTGGCAACCGTTTCCAGTGTTCATTGTGAAGTTCTCAGAATTTTCCCCAGAAATACTAAGCTCATAAAAAATCATCAGTAAAAATCATTTCAAACTTATTAATGTTGGGAAAATGTGTGCAGCATGTGATTTTAGAAAGTAAATAAACTGCAGCGTGGCACATCAGTCCACAAAAATCACTACAGAAAACAAACAGATTGGACGAACGGCGTAGTCTAAAAATGCGCGAAAGTTTTTAAACTGTAGTCTTGAAATATATGGGAATTGAAGTGGAAGTGGAGAAGTTGTTCCATCTGAAATACACCGATATGTGTATAATACATATTTAAATGGCGCAAACATAATCTCGGATACCATAAAATGTCAGAGGGGGATGTTCCGGTTCAGTTTCGACACTCGTTGTTTTTATTCAAAAGTAATCTCCCTTTATATATTCCTGTTTACGACATTATGCTATCTGCTGTGTCTACCGAGAGAAATCGAATTCCTGATTTTAGTATAGAAAATCCAAAGACTTACCCCTGTCCAGCAAGGGAGAATTTTGAAAATAAAATATTATGTTTTGTTTATATTCTAACAGGATTATGTTTATATCTATCCAAAAACGCTTGAGTGAAGAAAAAAGACAAAATTATGCTTTATTTAAAAAACAAAAAGAAAACAATTAAGAAACAGGTGATGTTTCACAAACACTGGAAAATATGATAACATATTTTGGCACTAGCCATATTCCAACCCGAAACCCTCAGATTACTATTCGAACGCCTTAACCCACCTGGCCATGCCGAGCCTGTTGGTTTAAGTATCATGCAGTTGGGATACCATAATGAGTTGGCAAATTTCGTTGTTAGAGAAGCATGTTTTCAGTTGTAGATCAATGACAACAGTTCAAGGAAGGAGCTTGTGCCGCGGTGCCAAACAGGTTTTCCATAATCGCCAAATTTTTAGATAATATGTAAACATTTGCGCCACATCACAAAAAAACCAAAAACTGTTTTTATGGATATAAAGGAGTGGAATAATACAAAGTAACGTTTTCAATCATTTCTTGATAGAATTACTTATATTTAAGAAATACGTGGTGGAAGTGGATACGTGGAATTAGTTCTCTGTTAAGGTATACTGTTTTGTTTATTTCATTAAAACAATATTAGTTATACCAGTTTACATACAGAATCTAAGATTTTTTTTATTTTCATTTGTCGTTCGTTGTTATAGTTTTATGATAAACATCGTGTTGCATTGTTAGCTTAGAATAGGTATTTAGGAATAATCTATCAGGTCATCGCATAAGTAATGTCCGAAAATTTAATACAGAAAGTGCATCATCATTTCTATCTTTGTAGAAGGCTTTAATGACTAAAATATGTAGTAGGACGTGTATAAAAAATGTTCAAATAAATAAAAGAAACTCATCGAACTCCACTTTTTCAGATAATTAATTAAATAAACCCTCATGAAGATGGATGTGTCTGAGGAGCACATTAGGCATATAATGCTTTCAGTTTAAAAAAGACAATAGTACAGCAGAAACTAATGAAACATTAAGGTGTTTATAGTGTGGAGTCTCTCAATGAAAAAAAATGTTGAAGGTGGTTTCAGAAGTTCAGATCATGTGACTACAGCTTAAGTGATGCGCCATGTTCAGGTCATCCTGTTGAGCTTAATGATGACTTGCTGCTGGCTGCACTTGATGAAGATTGTGCTGTAACAATTGAAGAACTAGTACAAAAGCTTAATTCAACACATTCAACAGTTCACGGTCATTTGCAACAGTTTGAAAAGATGTAAAAACTTGGGAAATGGGTCCCACATGATTTAACAAAAGCCAACGTTAGACTAAGAGTGGACATTTGCACTTCTCTGCACTCTCGTAAACGTAATTCACCTGTTTTGGACAGGTTAGTGCCTGGAAATGAAAAATGGATATCTTATAAAAATGTTAGGTGTCGCAGACAATGGGTCAGTGCATGCAAACTGGCTAAAGCACAGCTCAAAATAGATCTCCACCTTAGGAAACTCTTGTTAAGCGTTTGTTGGGATATTGTTGGTGTGATCCACTTTGAATTGCTGCCACTCAATGTAACGATTACATCAGACTTCTATTGTCAACAGTTAGAGTGCTTGAATGTTGCACTGAAAGAAAAGAGGTCTGCTTTGATTATTCGCAAAGGTGTTGTGTTACACCAGGATAATGCACGGCCCCATACAGTAAGGATCACATCAGCAAAGATTGAAGAGCTAGACTGGGAAAAACTTCCACATCCTCCTTATTCTTGAGACCCTGTCCCATCTGATTATCATCTATTCCGAAGGTTGTTAAACTATCTTCATGTAAAAGAGCTTGGAACACACGAAGATGTCAAAACTATAATAATAATAATAATAATAAATTTATTAAGCAATAAATTAGACACAAAAAATCAAATATCATTATAAAACCATCAACAAAGAGTTAACTCGTCCTGTGATGGTTAAACACATAAAAATGTAAAATCAAAACTTACAAAATCAATGTAAAGTTCCCAGAATATTATCATCAGTATTTAAGATCCATTGTTTTAAGTATTTCTTTTGATTAACACGATTAATAGAAGATCTTATACTATAAGGAATAAAATTATGAATACGAGGTGCCAAATAAAGATATTGATGAAGTGTAACTGTTTTACGTGGTGTGGGTACATTAATTGGAAAAAAGATTGAAGTCGTGTAAAATATGAAGTGACTTTAAAAGGCCTATTAAAAGAAACATGCAATGTAGATAAAGCTAAAAAATATAAATAAAGTTTATCATATGAAAGAGGGGAGTTAAATTTACTGAAATCGGTATCAAGCCTATGAGTAAAAAAATAAGAGAGAAAACACTTTTTTGCAACTTGTGAATAGGAATTAAAAAAGTCTTATATGTGCCACCCCAAATTGAAATACAATATTGTAAGAAAGATTGAAAGAGAGCATAATATACACTTAACAAAATATGATAAGGAGCACAATGACTAAGTTCAAAATTAGCATAGAACTATATTTTAATTTATTAACTAAAGAATTAATATGAAATTGCCAATTTAATTTTCGATCTAAAATAATTCCTAAATATTTAACAGAGGAAACTTGAGTCAATTTGGGACACTTACAATTAGGGTAAGTATAACAATCACTAGAATGATAAAAAATAGAAGGAAAAGCTGGAATGACACCATAAAGGTTAAACTGAAGAAGAAAAGATTTAGATATATTTAAGGATAAGTCATTACAGAAAAGCCAATTTTAATTTTATTAAGATCACTAGAAATAATGGCTTCATTAATTAGATTTGGCTTACTATAAACAACAGCAATATCATCGGCATAGGCTTGATATCTCCAAAAAACTGTTGGTAAAGAATATCATTTATATAAATGAGAAATAATAAAGGGCCCAGAACAGAACCTTGTGGTACTCCAACATTAATTGTAAGCCAATCACTATAATTATTATGGATACAAACTGATTGCTTTCTATTGTGAAAGTAAGAAAAAACCAATCAAAACAATGCCTCTAAAACCATAATAAGATAATTTATTTAACAATATTTTATGATTAACAGAATCAAAAGCTTTGGCTAAGTCAAGAAAAACAGCAATTGGATGAAGATCAGAATCCAAAGCTTCTGTAATACTTCCCACAAGTTTAGCAACAGCAACCTCCGCTCCAAGCCCAGGCCGAAAGCCAAATTGAGAAGGAGACAAAACTGAATGTCTATCAAGAAATGATAAAATTCTAATCTTCATAGATTTTCAAATAGTTTAGAGAAATGTATTAATAAGGAAATAGGTCTATAATTCGTAAAATCAGAAATATTACCAGATTTATAAATAGGAATGACCAATGATAACTTTAAAGCATTAGGAAACTTCCTTGAGTAAAAGATAAATTAATTAAAAAAAGTCAAAATTGGTGCAAAAGATTAGCATTAGCTTTCAAAATCTTAACCAAACACCATCTACACCATTAGAAGCTGAATTTGATAAGGAGAAAATATTATTCATAGTTTCAGATACAGTAACAGGATATAGGTAACAAGAAGAAGAAGGAGCAGGAGGCATGCCCTGAGAACAAAATTTAGGATTGGAGCAAGTAGATTTAGCAACATTAACAAAAAAATAATTCAAATCAGATAAATCAGTAGTACCAAAATTACAAAATTTCTTATTTTTTTTTTTTTTAACATCAATAATAGAGTTAACAATATTCCAATTCTGTTTAATAGTTTTAGCATTCTTAAACAGGTTATGATAATAAGTCCATTTAGTCTTACGGGTCAAGCTAACAACATAATTCCTTAAACACTTAAATCTAATCTTTAGATAAATATCATCAGGAAATTGATGTACTTTCTTTTTTAACTTATCTCTTTTAATCATTAACAAAACCAATTCACTGGTAATCCATGGCTTAATTTTTCTAAACTTTCGTGACACAGAAACAGTAGTAGTACAACTTTGAATACAATCAGTTAACACTTCAGCAAAATTATCATAAGCAACATTAACATCAGAACAATTCATAACACAGGACCAATCTGAAAAATTCAAACAAGAACTCAATTCATTAAACTTAATCTTTTGAACATTTGAGACATGTTCTAGATCCGATAAAATGTCTATACATAAAACAATTGGAAAATGATCGGTCAAAAAACTCTCAACAATATAAGAATAACAATTTTAATAGTATTTCCACTAATTAAAAAATGATCAATACAAGAATTAGTAACATTGGTTATCCGTGTAGGAGAAGAAATAATAATACGAAGATTGTTCTCAGACAAAAACTTAAAATATGCATTTTTATAACACACATCATCAAATGTCAAAACATCTATATTAAAATCACCAACAAGTATATTAATATCATATTTGTATAAATTCAATTCTAATGAAAGCTCATCAATAAATTTCAATACAGGCAATCTAGAGATCGATAAACAACAAAGAGATTAAATTTCTTATTTTGAATCATACAAAATAAAATTAAAGCATCAGACTTAATGTACTGCACTTCTTTATCATAGTCAGTATCTCAAATTTAACAAAAACTGCCACTCCACTAGCCTTATTTAGACCAGAAGATGAAGAATAAAAGGAGTAACCTGGAATCGAAAAGGAAACAAATCCATCCTCAACAAACCAAGTTTCAGAAAAAGCTATTATATGAAATTTAACAACGCTTGATTGTAAAAAAACAAGAAATTGGTCAAAATTTTGAGTAAGACTTGAATATTAACATGTATTAAATTTAAATGACCAACAGAAAAACATTTGGTAAATCAGAAAGAGAAGACAAAGTTGGTGTAACACCAACAAGATCATCAAAATCATCAGCCATTGCAGTATTTATAAATTATTAAGATCAATCAAGCAACGTAAAACAATGGGCTGAGTAGTTTCTGATTTCCTAATAAGAATATTACCATTCGATACCCAAAGAAATTTATAGCCAAGATCTTTCTGTTTTCGTTTTGCTTGCATGAAAATATCACGATAATATGGGGAGAGATGTTCGTTAACATAAACTGGATAAGATTCATTACAGACCTTAATATCATTAGTATTAAGAGAGCGAAATTTAGTTTTCTTAAGTTTAAGCAGATCAAATTTAATTTGCTTACGACAAAACTTAACAACAATCTGTCTCGGACTCTTATTTTCAGTTGTTTTCTTTCCTATACGATGAACAGTGTCAATATCTGTAGGAGCACAGTCAACCCCAAAAGTAGTTGTAATCTTCTCAACAACTTCTTGCAAATTCTCATTAGGCTTCTCTGGAATACCTCCAATCAAAACATTATAGTTATAAGAATATTGTTCCGCTTCACACATCTTCCTCCGAAAACTTGCCATCTCCTTCCACAATTCTTCATTTTCATGCTTTAATGTTTTATTTTCCTGTTTACACTCCTTAACTTCAGCTTTCAAAGTTGTGATATCCTCACTCATAGTTTCTACCTTCTCTGAATAATATTGAAAGGAAGTCACTAATTCTTCGACCTTTACTTTAATTAAGTGAAAGTCATCAAGTCTTGACAAAATTTCAGTAACTTTTGTCTTAAGCCACTTCATATCTGCCTCCCCCCATATTTAAATCAAGCTCACTATTCTCAACAAGATTAACTGTCTCCCCCTCTAACGAAATGGACACAGTCCTTCTTAATGGAGTTTCACTATTTAGGCTTAACTTTCTTTTTCTCATACAAAAATCACATTCATAACTTTTCCCAATTTCATTTAAATATTCCAAATCCTGTTCAGTTAAGTTCTTACATCTTAAATGATACCATTTTTGACACTCACCAGAGCAATGAAGGGCTTTATCACCAACTTTAATATAAACTTTACATTGAGCACAAAATCTACGTGGCATACTAGTCAGCCATAACCTATAATTTACTATCTTCATGTAAAAGAGCTTGGAACACACGAAGATGTCAAAACTACCCTCTCTTTTCCTCCAAACCCCATGAATTTTATAAAAGTGGCATTCAGAAGCTTGTGAATCGTTGGCAGGAAGTAATTAATAACAATGAATCACACATTTACTGATTAAATAACATTACAAGTGTTTGAAATCCTTTCTCTTTTTCTGAACCGAAAATCAGACACTACTTAAGGGATGACCTGATAAATCTCCTACGTTGGCAGAATTTTGTGAAATGTTATTGGAATTATGGCCAAGGATACCCAACTGATAAGACAATGCATTTTAAACGTTATAAGTATAAATGTAAGAAAAGCATATTAGCTATACTAATAATTAGGTTGTGTTTTTGTTTATATCTAAATATATATCTTACTATTATCAAAAGTTTTTTACTATTATGGTTTATTTACAATACGACTTAAGGGAAGAAATATGCGGGTCAAGTTACTTCTAAATATTACACACATTATCAAGTCGAGTACTTGAGATCTAAGAATGACATCGTGTAAGAAAGTGGTGGAAGTGGCAGCGACACTTGGTGACACTCAGTTGAATTAAGTGAAATGAATACTAGGAATGAGAGTAGTTAGATGAAGCAGAGGAGGATAATTTTTTAAAATTCTTTCTTATTCATCGCTCATATGGCATGGTTTAAAGAATAAATAGTTACTTGTAACTAAAAAAGAAATATGTAACTGCCTTAGGTAAGTGGACGCAAACTGATTTCACTGCTTCATGCCGCTAGAGCGAGATTAGTATATATCACAAAATTTAAAAAATATAAAGTACGGATATGCTGGCCGTGGTTACTAGGCGCTCACATTGCAATAATTTAGTCCAGTGTTAACTGCTGAACTTGGTGGTCATTATTTTTTGCAGTCCCTTTTTATGTAGTGATGAATAATGGCGAAATACAGATTATTTTGAAAGCCATTTTATATCTTTTTTAAAAAATTTTGGCAATCAAACTTTGTAAACTGTGCACACTACACTTCTCTCTTCACATTCGTACCAGTTAGACAAAGAATACCTGCACAATTTGTTCTAGGAGTGCATAATGTTCAGGATATAGCAAATTATTTGCCAATGTTAATTCTGAAGAATAGTAATAAGCAGTGGTCGTGTTCGAGGAAAACAGTGTTGAAACACACAATATATTTTAAACAACAGTTAAACTATAAGAACAAAGTTTGTTTATAGTTAAACACAAAGCTACGCAATGAACTATCTGTGCTTTACCCCAGCATGGATATCGAAACCCGGTTAATAATATATATCGCTAGAGGGCATTAGGAATAAATATCTCTTAACAGTTTTGTTTTGAGTATACTTACTAATTAAGTATTATCTTATTACAAATTACAGCTTTTATTCGTGTGCTTTAGAATGATCGCACCAGTGATCGAAACGTCACACCTGTTCTTCAAAATTATTTTTCTCGGTGCAAAATCTTAATACATCTACCGGTTTTTATTTATTCTTTATCAATGAAAGCTAAAACTAAAACCACCAGAACGAAACAGTTAACAAAATAAAAATAAAACAAGTAACATATTTTACAACTATTTTATAACAATACTAGAAGTTATTTTTTTTCCACAAATTGAAATTGAAAAAGTAAAAATATAACTTTTGAAGTAGAAGTTTGCACTATGTTCTGTTTTATTGCACCCACTGCTGTAGATTGTAGTTTCAAGGTTCATAAGCACAGCAAATTAATACAGCAAGTGCTTTTATAATGGTGATGTGTATATAATAGTTATGGACTTTTTGAGGTCTTTTTCACTCGCCATATAGTAACCTAAATTAATTCTGGTGTGCAAATAACATTATAGCATTACACATATTTTATTTTTCGATATTATATAGCAGAGAGAGCGTTGGATCAATTAATGCATTCAGCCTTTAATTTCAATTTTACCTTTGGTGAAAATAAATTTCCAATATGATTATTAAGAACGGACGTAACAGAACAACGGTGAGTTTTAATCTTTAATTTGTTTGTTTGTTGAATTTCGCTCAAAATTACTCGATTTCGCATCTGCGCTTGTCGTTCTTTAAGTTAGGAGGGACATACTAGAGGGTCAAAATATCTTTAAAATAGGGGCGGTCTTAGTAGGGTATGGGGCCTAAGGCGGGCATTAAGGATTAGGTTCTTGAGTTTGGAAGTATACAATCTCTTGGAAGTATGCTCGGCCACAGACGCGTGGTATCAAAGACTGGCCCTGCATCAACACCATCCACCTTCAGTTCCTGGGATTCTACAATCGAACAGTGCAGCGTTTCTTAACTTTTTGTGGGTCACGGACCTTTTTGAGAATATAATTCGAAAGCTATGGACCCTTTCCCAGAAAAATGAACATAAACACATATGCACACAAAAAATGATGGAGGAAAAAATCAATTTTTGCCCCGGTTCACAGATCCCCCGAATCCCTTCCATGGATGCCCTCGGGGTCCATAAACCGTCGGTTAAGAGCCCCTGGCCATTAATCTCTTTAATGCGATTTATGTTTTAATTCATACATTAGATCTTTTTTAAATGTGATCCCCTTTTAAGAATCAAAGTACATCTAGTTCGATTTGACATTAGAAAATGGTCGTAACGTCAAATAACTCAAAACAAGGACTGGAAAGGACAACTCCAGGTGTTTAACGCTGATGCTTGAACTACCTCTTAGTCATCGTGGCAAGTTGTAATAATTAAAATTTTGCTACAAGTCTTTTAAAACTTGTATTACTGTAGTTTTTCTATTACTGCTGTAAACTAGATATAAAAATTGTATTTAATGCTGTTTATGCTTTTAATTCAAAAATTAAACTTTGTTTTCTTTTACTTTAATCTTAACTTTTCACCTGATGTTTGGCGCAGATAGCCTAGTTACTTTGCGCCATAAAACACCAAACCAACCAACCAACAAGACGACCAATAAAATAGTGAAGTTTTATTGGAAAAATACATTTGAAAGGTCATGATAGATAAGGTGACTGGTTGATAATTATCTACTCTTTATATGATTTGGTTTGTTTTGAATTTTCGCGCAAAGCTACATGAGGACTATCTGCGCTAGTCGTCCCTAATGTAGCAGTGTAAAGCTAGAGGGAAGGCAGTTATTCATCACCACCCACCGTCAACTCTTGGGATACTCTTTTACTAACGAATAGTGGGATTGATCGTCACATTATAATTGTGACACCAGACAAATTGTTTTATAACTTTTGTGTGTGTGTGTGTATGTTTCCTTGTAGTAAAGCCACATCGGGCTATCTGCTGAGTCAACCGAGGGGAATCGAACCGCTGATTTTAGCGTTGTAAATTTGAAGACTTACAGTTGTACTAGCGGTAGCGCCAACCTTCAGGTGATTGGACGTGGTATGTTAGTGTATTATTCATAGACAGGTCCGACATGGCCAGATAGTTAGGGTGCTCGAATCGTAATCTGAGGGTCGCCGGTTGGAATCTCCGTCACATCAAACATGGTCGCCCTTTCAGCCAGGGGGGCATTAAAAGTATCACTCAATTCTACTATTCGTTGGTAAAAAAAGTAGCCCAAGAGTTGGCGATGGGGAGATGATAACTAGCTGCCTTTCCTCTAGTCTCATACTGCTAAATTAGGGAGTGCTAGTGGAGATAGCCCTCGTGTAGCTTTCCGCAACATTAAAAAACAAACAAGTACTCATAGAGACCATTCACAATACTTGAAAATATAGGGGTTCTAAAAGTTTGCTATATTTCTTTTCATACGAGAGCACGCGGCATTAAGCGAAAAGTACTGTATCAATAATGTAAACAGTGGGTTACATAAATAAGGTGAACTCCATTATTCATTACAAAATCACTGGAATTTTAGGACAACAAGGAACTATTTTTTGTTTGCTTTCAGAATTTTCTAGAAAAATACTTGAGAGCTATTAAGAAGCAATGTACTGGAAAAAAGGTCAACAAATTAACACTACCCACCGTCAACTCTTAGAGTACTCTTTTAGTAACGAAAAATTGAACTGAGCGTCAGTGAACGAGCGAGCACGTTCGGTGACTGAATTCAAAATCGCGACCCACAGATTAGGAGACGAGCGTCCTAAGTCCACCAAACCATTCTAGGCCCGAACTGTCAGCTAAACTGTAAATTAGCGAATGATAATAAAACTGGTAGGTAGATTCTTATCAAAGTTTGCGACACTTTCAAAAGAAAATGTTCATCTGATGCTTACGTGGGGCTTTTATCGCGGCACACTAATATAATCCAAGTACAATTCGAGTGTTCCTTGAATGAAGAGTATTTTTATCTGATTATTATATGAGAGCAAAGGTACCGCAGTACCGGGTATTATAAACGATCCAGATGTTTGTAGGCTTATAACGCGTCAGCTGTTCCGTAAGTGACGCTCAGCTTTCTCCGACCACGAGCACTAGACTACTAAAGTGATTGAACTAACAATGAACATAACGTTTTCTTTCTTCAACACTTGAAATTTACCTATTTAATAGGCAATGATCTCCCCTCCTCTCAATAAATGTAAATTAAATTGCAAGGAGGCAAAATACTTCCCATAATGCTTTAACTACACGTTATTTCCCTGAAATTTGCGCCAATTCCTTTAAGTGTCAGAGCGACAGTGGCTTTACGTGCGTTTCTGAACGTTCATGTTTTCAAGTTGCTGTAATAAAACGCGGAGATGAAGTCTTCATGGCGACGTTTACATAATTTCATTTATTGATTTTTATACACGGTATGATGTAATTACTGTAATGGTTATTTTAACTGCTGTGTCCGGTTTCACTCTTAAGTCACAATTTTTGAGTCCTTTCACACCGAAGTACTCTTTCATCGTTATTTAGATGAAGCAAGCACATTGGGTTTATTTTCTAACGTCATCTCCTCCTCTAAGATGACGACATCAGTAGAGTGACTCATCCAGGAATAAGTTTGTGATAACATTTAATGTGAAATATGCAGTTCAATGATATTCATATCACGTATCTCCTTGTGCAGTACAAAAATGTTTTTGAATGCATGTTAAAGTTGGACGTGTGTTGTTTTTGCTAATTTCTGTTGTCCTCCGATTAGACAGCGGTAAGATTAGGGACTTACAACACTAAAATACGGAATTTGATCCCATTTGGTAGACACAGCAGTTAGCACAATGTGGCCTTGCTCTCAGAAAAACAAACGATATTATTTTATAAACATGGTAAAATGTATATGTGAATTTCGTGTTTTGTTTTATTTAATGTTTTTGATCCATACTATTAGATAAAACCACTAGATGTCACTATAACCACGATGAAAGCTATTTTACTTCAAAGCTATATGATGAGTTATTTGTACATTGTCAACTCTAGGGACTCGAGCCGTGGACTTCAGTATTCTAAATCTGTAAACTTGCCACTTATCCATAAAGGAAGGGGGAGATATTATTTCATGAAAGAAAGTTACTCTTGGAAAGAAGATATCTTTTAGTATTTATTTGTTATTATTCACTTAGATTTTAAGGAAGTTACAACGCTAAAGTTTAGGGTTCGATTCGCCGTGATTGGCGGAATGCAGATATTTCAATACGTGACTTTGCGCAAAACATCATACGAAAGAATATAACTGCCATATATCTTTCTTAATTTACTTTTTGAAATATTTATAAACGAGTTAAGAGTTGATTGCAGTTGGTTTTCTAGATTTCTCTTAATTCGGGGTAAAAGTGGGGTAAAAATGGCATTTATAAGTCTAATTTTGTATTCGTCACATATCTCTGTGTTTATTACAAGCCATCCTCAGGTAAACTGAACTATGACAACTGAAAGTTTATCTGAAATATTTATGTACGTGCAACGTAAAAGCTTTATAGTTACGGTGTCAGATACCAAAAACTGGCAAAGCTCTTAAGTAAAAAAAACGTCTTGACATGACGTTTCGCATAACACTGCCCAGCTAGCTATCTGTGCTTTACCCACCAAAGGCATCGAAAACTGACTTTTAGTGTTATAAGTACGCATACTTACCGCTGGGCCAAAAATGAGGTCAAAACTGTCAGTTTTATAGTTAAAAAGCTTTAAGCTTATAGCTGTAAATACTTATTTTTCACTATAACATTCATGCCGATTTTGTTTACAGTAAACACTATCGAGTAATACGCCGTTTCGTGGTTTCTGTACACTCTCTCCATCTATTGAGAGAGTAATTATCGTTCTACCTACTTGGTATATATTTGTTTATTTTATCAAAACAGCAGTGTATAATGTATGTGGGTAATGGTTCGATTGTAGAAAAATAAAAAAATAAACATTTCAGCATACTGATTATAGGCTTCAGGGCTGATATAGTATCGTAATATATATTTCATACGGCAAGTGAGATCTCAAAACACTTTGGTTAGTTGATTATTACAAGTTAGAGGTAACACAGCTTTAGAATCAAACGTTATTCCTTAGCTACCAAAGACAATAAAATATTGGGCTTTTTCATAAATGAAATACCAGATAGAAAATAATATATATTCCCAAATATAAAACATGTTTTCATAGGAAACTCGATTTAAGGTTATTCTTCGATATGCAGAGCAAAAAAGTTATTTTTACTTATTATTAGAAGGTGTAAATAGTTATAAGCACATCTACAACACAATCTATATATTTAACAGGATGTAGGCTACTGTTTATTATTCTATTAAAAAAACAACAACAAACAACTATCTGCTATGTGCAATATTCTAACGTAATCGCAATAGTTAGAGCATCGAACGAGACATCATTTCAAAGGTAATTTTCCATATATTGTCGTTGATAGTTGGATTTTCAATTTATCTCTCTGTTCGGCTGCGGTATCAGTTTCAAGTTCTTCGTATTACAGACATACTTTTCATGTCAATGAATGTAATTTTCTACAGTATTTTCTAAAACTGAATTAGGATATTTATTTTCATAGCCTAACTATCAAGTTTCAACCTAAAAATAAATATTACGTCTGACTAGGGTGCTTTGACAGTCATACCTCTTTAATTCGCCTCTTATACAAATATATGGAACTAACATATACTAAATATATATTTGATATCATCAGTGCTTTTGCACAGAACAGACAAGAAAGAACATTTTACGTATTTGTCTTCATCTACCTTTCATATAAACTATAAATGCTGTAAAAATAGAAATGTAGGTTTTAGGAATTTAATTATAGCCATGACTCCTACAAAATGTGAGGGATCCTATGATTGTCTAGCGATAAACTTGGAGAGTTCAAGGTTTAAGCCGCGATATGCTATTGTACATATTCATACTTTTAGACGTAAAACATTATGCACTTTATATGAAATTTCACTGTTTAGATAAGTTTTTTTTGTGGAATTAAGCAGAAAGCTGCACTTGGGGCTATCTGTACTCTGCACTCCACGGGTATCAAAACCCTGTTTCTAGCGGTGTGAGCCTGCAGACTTACCGCTGTACCACTGGGGGGATTTAGTTAAGAGATGACACCTACGTAATAGATGCTAATGACTGGCTACTCTTCTTCTGATTAGCAGTTCTCATCGAACCTTTGGACTGTCCATTTAGTTCATACCTTGCATCCAGCACTGTTCAGACTAAAAATAAGGTATTTTCAAGTTCATTAAGGTCTTGTGTAGTAACTGTGTAGGGACTGCAGAATAACAGGAGAGTCGCCAGGAAAGGAAGTGCAGAGCAAAAATCTTACTTTTTCTGACATCGACAGAGCTGAAGTAAAGACAGAGATGGGTTTTGTTTTGTTTTCAATTTTGCGCAAAGCTACTCGAGGGCTATCTGCGCTAGCTGTCCCTAACTTAGCAGTGTAAGACTACATGGAAGGCAGTTTGTCATCACCCCTCCACCAACTCTTGGGCTGCTCTTTCATCAACGTTCGTTGTCGAATATTATTTCTTGTTGTCCTGCCAAACGATGTTCCATGTTCGTTGATAAAGACGAACACAGGGACACATTTTCCTATGTTTGAGAGCCTAACAGTATCAACGTCGAGCGCTAGAGGTATGCTTTCTAGTGAGTTTCCCTCTAGCTAGTAAAGAAAATCAAAGAGTCACTTTATTATACGGAACGTCTACAACCACACGCTTTCTCGTTGTTACTTTTAACTATTCAGTCGCTACAACAAAATAATAATGTATTCGAACACTTCCTTCAACTGGTTATAATGAAACTTTCTTTTTTTTAGGAAACCATTTTTACAAGAATGCTAAAAACACTAGTAATTAGCGACACTTTGCCATGAAAAAAAAACTCCAACAAAAACGAACTTAGTCCACCGGGGACGTAATGGCACTATAAAAGTGACAATGAAGCCTCTTTATTCGATTGGTTTGTTTGTTTGAAATTAAGCAAAAAGCTGGACAATGTAGTATCTTTGCTATGCCAACCCCGGATATCGAAACTCGATGTTTAATAATGTCAGTACGTAAATATACCGCTCTGCCAGTATGGGGCCTACATGACTGCAGTAGTCCACACGTTGGCGATGGGTGCTTTTCACGCGTGTATATACAGTCATGTGAAAAGGTTAGGACACTCTATGAAAGCCTGTGTATGTTTGTAGCATTTCTGGATATATAAATATTTAATCTCAGTTTTAACAATACTGAGATATTATAGGAATATAACTAAACAATTAAAACTGAAGAAAAGACTTTTCAAGATCTTCTGTAAATGTAATTCTACAAAAATGCATATTCTAACTGAGGAAAGAGTTAGGACACCCCCACATTTATTTCCACTTAAAATGGCTCAACTCACACACAGGTGTATCACACCAGATGTACATAATTAAAAGATCGTTACTCTGCGTTTTGAATGGGGCTTGCCTTATTTAAACCTCAGCCATTTAGTTTCGTGTGCTCCTGACTGTTGAAGTGAGAGTGAGCACCATGGTGAGAACAAAAGATCTGTCTGAGACATTCAGAAAGAAAATTGTAGCAGCTTATGAGTCTGATAAGGGAATTAAAAAGATCCCAAAAGATTTTGAAATCAGCCATTCCACTGTCCGGAAAATAGTCAACAAGTGGAGGGCTTTAAAAAAAAAACTGCCAACATGTCCAGGTCTGGTCGTCCAAGCAAGTTCACCCCGAGAGCAGACCGCAAGATGCTAAAAGAGGTCTCCAAACAACCTAACATGTCATCACGGGACCTACAGCAGGTTTTGGCTACTGTTGATGTGAAAATGCATGCCTCTACAAACAGGAAGAGACTGTACAAGTTTAACTTGCATGGGAGGTATGCAAGGAGGAAACCTTTACTCTCCAAGAGAAACATTAAGGCCAGACTGAAGTTTGCCTGAGAGAATGTAGACAAATACCAGGACTTCTAGAATAATGTTCTTTGGACAGATGAGTCCAAAATTGAATTATTTGAACACCAGAACAGAAGACATGTTTGGCGTAAACCAAATAAAGCATTCCAGGAAAGATCCTCATACCAATTGTGAAGCATGGAGGTCGAAGTGTCATGGTTTGGGATTGCTTTGCTGCAGCAGGTCCTGGACAGCTCACAATCATAGAATCCACCACAAATTCGACTGTGTATCAGAGGGTGCTAGACAATCATGTGAGATCATCTGTAAGAAAATTAAAGCTGAAGCGGAACTGGACCCTGCAACACGACAATGACTCAAAACATACCAGTAAATTCAACAAGGACTGGCTGAAAACTATGAAATGGAAAGTCCTAAAATGGCCGAGTCAAAGCCCAGATCTTAATCCCATTGAGATGCTGTGGGGTGACTTGAAACTGGCTGTATATGCAAGAAACCCCTCAAACATCTCACAGCTGAAAGAATTCTGCATTGAGGAGTGGGGCAAACTTTCTTCAGACCGATGTCAGAGACTGGTAGATGGCTACAACAAGCGTCTCACTGCAGTTATTTCAGCCAAAGGGGGTAACACTAGCTATTAGGGGGTAGGGTGTCCTAACTTTTTCCTCAGTTAGAATATGCATTTTTGTAGAATTACATTTACAGAAGATCTTGAAAAGTCTTTTCTTCAGTTTTAGTTCTTTAGTTATATTCCTATAATCTCTCAGTATTGTTAAAATTGAGATTAAATATCTATATATCCAAAATGTTACAAAAACACACAGGCTTTCATAGGGTGTCCTAACTTTTTCACATGATTGTACATGTGATTCAGGAGTGCATCTGAGAACTTATGAGGTTAAAATTCGCGTTTCAGTATTCACTATGAGCAGAGTACAGATAGTCCATCGTGTGTCTTTGTATATAGTAACAAGCAAACTGTCCATCTAATCCATGAGCTCAAAATTTGAGCGCCCCTCCCTCCAATGACAGAACGGTATGTCTGTGGAGTTACAAAACACGAAACCGCGTTTTACACCCGTGTTGGGCAGAGTACACATAACCCATAGAGTAGTTTTGTGTTTAACTTCAAAGAAACAAACGAAATTAGAGTCGGCTACGAGTAAATAGCCCTTAGATTGTTTTACGCGAAATTCTGAGGAACAAAGCACACGAAGTGCAGCAAAGTAAAATCTTTGCATTAATGGTTGATGGCACTCAAGATGTTACAGGTGCCGAACAGGAAGCAATATGTGTATGATATGTAGATGAGAACCTTGACGTCCATAAGACATTTCTTGGTTTGTACAGTGTTTCCAGTACAACTGGTGAAAGAATATCCTCGACTATACTTGATGTACTGACTAGACTCAATTTACCACTGTCAGGATTAAGAGCACAAACTTATGATGGAGCCGCTAACATGAGTTGTGCGTACAGTGGATGCCAGGCACAAATAAAAGAGAAGCAACCGTCAGCTTTGTTTTTTCACTGCGGAGCACATAAGGCTAATTTAATAATGCAACATGCATGAATCTTGTGAATGTGTTCGATATTCTATCCAGTACTTAAGTACCAAACAAAATAAAGTCACAACAATCACAATACTTTCAACTATTTAGCTGTTGAATTGTTACAAATAAACTTTTTTTTATCTAAAAAAACAAAAGATATATGCTCCTAAAAGTGCTTGAGGTAGAACTCAGGTTTGTTATGAAGAGATATTTTAGCTCATTTACCGCCTATCTGAACAGTTTTTTAAAGTGAGCTTGAATTTCTTTTTGTTTGTTTTTGTTGTTAAGCGCAAAGCTATATAATGGACTACTTGTGCTCTGCCCAATGCTTAACATTTTAGCGTTATAAGCCCTCAAACTTATCGCTCATTGTCCTGGGCTCACTCTCTGTGAATAAACTCTATTCTTTGTGTGTGTTTTTTTATTTTGCGCAAAGCTACGCGAGGGCTGTGACGGGGATTTGAACCAGCGACCCTCGGATTACGAGTCGAGTGCCTTAACCACCTGGCCATGCTGGACCCCAGTTGGCGTTGAAGTGACAAACATCCTACTAACTCTCTCTTAACTCATTTTAATAAAATAAAAATAAAAAACAACGAAAGAACATTCATATCTAAAAGAATAATGTAATTCAACATTAACAATACTGGATTTAAGACGACATTAATTTTCTTTATATTTGATTAAAATTCGTCTTTACAAATCTTTGGTAATAAGGAAGCTTGATTTATAACGAGAGTGGACAATACTACGTACGGCCATAATAAATTTCAATCTAATATACATTTCGCGAATGTTGGGGGGCTTTAAGGAAGGCACTTAAAGACCTAGTTTGAAGATTATAGTTTAACAATTAGTTCTTAATCGAAGTTACGATGAAACTACATTTTAAGCCCGTAATTATTTCATTTATGAAATATTATAGCAAATTTGTTCTAAACCTAACGGAATTTCCGTCCTAAGGAAAGTGCATAGCACCGACTTAAGACACTCGTACAATAATTAAATACAAATATGCTCTTAGCAAGTTCTTGTCATTGCCTTTATCAACTCTGACATCTAGCGTCTGTAAAATAAGTATCAGTTTTTCAAAGACAATGAGAATTCATAAGTCTTACAGATTAAAAAAACTTTCAAAGTTTCCTCTTAAGCAAACGTGTGAAAATATGTACAAATTAAAAAGTGTTTTAATAGGCACGTTCAAATATTTCAATGCTAGGTCGCTATACGCTAATTCCTATATGATGATAACATATTAACACAAAACTCGTTAGCGTAAAGCAAAATTAGCATTAAAAACGCTATTGGTTCCTCTTTTTTTAATATTACATAAAATGGATTTTCTTAATAAAGTATTCTGAACTACGAATTATTATATCTGTTGCAAGATATAGGAGAAAAAGAGGGCTCGCAGTACACAGGAGACTTTGCTGTAAGAAAACACACACACTCATTTTTTTTAAGTATTGGGTGTGTTGTTTTTAATATTTTCACCTGGCAGTATTTAATGTAAATATTAATCTGTCCTTGATATAAATCTCTAATGATTTGCCATTTTTTAGAATTTAAGTTATTAATTTTAAATTATTTTAGCGCTAATAAGATTTATCAATATCAATTTATGTCCGTTGTTGCTAAGGCTACAGGTCAAAAAGACGTTTGTCACTCTTAGTTTGAAATCATAAAAAGCGAACAGCTGTAGAAATTATTACTCAATATCCTTACTTATAGTTTATCAGAGCTCAGCATGGCCAGGTAGTTAGGGAACTCGACTCGCAATCCGAGGGTCGCAGGTTTAAATCCCCATGTGATGATCAATCCTGCTATTTGTTGGCAAAAGAGTAGCCCAAGAGCTGGTGATGATTAGCTGCCTTCCTTCTAGTTTTACACTGCTAAATTACGGACGGCTATCGCAGATAGCCCTTATGTAGATTTGCGCGAGCCGACTGCCTTAACCACCTGGCATTGCTGGGCCCGGAGATTCGTTCGGAATAAGTTATAATATATAATATAGTATTTAATAATTTTGAATTCCCTACATTATGACTCTCACTGACACGAAAGCGTTAATTTTTGACCGCCTCAAAATCAACAATTGGCTCCCTTATTCCTCCAAATAAACGTTCAATGAAGGATGCTATTAGAAATGTATTCATAGTGTTTCAAGAAACTGTTAGCTTACATCACAAACTTCCTGAGGTACATCTTTCGTACACTTATATTGACCAAGCGAACACAAAAATATTTTTTTACGTGACATACAGGGTTTCCAGACAGCGATTCATTTTGGACGTACAACACTACAACCCGAAGTTCGATTCCCCGCGTTAAACATAGCAGATAGATAAATGTGGCTTTGCTCTAAAGTAAACAAACTTTACAGCCTTAAAAGCAACATGAGACTACCGTTCAAAATAGCTATTATATGACTTAAGTCTGATTCATTGACAAAAATAAAATTTTTCAGATACACTGAAGTATTTTAAATTTTGCGTAAAGCTACACAAGGGTTATCTGCGCTAGCCGTCCATAATTGAGCAGTGTAAGACTAGAGGGAAGGTATCTAGTCATCACCACACCCCGCCAACTTGGGCTACTCTTTTACTAACGAATAGTGGAATTGACCGTCACAATATAACTCTCCCACGGCTGAATGGGGCGAGCATGTTTTGTGAAGCTGGGATTCGAACCTGCGACACTCAGATTATAAGGTAGTTCCCCAACCACATGGCCATGCTGGGGGCCCATATTTGTAGTGAGACCACATATGAAAATAGTGAAGTATTACAAACCAGTTATAAGTTGTATTGGGTAAGGTTCTGTTGGCTGCTTACCTACAGTCAGAAGTTCAAAATTAGAGACGACAGCAGAGAGTTTTAGTAGCTTTGTCAGAAATCCAAGTACAATTATTAGTGTAATACACTTTATGGTTAATGTTCAACTCGCTTTCATAAGTGTGTGTTTGTGTTTTCTTATAGGAAAGCCACATCGGGCTATCTGCTGTGTCCACCTAGGGTAATCGAACCTCTGATTTTAGTGTTGTAAATCCGTAGACTTACCGCTGTCCCATAGGCGTTTCTAGCTCGTTGGATTAAAACAAAACGGAATATGTAAACCAAAATAGGAAAATAATAACAGCAAGTTTAGTATTCCATATATTTGCGCCTAAAAATGAATGTTTAAATTTCGAATGGAGTTCTCAACGTAATAATCAAGTCACGATAGTTTAATTTAAAAATAAAAACAACTTCAATTTTGAACCCAGCTCTCGTGCTTAAGAAACGCAGTAGTTGGAAGTCCTTTTTTTGTATGTGTGTGTTTTCTTATAGCAAAGCCTCATCGTGCTATCTGCTGAGTCCACTGAGGGAAATCGAACCCCTTGATTTTAGCGTTATAAATCCATAGACTTACCGCTGTACTAGGAAGCTTTTATTTTCAAAAAACTAGGTATAAGGTAAGTGGAAGCGAGATCAATAGCTTTGAGAAAGACGCCATTTTTTTCTGTTGTTTTTTCTTTCTTCGTGGTTATCTGTGGTGGACACAGTACAGATAGATAGCCCATTGTATGGCTCTACACTTAAAAACAACCACAAACCACGCCTTCTTTCTGAAACTATCTTTTTCAACGTAGATTTCAGATCTTCAATTTCAAATTATTGTGATCCGTCATAAATCGTAAGGAATATTTTTGAGTGCTTCATGCAATGAAAACGAATAATTTATTTCGTTCCATTATTACGGATTTTACAATGTTACGGTGGTTACAATTAAAAACTGCTCTCAAATCGTTTAGTATTGAATATCATATGTTACGATTTGATATGAATTTCAGCAAAGCTATATGAAGGATATCTGCGTTAGCCGTCCATAATTTAGCTGTGAAAGACTAAATGGAAGGCAGCTAATCATCAACACCCACCACAAAATTTTGGGATACTTTTTTACAAATGAATAGTAGGATTGATCGTTATTTTATAATCACAGTCGGCTGAAAGGACGAGCATTTTGGTGGGGCGGGGATTTGAACCTCCGTCTTCAGACTGCGAGTTAAGGGTTCCCTACCCACCAACCATACGTTATGGTAAAACACATTATCTGAAACAACATGTATCACCTGATGAGTTTAACAGTTAAAAGTTTCTTCAATGCACTTCGTAGAAGCCAATCTTATAAACAACTAACAAAACTGTTTTCAACAGATATACTTGCGCAGGGCTCCTGAAAGTATTCTGTTTCAAGAGCAAATAAAACCAAAATTAAGAGTAACGTGTATTTTTAATTTTTTTCATTTTGAAAACTATGGACAAGCTTGTTAAGGGGTGCGACTCGTAATCTGAGGGTCGCGGATTCGCATCCCCGTTGCGCCAAACATGCTCGCCCTTTCAGCCGCGGGGGCGTTATAATGTGACGGTCAATCCCACTCTTCGTTGGTAAAAGAGTAGCTCATGAGTTGGCGGTGGGTGGTGATGACTAGCTGCCTTCCCTCTAGTCTTACACTACTAAATTAGGGACGGCTAGCACAGATAGCCCTCGAGTAGCTTGATGCGAAATTCAAAAAACAATCATTTTGAAGTGTGCCCCCGCTATTACAGCGGTAAGTCTACGAAATTACAACTTTAAAATCAAGGGATCAATTACTCTCTGTGGGCCCAGCAGATAGCCTTATGTGGCCTTGCTATAAAAAACGCACCCTTTATAAGTATATTTAATTTGTAATGCTGTGTTGTAGCCTACAGAGTGCATAATTCTTCTCGTGATTCATGACATGCACACGTTTTACTGACTTTACAACAGTAAAAATTGCAACGTTATGCATCCATTATATGACCTCATTTTAATGTCTACTGACAGAGTGACAGACGGTACACTACTGTATAATGGTGTAAGTGGTTAAAACACGTGACTTAGCCCCCTTTTGAAGATATAAATAACAAACTAATTATGTACAGGGAGTTCAAATAATTTCACAGATGTGTAAAAAATATATTTTATCATACTATTAAACAATCCTTTTCTCTTAATTAAAGTTGTGCATTCTAATTATTGTAAGTTGTTTTTTTTCCATGATGTTGCATCCTACTGGTTTATTGGATCAAATTATTGTTTGTTTACTGAATTGATAATTAGTTCTGATATATGTAGTGGTTAAATCAGTTTAATACTATCCCAAGGGTTTATAAGGGCTTAACGGTGTGTTTTAGTTCACACTGTATATATACTACAAATACCTTACTATTTCTCAATGTTTGTATACAATTGCATCACTTTTTTTCTACTTTTGTTTGGCTGGTATTTTTTTTCATTTATTCTATATGTCTAAGTAAGATTATATTTCAGGAAGTAGAATGGTATGTTGTTAACATTTGACCTATAGATCTAAATAACATTAAGGTTAATGGGAAGCAAGTTGATTTATTTTTAATTTTTTACCTGTAGGTGCAAATAAGAATATTAATTTTAATATGATTTATAAATGTTAAAATTTCTTTTTGTCACACACAGTATGCACTTATCAATAAAAAATTAAACATACAAAATAAGCTTATTTACGGAATACTCCTTGATACTTTTTTCTATATAAATAAATAAAACAAAAAATGCAAAATTAATATTAGGAGTCTATCTCAACCATTATTTTATATTAACATATATTTGAAATCAACAACTTATTGAACATAACACAGTAACATTATTGTTATGTTATTCACCTTTCTCACAAAGAATGAACTACAATCATAATAAAAAAGGTTAAATTAATGATAATGTTAATCCTATATAAACAGAATAACATTCAATGAATATTAATCAGTCGTCTATGAACACCAGTTAATGACCAATCTTTTATTTTTTTTAATTCTGAAATTTATTTATATTTTATAAATCCCTGGGTAGTTGATTCATATATTACATATGTTTTTTTATACTATTTTGTTCTTGTTTCATAATTATTATTGTAATCTGGAATTCCATACTATTTATTTTTTAATGTTCTAGTATTATACATAAGATTTTTAGTACTACATGATTTAACCCATAATAGGAATTTAAAGTTATCATGTATTTATAAAATGCATTTACATGACCGATTTCTTATAGTTTCATTTGTAAGTAACATTTGCATTTGAATAATATTATTTTTTTACGTGAACACTAATTAGTGAGTGACATACTGTCAATCCAAAATGTATAACAGATTCTGCTAAAGATAACATAATCTATTTTTTATATTAATTGGAAAAATATTTTCTATCCTCCATAACCTTGTTTCAGTAAGTCTTAATTTATTGCAACTGATATTTATATGTATGGATCAGCTAAAAGCATCATCTATAATTAGTATGTCTTAGTATTAACAATATGCATGCATTTACAATAAGAATACTGATTATTATCTTCAAATAAATGTAAATATTTATTATTACACCTCTGATCATGAATTTGTAAAAAAAAATAATAATGTTTGTATATTGTGACTTATTTACAACACAATTTGTTTTAATAGTATTTACACACATTTTACTTATGCCAAGCCATTATCTTAATTTTCTAAAATCAACTTCATAAAATTTCTTTGCTAATTTCCACAACAACTTGAGTTATGGTTAAAGCTGTATTTTCTGCCTACTTATGTATCCTACTCTTTAAACTGATATTTACAATATCCATAATATAAAAATTAAATAGCAGTAGATCCAAAATAGAACCTTGTGGAATGCAATAAGTATAGTCATTGAATCATTCATTATTTCTCCAGCTGTTGTTATTGCAACTCTATTATTCAAATAATTCAAGAACCAGTTATGTAATTTTTCCACTTATACCCATCATGTATAGTTTATGTAGCAATATTTTATGATTTATTGTATCAGAATCTCTACTTCAATCAAGAAATAGTACAAGTACCTTTTTATTTTTTTATCTAATTAGAAATTCACATCATTTGAAAAGTTTTCTAATAGTAATGTAGTGTTTTTATTTTTTATAAATCCATATTGACATGTGCTTACAATCCTATATTTTCCAATAAAATATAACATTTTGTTTTACAAATGCCTTTTCAATTACAGGTAAAATGGAAATTGGTCTATAATTTCTTTGTTAACACCCATTTAATTTACTATATTAATAATTACTACTTCTGTTATTGGAGGGAAATAAATTGTACTAATCTATGAAATTACTTTTTCAAAGTAATTTTTTTTTCTATTTGTAACATAGCTATTATTGGTTTTAGTATTATGATTACTTCTATTATAATATTCATTATAATATTATAATGATTATAATATTTCTGTTACTTATAAACTTTCAATTAAAGTTATTTCCTAAATCTGTAATACTTATTTGTACTGATAAAATTTCAATTTATTTTTTCAAGTTATTTATCACTAACATGCTTATTTAGTAATTCATTAATGAAAGCCTCTTTCGTTTTACTCTGAATCCAGAAAATTATGTAATATGGTAATTCTTTTTAGCCTTTCTTATAAAACATGTTGCAGAATTATTCTTTGCTTTGTAAACTGCTTCATTTGTTTCATTATTCTGACACTTACACTTATGCCATAATTTGTTCTTTTTTCCTTTTAATCTAAACTATCAGAATGTATCTAAAATTTACATTGTGTTTTCCTCTTTTTATTTTAATCTCAAATTCCCTGAATTTCATTTAACACATAAAGTTTTTATACATCATCTGAGGATATATTAGGTTTAAGAAATCTTCCCATTTATAACACTGTTTATTTTAATGTTATTAATCACTAAAACGTTACCCCTGTTCTTTTTCATAGTTTGTTTCATTGTATTTAATGTGCTTTTCAAATTAACCAAAATCGTACTCTGATCTAAAATGTTTTCCCTGATCACAAAACGTTTTACATTTTGCATCTATAAGTTTTGTATGAATGTGATCTAAACAAGTTTTTACCAATTTTCTACTTCTCCATTCTGACCCTTGTGGTAACATTTATATTTTGTTGAAATCGATTAAAATGTGTGTGCGTGTTTATTTAATTGCAAAGCCACAACGGAGTATCTGCTGAGTCCACCGAAGGGAATCGAAACCTTCATTTTAGTTTTGTAAATCCGTAGACTTACCACTGTACTAGCTAGCGACCTGTTGAAATGTAACACGTTTTGATATTCATTAATTATATTACTGTTTTAATTATTTTTTTTGAATATGAATATTTATATCACCAAGATATACTATATATTTAGAGGTGTTTTATTACTTCATTATAATTATTTATCTCAACAGTAAATGACAACATTTCTGCATCTTACAAATTTAATTTCTTTAATTCTGTATATAAATGTTTTTAATAAAAAAATTAAAAATTCTTCTTCCTCCTACATTTATAAATTTTCCGTAATCTTCCAAGTTATAATTTTGGATTTCAAGTTTTCCTAGAAACGTTACTGTAATTATTAATATATCTAACAATATCAAAGCCTCACCAGACTCTGAAAATATATAGGTCCACTTACTCTGATTATTAATATCATTAATATGTAACAAATTTAAATTTCCTCAATATGGCCAGGTGTTTGAGGCACTCGACTCGTAATCCGCGGGTTCGAATCCCAGTCGCACCAAAAATGCTCGCCTTTTCAGCCAGGGGGCGTTACAATGTGACGTTCAATCCCATCATTCTTTGTTGGTAAACGAGTAGCCCAAGATTTGGCGGTGGGTGGTAATGATGTCTTCCCTCCAGTCTTAGACTGCTAAATTAGGGAGGGCTAGCGCAGATAATCTTCGAGTAACTTTGCGCGAAATTAAAAAACAACAAACAAAATATCTCCTTTAGTGTGTTCTAATTTGCGTATAACATCATTTATACTTTCTATATTTTTCACATTTTATATTGAATATTTTTGAGATTAACATCCATAAATTACATAAAGTCAAACAATGAATTTCCAAAACTGCTATTCAACTTTAGTTTTATTGCATTCTAATTACTTTACAAACACATTACCAGCTTTATGTCCAAGTAAACTTCTATTGTTTTATTTTAATTATGTTCTTTCTTTCTGAAACATTTCTTTATGAGCAGCTGTTTTTTAGATGTTAATTTATTTCAAACTCTGCCTCATCCCATATTTTGTTGAATTTGACTTTGCAAAACCACTTTGTTCCTATTTTTCAATTATTTCTCTTTATCCAAAACACTTTTAAAATTAACAGATACAGTTGTCATTTTTTCCTGTTATGAAGAGATATTCTATGAGCCACTAATATTTCATCCTTTTGTCTTTTGTTTAATAAGCTCGTACACTACTCCCTTGAGCCACTCACTATCTTTCAGTTCCTTATTAGCTTCTTGTATTACTCCATGTACCTTTTGTTTAATAAGCTCGTACACTACTCCCTTGAGCCACTCACTATCTTTCAGTTCCTTATTAGCTTCTTGTATTACTCCATGTACCTTTTGTTTAATAAGCTCGTACACTACTCCCTTGAGCCACTCACTGTCTTTCAGTTCCTTATTAGTTTCTTGTATTACTCCATGTACCTTTTGTTTAATAAGCTCGTACACTACTCCCTTGAGCCACTCACTATCTTTCAGTTCCTTATTAGCTTCTTGTATTACTCCATGTACCTTTTGTTTAATAAGCTCGTACACTACTCCCTTGAGCCACTCACTGTCTTTCAGTTCCTTATTAGCTTCTTGTATTACTCCATGTACCTTTTGTTTAATAAGCTCGTACACTACTCCCTTGAGCCACTCACTATCTTTCAGTTCCTTATTAGCTTCTTGTATTACTCCATGTACCTTTTGTTTAATAAGCTCGTACACTACTCCCTTGAGCCACTCACTATCTTTCAGTTCCTTATTAGCTTCTTGTATTACTCCATGTACCTTTTGTTTAATAAGCTCGTGCACTACTCCCTTGAGCCACTCACTATCTTTCAGTTCCTTATTAGCTTCTTGTATTACTCCATGTACCTTTTGTTTAATAAGCTCGTGCACTACTCCCTTGAGCCACTCACTGTCTTTCAGTTCCTTATTAGCTTCTTGTATTACTCCATGTACCTTTTGTTTAATAAGCTCGTACACTACTCCCTTGAGCCACTCACTGTCTTTCAGTTCCTTATTAGTTTCTTGTATTACTCCATGTACCTTTTGTTTAATAAGCTCGTACACTACTCCCTTGAGCCACTCACTATCTTTCAGTTCCTTATTAGCTTCTTGTATTACTCCATGTACCTTTTGTTTAATAAGCTCGTACACTACTCCCTTGAGCCACTCACTGTCTTTCAGTTCCTTATTAGTTTCTTGTATTACTCCATGTACCTTTTTTGTTTAATAAGCTCGTACACTACTCCCTTGAGCCACTCACTATCTTTCAGTTCCTTATTAGCTTCTTGTATTACTCCATGTACCTTTTGTTTAATAAGCTCGTGCACTACTCCCTTGAGCCACTCACTGTCTTTCAGTTCTTATTAGCTTCTTGTATTACTCCATGTACCTTTTGTTTAATAAGCTCGTACACTACTCCCTTGAGCCACTCACTATCTTTCAGTTCCTTATTAGCTTCTTGTATTACTCCATGTACCTTTTGTTTAATAAGCTCGTACACTACTCCCTTGAGCCACTCACTATCTTTCAGTTCCTTATTAGCTTCTTGTATTACTCCATGTACCTTTTGTTTAATAAGCTCGTACACTACTCCCTTGAGCCACTCACTATCTTTCAGTTCCTTATTAACTTCTTGTATTACTCCATGTACCTTTTGTTTAATTAGCTCGTACACTACTCCCTTGAGCCACTCACTATCTTTCAGTTCCTTATTAGCTTCTTGTATTACTCCATGTACCTTTTGTTTAATAAGCTCGTACACTACTCCCTTGAGCCACTCACTATCTTTCAGTTCCTTATTAGCTTCTTGTATTACTCCATGTACCTTTTTGTTTAATAAGCTCGTACACTACTCCCTTGAGCCACTCACTATCTTTCAGTTCCTTATTAGCTTTTTGTATTACTCCATGTACCTTTTGTTTAATAAGCTCGTACACTACTCCCTTGAGCCACTCACTATCTTTCAGTTCCTTATTAGCTTCTTGTATTACTCCATGTACCTTTTGTTTAATAAGCTCGTACACTACTCCCTTGAGCCACTCACTATCTTTCAGTTCCTTATTAGCTTCTTGTATTACTCCATGTACCTTTTGTTTAATAAGCTCGTACACTACTCCCTTGAGCCACTCACTGTCTTTCAGTTCCTTATTAGTTTCTTGTATTACTCCATGTTCCTTTTGTTTAATTAGCTCGTACACTACTCCCTTGAGCCACTCACTATCTTTCAGTTCCTTATTAGCTTCTTGTATTACTCCATGTACCTTTTGTTTAATAAGCTCGTACACTACTCCCTTGAGCCACTCACTATCTTTCAGTTCCTTATTAGCTTCTTGTATTACTCCATGTACCTCGAAATTTTTTCTTCGTTCATATTGTTCTGTGTCATTAAACTGAATGAATATTTTTGAAGTTAAATCACTGTTTGGAGTATGATTAGCCTTCAAACTTTACATATAATTTTTCAATATCTTGATATCTTCTGCATACTTGCTTTATGTTAAGAATTTTTTTTCCATACTTAACTAACAAAATGTTTCTTATTTTTAATTTAATGTATATTAACTTTTATTTCACTTAACACGTTTAATTTTGTTTATACTTTGTCGTTACCACTGGATTCTGTTAATCCTGCTCAGTCACATTCAGATCTATCTGAATTTTTAGGACCTTTCAGTTCTCTTTATCTCCTGTATCAGTAATTTTATCGAGTTTGTGTTTCAGTAACATTTCCATTTCTTATATTCCTAAGTTCACTTACTATCAAATTACATTTTCCTTCGTTGAATAAACCAGAATTTTCTGAATATTTTCTGGTATCTCGACCGTGATATGACAAACCGTTGCAATGATAACGAAGTGAACTTTTACAATTTCCCCAACATTTTACATAATCATCTTCGAGAGGCAAAGGCTTGACACAAACATCATAAGAATAAGAAGGTATTTTATGAGTTATTTCCTATTTCAATATATGATGTTTTAAATAAATGAAATGGCGTCTCACTGTAAAAAGCATGTAATTGAAAACTTACGTACAAACACTCTCCATGCCAAAGTAATTATACTTTTCGTTAACTATTGAAAATGTTTAATATTTATAATAATTGTCCAAAATTGTTATTTTAATTCCAATTATAAACTTCTCACAACTATTCAAATATACGGAAAACAACAATAACAAAGAAACCAGAATTCCACAAGAAAAATGTTATACTAAATAACAGTAAAAGGGTAAAAAATAAGTTATCTCTTCATGCCATAATTCGCCACCTGTAAATGATAATATCATGAAAAAATTAAGGTTATCGAAAGGTTAATTGTTTTGAACTTTGCTCAAATCTGCATGAGGGCTATCTGCGCTAGCCGTCCCTAATTTAACAGACTAGAGACTGTAAGACTACAGAGAAGGCAGCTAATCATTACCACCCACCGCCAGCTCTTAGGCTGCTCCTTTAACAAAGAATAGTGCGATTGACGGTAACATTACAACGCCCCCACGGCTGAAAGGGCGAGCATGTTTGGTGAGAGGGGGTTCAGATTACGAGACGAGCGCCCTAACCAGCTGGTCATGCTGGGCCAGGTATTGAAAGCAGGCTGGTGTATTATTAACATTTTATGTATAAATCTAGAAAACATTAAAGCTTATTGAAAGTAGATTGGTCTTTTGTAAACGTTTCTACTGTAGATCTAAATAAGAATGTTAATTATACACGACTGTTTAATTTAAATTAGATGGTTATAAATGGTTTTAGATGCGATAATATATCGCCTGTTTCCTTAAGTAACAGTTTGCGTATCACTTGTTGTGTAGTTGTTTCTGATTGCTTTTAATGCGTATTGTTGCGCCATAAGGTCTTGTAGATTGTAAAAAGTTCTAGGCTTCAGTTGAGCAATATATATATATAGGCGTCCAAGTTAGGTAAGTCAGTGAAAGTGAATTTAGAGTACGTATGAGTTTAGCCATAATATGCGAATGAGTTTTACAGCCTGTATTGTAAAAACAGATAAGGGAGAATAGTTTGTCTTGTCAAAGAAGGTTATAAAATAATTGAGCCCGCATGTGTCGATTTTGTCGAAAATGAGACAACTATTTAAAGCTCTGGATACATAGATATAACTGTGATTAATCGTAAATATTATCTTATTGTTTTTTCAAAAAAAAGTGGTAATGACAGTGGCACTAAACACGTCTGGTAATGGAAGCACGTGAAGCCACTTTACAAGGCTCACACTGAGTGCAAAACCCCTTTAAGGTGTAGTTCAACATTAATTTGCTTATTTGATTACGTGTATCAACTTAATAAAATAATACGCTGCTACATCACAGCTTTAAAGTAACTAAAATGTATGCTGTGCTAATTTTCTTTAACAGTATAATTTTCGAACTGGGTTAGCTCTTTCTCTTGTTTATGGACACTAAACGTCTGGCTTCTGAAACCTGACGACACGTGAAACCTTGTTGAAAGACAGATCCGCACTTTGAAGCAAGGAATAATGCACTCGTAAGTCAGAAACAGCTTCACGCTGACATAAACTGTATGCTTAACAAATACACTAACTTGCGATACTTGTGGCTTCCGTAGAATGGAACGGCAGGAGCATACCTACCAGGAAACCGTGATGTGGATTTGTAAACCATGGATGGCAGCAAAAGTGAAAGTAAAATATAAAATTTTCTCTGTATTGGGTCTTAGTATTCGTTACCCCAATATATGACTTTTTATGGCTTTTTTTCCTTTAACCTGGACACTACATTTGAATAACAGATGTGTCAGTGATGGAAGTATCGCATTTTAATGTTAAATATAGAACCTCGCTTGTCGGATCTTCAGTGTTAAGCTGAAGGATAACAAACATTAATGTATTAAGTGGGTAACGGTACATTTTCAAATGTATGCCCTAAATTGTACAGGCTTACTAGGCCTACTAAAAATAATCGTTACAGTTTGTTTCTACATACTTTAATGAATATAATTCATGTTTGTCTAAGTGGAGAAACGTTCTCAAGATCTACCAAACAGCTTAACACTGATTACTGCAATGATCAGAGTGACCAAATGATCTCATACCAAGACAATAACAGCTTTGTAAGGTGTATTTTATTACCATACACGTAAACATTTATATGTATATATATAAAACTTACATGAGGTTGTATGTTTAAGCAAAATAGTTGAGAAGCGGTAATATGAAATTAGAAATATTTATTTAATTTTAAAGTTGAAGACATTAAAGTTATTGAAGATTAGCCGGCACCTTTGTCACTGAGCTTGTAAAATATTATACGTATAAAAATGGTAATAAATAATATTAAAGCTATTAAATTACCTATCTTTGTATCCCTTGTAGAAATATTTAGTAATACTTATTGATGTTCAGCGCCATGTATGGAACATGTTTTGAATGAGTACAGATAAGATAAATTATGTGACTACATGTTTTGGGCGCTCGGTTCGGAAACTGTGGTCGCAACTTCGAATCCCGTTGCCTAAGATGTTCTCTTTTTCAACCTAAGGACGTTATAATGTGACGATCAATCCAACTTTTTGTTGTTACAGAATAGCCCTAGTATTAATGATGGGTGGTGTTGACTAGCTGCTTTTCCTATAGTTTATCACTTCTAAAATAGGGTTTGGTTTGTTTTGAATTTCGCGCAAAGCTACACGAGGGTTATCTGCGATAGCCATCCCTAATTTAGCAGTGTAAGACCAGAGGGAAAGCAGCTTGTCATCACCACCCACCGCCAACTCTTGGGCTACTCTTTTACCAACGAATAGTGGGATTGACCGTCAATTTAAAACGCTCCCACGGCTGAATGGGCGAGTATATTTGGTATGACGGGGATCCGAACCCGTGACCCTCAGATTACGACTCGAGTGCCTTAACCACCTGGCTTTTTGTCAAATGAAAATATGTTTCGAACATTATGTTAATTAACCTTATTAGAATATTTGCTAGTTTACAAAATAAGCTGTTTATTCTTCCAAATGGCCATGTGTGCTTGTATTTTGCACTTACGGTAAAGACACTAGGCCTATCTACTGCCATCTCTAATTTTGAACTTCTGACCAGGAAGAAGGCAGAAAGTCAGCAGCACCCTACCACACTAACGCTAAGAGATTGACTGTCACTCTCATAACAGACCCACAGCATAAAATACTGAATGTATTTTTTAGCACTGCATGGATTCGAACGCAGCTTATCAGTTCCGAAATCCAGGGTCTCTACAAATTACACTAGGTTCTTAAATACACCCAAACACAAAAACTATAAAAAAATTACAAAAATTGAAAAAAAAAGACGAATAGTTTCGTCTTACCATGTAAATCGTTGTCAGGTGTACACTGTGTTCAGTTCTGAATTTGATTAAAACAGCGTGCATAAAGGTTCATGCAACTGAGTACGTGTTTTACTGATTCTTCTATATTGTGCTATGGATTACGACAATAACACGTATTATCTGTACTTGAAAAACGGATTAACGAAAATGGATCAAGGATCGTGATCTTTTCCGTAAATCCCAATGTGTATGCGCAAAGCGAGGCTGAAAAATTATAATTTTTACAAGTCAGTTCAATTGCAAAGCGTTGAAGCTGGCGGTACCACATAATCCGTAACAGAAAGTGATAAGTCTATAACACATTCTAATGAAGGACGAAAAATAATAAGAAGTCAATATCATTTTTGCAAACGTCGTGTGAAGAGCTGTCAACAAAATACATCACGTTCATTTGCACCAAGTGCAGATATATACTACACGTTTATGTTGAAACATAAGTAGACGAAAGTATATATTACACGTTTATGTTGAATCATAAGTAGACGAAAGTATATACTACACGTTTTATGTTGACATAAGTAAACGAAAGTATATACAACATGTTTATGTTGAAACATAAGTAGATGAAAGTGTATACTATATGCTTAAGTTACGTTGAGCTAGAAATAGATGAAAGAGAAAGATTATTCCGTCTATTAGACTTCGGTGCAAACCAGATTAATTCGCATAAATCCCATCCAAAATGACCCAGCATGACCAGGTGGTTAAGGCACTCAACTCGTAACTTGAGGATCGCGGGTTCGAATCCCTGTCACACCAAACATACTAGCCCTTTCAGCCGTCGGAACGTTATAATGTAACGGTGAATTCCCCTATTCGTTGGTAAAAGAGTAGCTCAACAATCGGCGGTTGGTTTTGATGATTAGCTGCGTTCCCTCTAGTCTTGCACTGCTAAACTAGGGACGGCTAGAGCAGATAGCCCTCGTGTAGCTTTGCGCTAAATTCAAAAACAAACAAACAAACACACGAAAAAATTCAAACAAATACAATATCAACGTTGATGTTACAATCAATTACTGATCGGTTCCTCGCACGTGTGTGTTTTGTGTTTCTGCGTACACGAAATTTTACACAAAATGGGAAGTTAATATGGAACAGTCCTCCCTAGATTAGTTGATCTAGATTCTAGATCATTTTGAAGCATTATATTATGGGACATTTTCGAGGTTTTGGGTAAATAACTCTGTAAAGTGTGACAGGATTTTACCAAATTAAAGTTCAGACTCTTTATCACACTACAAAACACAATCAGTATCGTTTATCATTCCAGATCTGAGAAGAAATTTCTGAGTTTTTAAAGACAGAATTTGAAATCCAATATCAAGGTGAACAACACGAAAAGGAGCAGCGTAGCGAGAGAATGTTATCTCTATAATTGCTCTTGTTACACCATAGGTTGCTGGGGTTTTATGTATTTTACATAGAAAGTGACTAATTCCAATAAATTCCTTTTAGCCAGTCCTTTACATAGAGTGTTATGATAAACAAAACACTATATTTCAATCTCGTTTCCCGCTGCACAACGGTAATTCTACGAATATACAACACTAAAATCAGGAGTTCCATTGCCCTCGGTGGATTCAACAGATAGATAGTCCGAGGCTATAAGAAAATATACATCTAATATATGTGAGTCATACAGTTAGTAAAAGGTGTATATTTTTATATAGGTAGTTGGTGATTTAAGTATAATTTTTTTCGGATATTAAAGTGCATAATGAAAGAATTTAGATATTTTGACAGTATTTTGTTCCTGGATAGTATGTGTTATTTCTTAATTGCTTATGTTGTATAAGTACATAAAATGGCCGTTATTCCCTTCAAACTTTGCTTTTGTGACCTGGATAATGAAATTTAGAAAATAACCTATTTTATATGTAAAATGGGCAGATGTGCACATTTTCATTTACATAAGGTCTGAATAAAACAACACACAAATCAAGATTTACATGTATTTATACTAAATTTATACAAAAAGGAAAAAAATTTAGAAGTGAGTAGTTTTTCGAGATTTGCGACTGTAATGTAAATCACTTTCACGTATCAGTCCCCAAATATAGTCTAACATCATGTTTTCGTTATACGTTCCTAGGTCACAAAAGCAAAGTTTGAAGAGAAAATATGTCTTTTCCATTCACTTTAGGCATAAGCAATTGGGAAATAACACTTTCTGCCAGGAACAAGAATAAGTAAAATTTTGTTACATAGTGTAATTCACAATGGCAGCTTAAAAATTATTATCTGTAGAACAAAAATAATTTTCTTATAATTTTGCTTACCATAATATAACAACATTTTACCCTCCCCATCCCCCAAGTGTCACAGCAGTATTTCTGCGGACTTACAACGCTAGAAACCAGGTTTGGATATTCGTGATGCCTAAAGAACAGATAGCCCATTCAGTACCCTTGTGCTTAACTTCAAACAAACAATTACATAACACTTTACAAGCAACAACATTACTGTGTTCCGTGACGTATATTTTAGAAATATTGGTCGTCTTTAATAAAGACCTACAATAGACTGTAATTGGTTTTCAATGTGCGTGTAAATTCGTCACGGGTCATTATTTGATGAATGTGACAGTTTCGTATTTTTTTATAAAAGCAACAGTATAGTATATGCTAACGTAAACCTATCTTTATGTAAAAACAAACAGTTTATGAGTTTCTTTTTGTAAAAAAGTTTTAAAAAATAATAAAGTTAAGCTATCTAATAAAACGCAAATTTATTGACAAAAGCATTTTGTTCGTAAAAACATTCACAATTTAGCAAACTGCGTGATATTTAACGTTAAGCAAAATTAATGCTGGTGGAACAACAACAACAAAAAACAATAACAATAAACCGAAACATCTCACTTAAGTGAAAAATAATTGAATTTCATTTTTCTTGTATTTTCAGTGCGTAACGTTTTTTCGTTAACGCATTATACAAAAATCAATTATATGTAAACAAAAAGTAATTGAAAAAAATGGAATAGTATAACATATTTTATTCCACGTAACAGTTGAGTTTTTTAAATCCTTCAGCTAAGATAAGTTAGTCTGAAAAATAAAGCACGGACTGTGATATCCTGCTTTGAAATATAATTTCACTAAACGTATAAACTCCAACTTACTCACAATGATATCTTTGTTACCTTGGTGTTATTTCTAATACACGTGATGATATCTTTATTACCTGGGTATTATTTCCAATACACGTGATGATATATTTTTTTCTTACCTTGGTGTTATTCCCAATACACATAATGATATATTTTAATGGAAGATAACATTCCGCTCATAATGAGCAGTCCGTACACATTTTAGAAATAAGGAGACACAATATTTGTGATTTCAATGTTTATTATTGTTATTCGCTCTGTTTTTCCCAATATCAACTAAAACAGTATTGTTTTTTTCCGAATGATCAAGGTCTGGTACAGCCCGGTGGTTAGGGCGCTCCACTCACACTTTGTGGGCCGAGAGTTTGAATTCCCGTCCCATCACACATGCTCGCCTTTCAACTGTGTGAACGTTATAATATTACAGACAATCCCAATATTTGTTGGTAAAAGAGTAGCCCAAGTGTTGGTAGTAGGTGGTGATGACTAGCTATCTTCCCACCAATCTGTCATTGCTAAATTAGGGACGGCTAGTGTATATAGTCTTCGTCTTGCTTTGCACGAAATTCAAACCAAACTGAACGAACATTAATTTATTTTGGAAACAAGAGGAAATCCCCAATAGCCGCGGATGTTACTAGATTTCAAGTTGGCCAGGAAATGGAGCTATGAGTTGTACTTGAAAAATATAACAACTGAAGAGCCATTCTATGAGCTGCTATGCTGCGGCTAATTGCAACTTCATACACAATCTCCGTGAAATATATCACGACGTAATTTTAAATCTTCTATAGCAGTTTCACGTCATCCCCCCTAACGTAACTTGAATATAATCACTCAAAGTCAAACTGGTCAGTCATGGGTCGATCCATTGCATTAAGCATACACACTAGAAGGAACGTCACGAAACATCCTTGTGGATACGAATTGAAGAGAGCTGATTCATAGTTAGAAGAACAAAAATTGACCCTGGTTATTTATCCACCGTTTACTTACTGCTGACATCAAACCCATGACCGTCAGTAGTTGGTGAGTAAAACTACTCGTTTTCTTGTTAAGCACAACATTGTTTAATTAATGGTTTGTCTTCTGTGCCAGCTGCAGGAATCGAACCCTAACATTTTGCATTTTAAGCGCTATAACTTGCAGATGAGATACGAAAATCACACTTTCTTATGGCACCATATATAATTTAAAGTGAAGAATATTATCCGATAATAAAACGCGTGGTAACTATAAATGAGAGATAATTGGTGTTCACTGGGATTTGCTGAAAAGAAAATTTATGTTTAAAAAAATTTAAACTATATTCAATATTCTTGATGACGAGAAGCTCACTTGAAATAAAAATATATCTCAGAACGGCTGGTATGGGTTATAACATTTATATTCATAGATACATTTACATTCAATATTTGTAACGTCATTTGGCTCTTAACGAAGACATAAAACCTAACCTGTCAATTGTTATTGAGTTGTCAGCTTCCGGGAATTCAAACGCTCATTATTAACTCTTGTAAACACAATTACAAATATATATAAATATATGATCAATGAGGTGAGTAAAACACAATTAAAAACATTATGAAAATAACCCAGTGCTTTTCGGACTGTTGAGATGAGGTTTACAAACCGTTACTGCCAAATAAATACAACAAAAATAAAACCAACATTTTTATTTTGAGGACACGGATTGTTACAAGATTGACAGTCAAACCACACTGTTCATTCTAACAAGAGAAGTCTAGGAGTTGGCTGGTGTTGACTAGCTAGCTGAAGTCTATCATTTTGAAATAACGGACGGCAAGCGCAGATAGCCCTCGTGTAGCTTTGGGCGAAATCCAGTAAAAACAAACAAACAAAAATTATTATTCATACCGAGCTTAAGCCTAATATTTCAGACAATTGTAAATTTGCTTGTTTCTTAACTCTGTTATGCTGATATGAATTAAAGACGGTTCAATTATATGTGTACCAGCCACTATGTGGTACCGACACATACAAGGTATTTCAGAAATACCTGCGAAACGTTTGAAAAAAAATTAATAAAGACTAGCTTAAATTTTTATTACAGTAAAAGTATACAGAGAAAACCTGTAGATACACGTCAAAATATAAATATGTCGTAAAAACAGCTGAAACCTAATACTTATGAAAAGTCGACTATCTTCTTGAAGTCTAAATGATTAGAAGGCAACAATAACGTACCAATAACTTTAAACGTTCATGGTCTTCATATTTTGTTTTAGGACTACAGAACAACGTAGTCTCATTTGTTTAGGACAAGAACAATGTAATTAACTTCAATAAAGTTTTTGTATAGTATGTTCCACTAGGACACAAACATAGCGTACAATTCCTTTTAATAATAATGTACATTGTTTAGGACAAGAATACTGTAATATCTTGTGTGAACATTTTCATATAGCATGTTCCATTAGGACAAAAATATAGCGTACTAGTCTTTTTAATAATAATGCACATTGTTCAGGACAAGAATACTGTAATATCTTGTGTGAACATTTTCATATAGCATGTTCCATTAGGAAAAAAATATAGCGTACTAGTCCTTTCAATAATAATGCACATTGTTCAGGACAAGAATACTGTAATATCTTGTGTGAACATTTTCATATAGCATGTTCCATTAGGACAAAAATATAGCGTACTAGTCTTTTCAATAATAATGTAAATTGTTCAGGACAAGAAGACTGTAATATCTTGTGTGAACATTTTCATATAGCATGTTCCATTAGGACAAAAATATAGCGTACTAGTCTTTTTAATAATAATGCACATTGTTCAGGACAAGAATACTGTAATATCTTGTGTGAACATTTTCATATAGTATGTTCCATTAGGACAAAAAATAGCGTACTAGTCCTTTCAATAATAATGTAAATTGTTCAGGACAAGAATACTGTAATATCTTGTGTGAACATTTTCATATAGCATGTTCCATTAGGACAAAAATATAGCGTACTAGTCCTTTCAATAATAATGTAAATTGTTCAGGACAAGAATACTGTAATATCTTGTGTGAACATTTTCATATAGCATGTTCCATTAGGACAAAAATATAGCGTACTAGTCTTTTTAATAATAATGCACATTGTTCAGGACAAGAATACTGTAATATCTTGTGTGAACATTTTCATATAGCATGTTCCATTAGGACAAAAATATAGCGTACTAGTCTTTTCAATAATAATGTACATTGTTTAGGACAAGAATACTCTAATAACTTGTATAAACATATCCGTATAGTATGTTCCATTACGACAGAATAACAGCGTAATACTTTTTTTAATATTAATGTACATTTTATAGGACAGGAATACTCAAGTAACTTATGTAAACATTATCATATAGTATGTTCCATTAGGACACAAATATAGCGTACTAGTCCTTTCAATAATAAAGTACATTATTTAGGACAAGAACAATGTAATTAATTTCAATAAAACTTTTGTATAGTATGTTCCACTAGAACACAAGAATAGCATATCAGTCCTTTAAAAATAATGTACATTGTTTAGGACAAGAATGCAATAATAACTTGTGTAACCATTTCCATATAGTATGTTCCATTAGGACACAAGAATAGCGTACTAGTTTTTTAATAATAATGCACATTGTTTAGGACAAAAATGCTGTAATATCTTGTGTAAACATTTTCATATAGTATGTCCCATTAGGACTCAAGTATTGCGTAGAAGTCCTTTTAATAATAATGTACATTGTTTGAGACAAAAATACTGCAAAATCTTGTCTAAACATTTTCATATAGCAGGTATCATTAGGACACAGGAATTGGTACTGGTACTTTTAATAATAAGGTACATTGTTTAGGACAAGAACAATGTAATTAACTTCAATAAAATTCTTGTATAGTATGTTCCATTAGGAAACAAATATAGCGTACTAGTCGTTTTAATAATAATGTACATTGTTTAGGACAAGAATACTGTAATTAACTTGTATAAACATTTTTATATAGTATGTCCTATTAGGACACAAAAATAGCGTTCTAGTCTTTTATGAATAATGTACATTGTTTATGACAAGGATGCAATAATAACTTGTGTAACCATTTTCATATAGTATGTTCCATTAGTACACAAGAATTGCGTAGTAGTCCTTCATATAATATTGTACACTGTTTAGGACAAGAATACTCAAATAACTTATGTGAACATTTTCATACAGCATGTTAAAAAAGGGAAAAAGAATTGCATACAAGTTCTTTTAATAATAATGTACATTGTTTAGGACAAGAATACTGTAATATCTTGTGTAAACATTTTCATATAGCGTGTTCCATTAGGACAAAAATATAGCGTACTAGTCTTTTTAATAATAATGTACATTGTTCAGAACAATAATACTCAAATACCTTATGTGAACATTTTCACATAGCATGTTCCATTAGGACACAAGAATTGCATACTAGTCCTTTTAATAATAATGTACATTGTTCAGAACAATAATACTCAAATACCTTATGTAAACATTTTCACATAGCATGTTCCATTAGGACACAAGAATTGCATACTAGTCCTTTTAATAATAATGTACATTGTTTAGGACAAGAACAATGTAATTAACTTCAATAAAATTTTTGTATATTATGTTCCATTAGGACACAAATATAGTGTACTAGTCCTTTTAATAATAATGTACATTGTACTGCAATAACTTGTCTAAACATTTTCATATGGTAGGTTCCACTATGACACAGGAATTGCTACTGGTCCTTTTAATAATAAGGTACATTGTTTAGGACAAGAACAATGTAATTAACTTCAACAAAATTTTTGTATAGTATGTTCCATTAGGAAACAAATATAGCGTACTATTCCTTTTAATAATAATGTACATTGTTCAGGACAAGAATACTGTAATATTTTGTGTAAACATTTTCATATAGTATGTTCTATTAGGACACAAGAATTGCGTAGTGGTCCTTTTAATATTAATATATATTGTTTAGGACAAGAATAGTACAATTAACGTGTGTAAACATTTTCCTATAGTATGTTCCATTAGGATACAAGAAGAGCGTACTTGTCCTTTCAATCATAATGTACATTGTTTAGGACAAGAGTACTGCATTAACTTGTCTGAACATTTTCATATAGTATGTTTCATTAGTACACAAGAATATCGTATTAGTCATTTTAATAATAATGCACATTGTTTAGGACAAGAATACTGAAATAACTTGTCTAAACATTTTCATATGGTAGGTTCCATTAAGACACAGGAATTGTCACTGGTCCTTTTAATAATAAGGTAGATTGTTTAAGACAAGAACAATGTAATTGACTTCAATAAAATTTTTGTATAGTATGTTCCATTAGGACACAAATATAGTGTACTAGTCCTTTTCATAACAATGTGAATTGTTTATGAGAAGAACACTGTAACTAACTTGTATAAACATTTTTATATAGTATGTCCTATTAGGACACAAGAATAGCGTACTAGTATTTTAAGAATAATGTACATTGCTTAGGAAAAGAATGTAATAACTTTTGTATACATTTTGATATAGTATGTTCCACTAATGTAGAGAAACAGTGTTCTTGAAAAATATTTATAATAATAACGTTTTATTACGACACAAGAAAACATACAAACCTTTAATACGTGACCTTATTAATAGTTTCAATTCCTTGACAGTATTTGAACTAAACAAGCAGTTCCTATTCTTTCACACTAAGTTGGATTCCCTGATACGACCAGCTGCTTAATCGTTTTCTTCACAATCTCAGAAAATGTTTGAAATACATATCGACATTAAGACTTCGGAAAATAGTGAAATTAATAACTGAAGACCTTATAAATATCTATAGTCTGTGTTCTTGGGCAATATTTAGCTATTGAAGTTCAAGCGATATGAGCGTTTTCAGTAAACAGTGTTATTATGTTAGAAGACTTGACGAAGATAAGGGAGTTTCGCTGTACAGTACGTTGTGTATGAACTAACGTGAAACAAAAATAAGAGATAATCTTATAACTTTTATAACAATATAAAACATATTTTATTTCTGTTTCAAGTTTGTTCATACGCAACGTACTGTACAGCGAAACTCCCTTATCTTCGTCAAGTCTTCTAACATAATAACACTGTTTACTGAAAACGCTCATATCGCTTGAACTTTATATATATATATATTTATATGCACGGGCAGAATATGTTCCTATATCAATCTAGGAAGCTCTACAAACCTTATTCATCGACTAGACACTATAAAGAAACTTATTACTGAAATAAGGTGGAACTAACTTGGCCTCTGTTTCTCTGTTTTTAAAGTATCTGTTATTGAAATCAAGCCTGTTTCACCGTGACTTTGATTTCTCTTTACAAAGCACGAAGGCGTTACAACTGAACATTTATATATATATAGATCTGGGCATGAACGTGCATGTTTATATCCTTTTACATCTAGTATTTTTCAATTCAGTAATTTTATTTTAAGAAATATGCATATAATGCAACATTAGCGAACAGAAAACAGGACGGATTAAGACGACTTGTTTGTGTGTTCGTTACAACGCTAAAATTCGATGTTAGATTCTCCGCGGTGGGCGTGACATATGGACCCAATGTGGCTTTCCTCTAAACTCAAACACATAAACAAACAAATAAATAAGCCCAAAGCTACACAATAAGTTTTTGAGCTACCTGTGCTGTGCTTACCACAGTTTCAGCATCATCATCAGACTTACCGCTAAGCTACTGGAAGACAAAGGGAGAGGAATGCAAAAGCTAATTTGCACATTTTCTTATATGTGTCACACTAATGGTATACTAAACCATGGAAAAACGTTCATAATGCATGCTTTACACGAGATTAGGAAGATTTGTTTGTTTGTTAAGAATCTGAACAATAAACCTGCACAAGGGTTGTCTATGCACAACTGTCTATAATTTTAAACAGATGAAGAACAAGTAAGGCAGCTTGTCATCAGCACCCCCTCGCTTGTCATCAGCACCCCCTCCTCGCCAGTTTTGTGGTACTGACCGATTTGTGGGATATGAACCATAAGTCCCAACGTGGGAAGCTAACTACTAGGCCCCGCCCCGCCTTACAACTAAGCTACAAAGATAGATTGTTAACTCTTACAGAAAATTTCATAGAGGACATGTGATTAAGATATGAAAATAGTGTTCTAGCTCGTGTAAAGTGTTCGTGATGTCCGTTTTATTAGGGTACAGGGAATCGCGTAATAGCTCGAATAAAATATTCACAATATAAGAATAAAGTGTAAATTATCATTTGAAATTTAATACGTACGAAGGCCCGGAATGGCCAGGTGGTTAAGGCACTTGACTCGTAATCCGAAGATCACGGGTTAGAATCCCCGTTACACCAAACATTCTCGCCCTTTCAGCCGTGGGGGCGTTATAATGTTACGGTCAGTCCCACTACTCGTTGGTAAAAAGAGTATCTCAAGAGTTAGCGGTGGGTGATGTCGACGCTCTGCCTTCCCTCTAGTCTTACACTGCTAAATTAGGGACGACTAGCGCAGATAACCCTCGTGTAGCTTTGCGCGAAACTCAAAACAAACAAACACTGTACGACATAAATGTAACAAAGTAACTGTGTAAAATATTCATAAAGTATGTCTTATTAGGAAATAACAACAGCGCACTAAGTTATGGAAAGATATTCATAACCTACGTTTTATTATAGAAGGTAATAATAGCGTGCTAACTTATTATAATGTATGTTTTATCAGAACTCAAGTATAAAGTACTAGTTTGAATGAATTGTACGTTTGAATAAAAAATAGCTTTGTAACCTCTCTTTTTTTTAACTGACTTGCAAACGACAAACCCAATACTTGTACACGTAAAAATACTATCCCTATTAAAAAACCCAGTACGTGAAAATACTATCGCTATTGACAAATCCAATACTTGTATATATAAAAAAAAGTAATCCCAATTGGTTTCCAAGCTTCCACCAGCTTTTGATATTCGAAACCTGTGAGTTTGAAAAGTGATCAATTTCAATCACACGCTGTATGTGTTATATATACACGAGCTGGCGTACCCGTTCAACGCACGGAGAAGACATTGAGACACCAAAGTAACATGACTGGTCAGATAGCACTTACCTCACCGTTCCGCAGACACATCAGTGTAACTCTCCGGATTATTATTGGACACACAGAGACTTTTTCAAATAATGGTGTACAAGAGATTAAACAAACACAGTATTTATATACATAAATAGTCGATTACGCGTAACTAGCTTTACAAAGATCTAGTAAGTGCGGTTCCTCTCACTGTTAACTATAAAGTGTCCGTTAAACACAAATCTTTAAGGTTTGTGGTTCGGATTTAGTCTGCTGATAATGAATTCTTACTTCACTGACGTTTGAAGAGAACTCATAGATACAAAAATTATCAAGAAAACAATTAGATTTTTATACCATGTTCTCTAGTTGTGTTTCTAAATCTTGTTTTATGTTAGTGAGGAGAGACAAGTTTGTTTGTTTGTTTTCTTCTCTGCACGTTATGCCCTAATTGCAATAAATCTTAACTAAAGAAACCTTACGTTTGACAAAGGTCAGATCAAAACCTCGGGAGACATAAAAAACGTTGATTCTTCATAAATCCACCAAACTCTACGTTACAAGTTCAAATACAATAATTATTCTGTGCTATTCTAACTAAATTAACTTAGAATTATCCTCATGTGATCTGATTAATTAGTCAACCTTTTATGCGTCTGAGAACAAGTGCGAGGGAACCAGAATTGACGACATGGTTAATATCATGCACAGGGATTTTTGGCTTTTACCACAGATGTCGTTCTAACATCAGTAGCATTGAAGCTACGCTACTTTTACAAAATGTTCCAGACATCAAAGGTCACAGAATTTATCATACCGGCATGGAATGGCCTGGTGGTTTGGGCGATTCGAGCTCGCAATCTACAGGTCACGAGTTTGAATTCCATCACCGAACGAGTTTGCTTTTTCAGCCGAGGGGCATTATGTCATAGCATCAATCCTACTTTTCGTTGGGGAAAAGAGTAGCTCAAGAGATGGCGTTGGGTGGTGTTACTATCTGCCTTCCCCCTGATCTTTCACTTTTAAATTAGGACAGATAGCGCAGATAGCTCTCGAGCAGTTTTGCGCTAAATTCAAAAAACCAAAACAACAAGCAAATTAATGATACAATTTATACTATATAAAAAAACAACATAAGGTACTTTACGTTATGTTATTTGTAGCAATGGTATTGAGCTTCATAGCGCGTGTGTTTCAAACTTCAACTTTTACTTTTAAGCTACATTTTAAATGGAGATTTCTGAGTTTCAATGAAATGCTCCTCTTTCCCAGGAGGGCAGGGGCTCGTGCATTTATGTATACGTGAAGAAAGATAGAAAGCAAGCAAACACGCACAGTTTCCTTTTTTTCTTATACTGAGATTAAAGCAAACTTTTTTCTTTACGAAAAATGGACACTTACGTGAAAACAAGTGCCTAATCTTTGTTTCAACTTTCTACACTGTTACGATTTCAGAGATGTCATCCTCCTACACTTCTAATCACGCATGTCTTGAAACCTACGAGCAAACTTCCAAACGCTGCTAGTTGGCGCGGAGCTGGCGTTCACGTGGGCGCAAGTCGTATATAAAACAAGGTGGACCTGACGGGAAGTCCAGTACACTAATCAGTGAGCATCTGTCTATTCGTCTGTCTACAAGTCGTAGAGAAGAAGTCCAACATATCACAAAGTTTTACAGAGTATTAGGTAAGGTAACTAACTACATATTGTAAATAACGAAAGTCTATGTTCGACAGCATAATTTTTAATGAAATCTAATATACAACTTCAATATGACCGTTATTTTATTGGGCAAGCGTTTAACTTGCTAAATATAATATTTAACCTGTTGGTGAGCAATTGAAAAACATGTTGCTTTAGGCTATACTCTACTACTAATAGGAAATGATTTAATAAATAAGTTATTTTACCATGTTAAAAAATAAACACAGTAGAAAAGGCTTATTTTAAACGTTTAACAAAGGTTCTGTTTATGAGATTTATTTAAATGTATAACTAAAAACATACACATTCAGGAGTTTAACCGTTTATTTGTTTTAAAGTTTTTTTCAATATATTGGATTAACAATACATACCTTTAAGGACCGAAGATAAAACATTTATAGACCGCGGAACAGGAAATTCCACGGAACTTCACTTTTACAGCTTAAAAATGTACTGAAATTGGAAATTTTAAAAAATCAGGCCTTCAGAATGATTCGTCCTTGAAAATCCTTAGCCATCTTATTACCTGTAATAGTATGTACGACCCTCAGAACTGGAAATCTATGGTGAAATAAACCAGGGATGAACACTTGAAATCCCATACAAAATTGATTTGCGAAACGTTTCTTTACCGTTCCGTTTGTTAAAGATCATATATGCGAACAAATAAGAATAGTGATTTCTTACACTCAGGATCACAAGAATGTGTTTGCTTACCTTTCGTTTACTGAAACAACAGAATAGATCTGTATGAATGATTATATAGATATTTTAAGTGGCCATAGAATAACATATTGTTTATCTAAAAGTCATGTGTGTTTTACAAAATACAAATTTAATCAATACAGAATTCATATGGATGATTGGTTTTACAAAATACGTAATTAATATGGATGATTGGTTTTACAAAATACGTAATTTTGATCAATACAAAACTAATATGGACGACAGAGTTTGTTTCGGTTTTCATATTTTGCACTTTAAAAAACTGAGATTTCATACCTTTTACGGAAGTAAAATGGAGAAGCGGGGCAAACCACACGTGGAATTATTCTACGCCTGGAAAAACCATTTTACACCCACAAAGTAATTAGGTAATATTAAGAAGTAGTATTTTAAATAAGCCTTACTTCATTACAATGAGGTTACAAGTAAATGCATACTATTTAAATAGTCACTGTCTTCAAAAACATACATTCAGATAATTGTACACTAAGCGTAAATTTATCTTAGTGTAAGCCTTTTGTTAATAGTACTTTGTGTTTTTTTTTTAATTTTCACGTACTTGTGTTTAAAATTTCATAAATGTGAACTTTTATTTGTTCTAAATTTACACTTTTAAGGGTGCCAATTCTTACTTTGTAAACAAAAAAGAATTTATTTGTTGGAATCACCTTCACTCAACAAACTTTTTGTTAAGAGTGTGATTAGAAAAAACATTTTGTCTTATCCCAGTTCCTACTGAACGGTTATTTAAAGTTCTCTTTCTTATGTTGTGAACAGTCTCAATCCTATCCTCAGTTCTCGTTAAAAAATAGAAACAAATGCTATCTCGAGAGTATTTTAATACCAGAACTTCCTATTTTATAAAATAGAGATCAGTGTTAATGTATTATTCAATGCAACTATTGAAAGGTTATCAAACAATTTCCTTTCTCATGTCCTGAACATCATCTTTCTTATCCTCAGTCCCTATTGAACGGTTATCTAACATTTCTCTTTCTCATGTCCTGAACATCATCTTTCTTATCCTCAGTCCCTATTGAACGGTTATCTAACATTTCTCTTTCTCATGTCCTGAACATCATCTTTCTTATCCTCAGTTCCTATTGAACGGTTATCTAACATTTCTCTTTCTCATGTCCTGAACATCATCTTTCTTATCCTCAGTTCCTATTGAACGGTTATCTAACATTTCTCTTTCTCATGTCCTGAACATCATCTTTCTTATCCTCAGTTCCTATTGAACGGTTATCTAACATTTCTCTTTCTTATTTTCTGAACAACACTATTCTTATTCTCAGTTCCTATTGAATGGTTGTTTTTAATTTTGTTCCGTGTATGAACACGCTCTCTGGATTTTTTGTATCTCCAGTTCCCGATGAGTAATTCTCCGTGTTACGATGTAAAATAACTGAACTTTAGGTTGTGGTATACGTTAACCGTGCAAGTACAAAGATTCTCATTGTTGTAGTCTCACCGTTTTTTGGTCTGACAGTAATGTGTTATTATTTTCTATATATACCTTGCAACCAGACGACAACAGTTCTGAAGTATTCTATACTTATTTTGTTTCTATCGCACTCAGGTTGTAAAGATATTTCTCACATATTTCGACTTGAGTCCATTATTTACGGTTTCTTTATAGATGTGTTTGTTTGTTTTCAAGTATAAAGTTATACAATGGACTGTCTGAACTATTCTCACCACGAGGTATGGAAACTCAGTTTTCTAGGGTATGAACCATCAGGGTTACCGTGGGGTCATTGTGGTGGGGGGACACTAATGGAAGTGTTGGTTCAGTTTGGCTCAGTTCTAATATCATTGTTTTGATTAAATAATATCCATTTTGTTTTGTTTATCTCAGCTCTGTTTTCTGAACATTAAAAACATGTTTTGGCGTTTAAAGGTTTGAAATCCAAGCATACGGGTTAGATATTTTAATGTGTTTATTTTATGTTTCAATGCGGGCGAGGTATCTCCCTTACTGGATGATATTTACATAACATAAATTGTTATCATACTTCTTGTCCAAACATGACAAACATTTTATAACATCGTGCGGGCGATCATTTTTTGGTATCAATGAGGTCTATTTGACACTGCATAAAGGTCAAACAATTTTTTTTCTGACATTCTTCGTTGGCCCAGCATGGCCAGGTGATTAAGGCACTCGACTCGTAATCCGAGGGGCGCGGGTTCGAATCCCCGTCACACCAAACATGGTCGCCCTTTCAGCCGTGGGGGCGTTATAATATTATAGTCAATCCCTTTAGTCGTTGGTAAAAGAGTAGCCCAAGAGTTGGCGGTGAGTGGTGATGACTAGCTCCCTTCTCTCTAGTCTTACACTGCGAAATTAGGGACGGCTAGTGCAGATAGCCCTCGTGTAGCTTTGCGCAAAATTCAAAACAAAACTTTCCTTTTTTAGTATAATAAACTAATGTATCTCTAGGATTAATGAATTTTTTCTAGTCCAATATGCACTGCAAAAATGAATCACTACTGTTAATTATAGAGTAATTTTTAGTAATGTATACACAGAGAATTTAGGAGATGATCATTTATTGTGGAGATGTTTTAATTTCTAATTACAGTCCTTTCAAAATTACCGATGACCAGTGTCGTATCGATGCTTCATGAGTGTGAAGCTATAATTAATAAATCGCTGCAAATAGCTAATCCAGCGTTTCCCATAGCGATTAGAAGAAACTTGGTGTTGCAATAATAAAAAGTTAAATTTTAATATATTTTTAAGTAAAAAATGATAAGTAGTTACTACAACACATAATATTCGTTAAATCCCTCTGTTCAATCTCGTCACTTAATTCGCTCCAGCCCTCTTGTAGCACAGCGGCATGTCTGCGGACTTACGAAACTGGGTTTCGATTAAAAAGGAGGTGGGACATACAGCGTAGCGATATTGCTAATAAAAACCTTCATGGATTAACAGAGAGTTAAAAGACAAAAGCATCAAAAACTAATTAAAACCAGGAATTAAACTCAAACACGCAAATAAATAACACGCAGAGGTGAAAGAAATAGTTTGTTTGTTTGTTTTTGAATTTCACACAAAGCTACTCGAGGGCTATCTGTGCTAGCTGTCCCTAATTTAGCAGTGTAAGACTAGAGGGAAGGCAGCTAGTCATCACCACCCACCGCCAACTCTTGGGCTACTCTTTTACCAACGAATAGTAAGATTGACCGTAACATTATAACGCCCCCACGGCTGGGAGGGCGAGCATGTTTGGCACGATGCTGATGCGAACCTGCGACCCTCAGATTACGAGTCGCACGCCTTAAAGCGCTTGGCCATGCCGGGCCGAAAGAAATAGAGAGAGATGTTTCACAAACAAAACATGAATGGAGAAATGTTCACAGAAACAAAAACGGACAAACATAAAGTTAGGTAAGAATGAAGAAGCAAGGATGGACAGATTAAAACTAAAACCAAGTAATCAGATAGAGTGATAAACATGGATAAAAAATCAGATATGGAGAGAAGTAAAAAATAAATAGAGGTTAAATAAGAATAAGGAAAATAGTTTTGGATATAGATATATAGCTGCATAAGAATCAGCTAATCCTGGATAACTTATCAACTGTAAACAGCTGTGACAAGTAAATTCTAATAACTAGCAGGAATACTTTCCCTCCGAGGAAGTATAACTGACAGTTCCTACGGGAAGCTGTTGAGCCTGCGGTCTTTTCTGGAATTTTCTGAGTTTCTCAACAATGTACTCATATATACGTTCATTATGCTCATCATTCACGAGAAAAAAGGATTTTATTAACATTTTGGCTTAAAAATGCGCTATCATCACAGCATTACATCACAGAGAATATTTTAAGTATTTCTTTGTAGACACAGTTTTCAATGAAAGTATCTTGGTTTTCTATTGTAACACTCATGAGATTTTCACTAAAGAAAAACAAATAATGTTTATTGTTTGTTTTTGTTTTATATTTGTAACTTATTCCTTTTTTGGAATGTTTGTTGATCAAATCTGAAACATCACTTTTGTGGAAATTTCAATTGTTTTATTTATTTCTCAGCTATCGAAATACTGTCTAGTTATAAAAGTATTACGAAGTTATGATTGGTCATGATCGGAGCAGTAGTTTCAGAAATCCGAGTTTTGGACGTTTACGTCACAAGCTTCATTACAATAATATTACATTTCATTAAAACAATTTTAAAAACTTTCGTCACGTCGGACCATTCCAGTTTAACTATAGGATTAATCACATTTTAAGGACAACTGCAAAATTATAGGGCTGTATTTGTTTGTGTTTAAACTCAAAATCTATATAAGCAGGCACTTGGGTGGTGAAACCTCAAATATACTGTACCTCTGAGCCGTACAAGTTAGTTTGTAGCTTCACACTGTTGGAAAATTAATGTTTACTATATTTAAGCTAAAACTGCATTTTGTTTTTAAAAGTAGCAGTTCACGCTTATCGCAGACTAATTTTTAAAACTACACTGTCAATTGAAGTGAGGCCTTGAAAATATTCATTCTTCAACAAGAAGAAAATAAAGACTTTCGTATTGTGAAGATAAATATTTTTGTTTGTTTTCTTATTGAGCACGAAGCTACACAATGGGTTATTTGCACAATGCCAACTATTGGTATCGAAACCCTGTTTTTAGCATTATAAACTTTCAGAGTTTCCACTGAGCCACTAAGGGGTAAGCATCTTCTGTAAAACGTTACATAATATGTATGTACAGTATATAATATTGATGAGGCCGTTAGACTATAACTATGGATACATAACTATCATGGAAACTCCATCTTAGAGCAACCTATAATTACGTAATTTAACCATATCATAAGTCCACTCCAGTATACATCCATCCTTTGGTAACTACAATACCAACACTCCAAGAAACATTCTTTGTAATTACAACATTATCACTCCAGGAAATATTCTTTGGTAACTAAAAATATTGCCACTCCAGAAAACATTCATCGATAACTACAATATTACCTGTATTTTGTACAACAGGGTGGTCCAAACTTACCTTACATAATTTAAAACTTAATAATTAAACAATGAAGGACTTAAAACCGCGAAGTTTTGAATATCTTGTAGCCCAACTCAAACAGCCTTTAATATCAAGTTTTTTTCACTCTAGTGAGTAATGTTACCCACTAAAATGGCAACCGTGCAAGAAAAGGCTCAATGCATCGTCAGGTTTGCAGAGACCAAGTCAGTGACAGTTGTGTAGGGTAATTACAGACTCCAGTACAGGAAAAGTATGGGGGATATGTTAAAGACATCGTGTATCGCACACCTATACCAAACATTACTAAGTAAAAAACCAGAATAATCTACCCTGTCGCCGCTATAACTGTGGTCATGTTGCAGTGAACGTAGACTGAAATCGAATAAAAGTCAGACGTGCTGAGAGCCACTAATGGTACACATGTGGTAGAAGTCTACTGACATGTCAAAAAGCAGTTGAAGTTGGGGTACAAAATGTTGAAAACTCCATGGTTGTATATCCTTAGTTAATTAATTATTAAGATTTAAAATAAAGGAAAGACAATTTTGGACCACCCTGTATTACTTTGGTTATTTGCGTGTTTAAAATAGCCATGATTCCTTGTATATATCGCAGAATTAAAAATAACTAAATTTTAAATTTGTATTGTTAATGCACAAACTGAAAGCACGAATGTAGGATTGTACGTAAAGTAATACTTCGTTTTATTATTGTCATTAGAAGTCTGTCAAAATGAAAATAATTAAGGTTATGAAAGTTTTGTTTCCATGTTTTTTCCCTTCCAGCCCCAAAGAGACCAGTGAACTAATTGTTGGAATAAAAGCCATAGGCAGGTTACTAAAATAACTTTAACCTACAAAGAACAAACTTATACAGAAAACACAAGAATAGGTTGAGAACAAATATCTGATTTTATAGAACACCAAAGTAGAGGCAATCTGATCTTTTTGTCTTTTACATATCTTTCAAATATGTTTAGCTTAGCTTAAACAAAGGGTATATTACTATAAGCAAAAGGCAGTATGCAAACCATATACATAACTAAACTTTGGATACAGCTATTAATGAGGTAAGGCTGGATATATCTACTACCGAGGTAACTAAATACATCAACTACCAAGGTAAGGCTGGACACTATCTAGGTAAACACGGCATTCTGAACAATTCCATGTACCCATTATGTGTACAACAGTTTCGGGTAGAATTATTATTTACTATAATACCAGCTAAGCTGTTAGAAGTCTCATAAATTTGTAAGCTGTTTTTTAACCTATTACATACGTAACTTACCAATGTGGACCTGGATATATCAGATCTCGGGAATTCTCGTGATCAGACACAAATTACGCATTTTTAGTATAACTCTAATCCTTTTTTGACAGGATCAAATTCCCCTTATTTTTCACACTAAATCTACTTGTATGCATTACCTACTACTAGATCATTAATTTTAGAAACAATTGTAAATTACGTGGCTTTAGAGTCGATTATAATATAAATATACAGTCCATGGTAATGTCAGATTTCTTTAGAGTCCAAACTGATTTAGTCGATAACTTAAAACAAGGGTAATCATTCCTCTTTACACCTGTTACTTTTCTAAAGTCAACAACATACACAATCCATGGCAATTCTACCATGACTCTAGATAGGCACGTTACACCTATCTTCAAAACCTCACATCCTGTTGTGATTCTAAATGCACAAACTGAACATATCTTCACATATACAGCCCCTACTATGACTATAGATAAAGACCCTGAATATGTATTCACAACCTTACAATCAACTATGACTCTAGATACAGGCCCGATATGGCCAGGTGGCTAAGGCACTCGATTCGTAATCTGAGGGTCGCGAGTTCCAATCCCCGTCGCACCAAAGATGCTCGCCCTTTCAGCCGTAGGGGCATTATAAAGTTACAGTCAATCCCACTATTCGTTAGTAAAATAGTAGCCCAGGAGTTGGTTTCCTCTAGTCTTACACTGCTAAATTAGAGACGACTAGCGCAGAAAGCCCTAGAGTAACTTTGCGCAAAATTCAAAAACAAACAAACATCTTCACCAACGTGAATTGTGACTCTAGATACAAATACACTTAAAATCTACTGTAACTCTAAATACATATATTGCACACATATTTTTTCATCTATTAGCTATTGTGATTCTAGGTATACAAACTAGTCATACAATACTGTGTATTGTAATTATATACACATAATGAACATGTCTTCACTCATCTTTTAACATCTATTTTGACTCAAGATACATAAAATACATAAAATTATGACCTTAGATCACATCAATCGGACGCATAGAATGCCCATGGGGATCCGAAGGTTCAATCAACCGGATCCATAAAATATTAACTGTTTTCTGATCTCACGCACTTCCACTGAGCTTCTGTTATATTAAATATGAAAGTTAATAAATTTTTGATGTTTAATTTGTTATTTACCTTCCATGGTTCTTTGACAGTAGTCTGAAATGTAATTTTTCACTTTGTCCTAACGTTTTTGCACAGTACTGCGTGTGCGTAGCTTTTTTGTTAGTACTTTCTGTCTGGATGTCGTTTACTCATTTGGTAATTGTCTTTTTTACTTTCACTGCAGTTTACTGAAAGGTTTGACATATTGCAGTAACAAGTTTTGAGAAACGGTGCCCAACATCGTGAAATGTCAATATTATATGTGACTTAGTTTCAGTAACTTATAAGAAGACCTAACTTCCCGATGCTCTACACTTGTCTTAGAATTGGTATTTTCGGTGCAGCAAAACAAAAAAAAAAAAACACCAACTGAACTTTTGATTACTAAAATCTAGTCAATGTTCAAACTCCAGTGAGAATTCCAAGCAGTAGCTTTGGATAAATTGAAGCATTTTTATCCGAATAAAATGGAAATATCTAACAGTTCTCAAGTGATGTATTGTTAAAGGATCTTCATAGTTTCGATAATACTTTTCCCATCTTCTGCGATTATACATTTATTACATTCCGTTGGTAATCTGGTTAGACAAAAAATATATGTTAAGTAAAGAACCTTAGGCTTAATAGAGAAAGTTATTCTAAATCATTCTTTATGAGCCCATTGCAAAGTAAAGCATGAAACAGGCAAATCAGAAAATGTACTGAAAACATTAAAACGTATAAGACAGAACTAGGAAAACCGAATACGGATTGTTGACCACCGACTGATTTGACATAACACCATAAATGTATCACATACACGATTTCTCGTAATTCCCAATCTTCAGTAATTATATATTTTTGGATCACTAAAAACATGTTTTAATATCACCATATTAACGATGAACCGCAGATTAATTTCAGATTACAGATTAACAATTAGTTTTAAATTACTCTGTTCTACAACAATGGAAACACTTCTTCAAAGCGATATGAGACCAGAAATCTTTACGAGTACTTTTATTAACATCTTAGTTTTCCAGGGAGCCAGGTGTGGCCAACTGGTTCGCGTGCCAATTCATGGTTTGCGTCTCCTTGCACACACACACACACATATATATATAGACCATGCTTCAAATCAAAGTGCAAGTATAGTTGTCTCTTAAGTCTTAAATTCTGAATTATTGAACATTGGAAGGGCAGCCATAAACATGTTGTACGACTCTTTGAAATGAATGACAGACTTAACAGTTTAATGCACCCAGAGTTCAACGTACGGAGTGAGTTGAAAAATATCACGGTTCGAGCCTAATATCTTTATCACTAATCCACGCCCAGTCAGGAAAATTATAAATATATCGTAATAACAATGATATAAAAGACTGGCTACACGATATACAGAATAGATCACTTCAACGGCAAACTGATTCTACAAGTATTATTTGAAATAAGAAAATTTTGTCACATGCTAATAATGCAGGCCCGGCATGGCCAGGTGGTTAAGGCACTCGACTCGTAATCTGAGGGTCGCGGGTTCGAATCCCCATCACACCAAACATGCTCGCCCTTTCAGCCGTGGGGGGTTATAATGTGACGGTAAAAGAGAACCCCAAGAGTTGGTGGGGGGAGGTGATGACTAGCTGCCTTCTCTCTAGTCTTGCACTGCTAAACTAGGGACGGCTAGCCCACATAACCCTCGAATAGCTTTGCGCGAAATTCTAAACAAACAAACTAAGTTAAAATTGCTCTATACATCTTATTGAAGGAATATTACGCCTAACGATTCTTGAATCAAAGCGTTCATAGCTTGTAGGTGACATCCATAATTCACATTTGACTCCAGCGAATGTATAGCTAATAAACAGGTAATATTATTAAAGTACGTGATTAAGCGAACACGTTTCTATGCATGTAAAGCGCGATACTGAAAACTACACAGTCTATTGTCTGGTGTTATTAATTTAAATATTCTATTTTAATGTCGAAAATAAAGGATTTATACTGTGCAATACCATTAAAGAATAAACAAATACGTGTAAGTTGCAATTAGTTTTTCACCAAAACTGAGTTTAGTTTAAGAAGAGTCAAATAAGTCTACAAATTGAGTTTGATTCAAATAAAAAGTCAGTCGATTGGTTTTGTTATCCTCTGACTCATTATATTAAAAATGCTATGATATACGAGAAGGTAGTATTGTTTGGTCAACTACGGTCTACAGTTAGGTAGTATTGTTTGGTCAACTACGGTCTACAGTTAGGTAGTATTGTTTGGTCAACTACGGTCTACAGTTAGGTAGTATTGTTTGGTCAACTACGGTCTACAGTTAGGTAGTATTCTTTGGTCAACTACGGTCTACAGTTAGGTAGTATTGTTTGGTCAACTTCGACCAGCAGAAAGGTAGCAGTTTGATTAACTACGACCAACAGGAACTTAGTAATTTGGTCAACTACGGCCTACAAGAAGATAGTATTGTTTGGTCAACTACGACCTACAGGAAGATAGTATTGTTTGGTCAGCTACGATCTACAGGAAGATAGTATTGTTTGGTCAGCTACGATCTACAGGAAGATAGTATTGTTTGGTCAGCTACGATCTACAGGAAGATAGTATAGTTTGGTCAACTACGGTCTACAGGAAAATAGTATTGTTTGGTCAACTACGACCTACAGGAAAATAGTATTGTTTGGTCAACTACGACCTACAGGAAAATAGTATTGTTTGGTCAACTACGACCTACAGGAAGATAGTATTGTTTGGTCAGCTACGATCTACAGGAAGATAGTATTGTTTGGTCAACTACGGTCTACAGGAAAATAGTATTGTTTGGTCAACCACGACCTACAGGAAGATAGTATTGTTTGGTCAGCTACGATCTACAGGAAGATAGTGTTGTTTGGTCAGCTACGATCTACAGGAAGATAGTATTGTTTGGTCAACTACGGTCTACAGGAAAATAGTATTGTTTGGTCAACTACGGTCTACAGGAAGATAGTATTGTTTGGTCAACTACGGTCTACAGGAAAATAGTATTGTTTGGTCAGCTACGATCTACAGGAAGATAGTATTGTTTGGTCAGCTACGATCTACAGGAAGATAGTATTGTTTGGTCAGCTACGATCTACAGGAAGATAGTATTGTTTGGTCAGCTACGGTCTACAGGAAGATAGTATTGTTTGGTCAACTACGACCTACAGGAAGATAGTATTGTTTGGTCAGCTACGATCTACAGGAAGATAGTATTGTTTGGTCAGCTACGATCTACAGGAAGATAATATTGTTTGGTCAACTACGGTCTACAGTTAGGTAGTATTGTTTAGTCAACTACGGTCTACAGGAAGGTAATATTGTTTGGTCAACTACGACCTACAGGAAGGTAATATTTTGTGATGATGAAAAACCCACTTGAAGTAAAATATATCTCAAGACGCCTGGTACAAGTATTAAAACTTTTATTAAATAAAGCAGGAAACAACATTTCGACCATCCTAGGTACAGGAGTGTAGTATTCTCTGGTCAACTACGATCTACAAGAAGGTAGTATTACTTAGTCAGCTACGATCTACAGAAAGGTCAAAGGTAATCAACTGGCTTCCTCAAACTGAAACTCAAACAAAAAACTATTCCTGTTTCGTGATGAAAATTATCTTATACATTTAAAATAATTACTATGTTTTGGTCCTGTAATATCCGTTCTTAGTTTAAAGGTTGTCATTATTTTGATCTTAAACAGCGATCAAATGATCATGCTCATTCTGCCCCATGTTTGATTAAATGACAAAAAATATTGCATTTATTTTGCCACATGAGTACTCAATATTTCAAACTCAAAACTATATAGCAGGCTAGGTGCGCAGTGTCGACGCAGGGATCAAGTCCCGAATTCTACCTTAATAAGCCTCGAGATTATTGTTAGCCACCGAGGGACTTTCTCAAGAGATGAAAAAGATAATAATGAAATTATTTTTCATTTTATGTTTTGTGTTGTTTTGTTGTCTTCTTCAGCACAAATGAACTGTTGCTATCTTTCATGGCCAAGTGGTTAGGGCGCTCGACTCGTAATCTGAGAGTCACGGGTTCAAATCCTCGTCACACCAACCATGCTTGCCCTTTCAGCCGTAGGAGCGTTATAATGTAACGGTCAATCCCACCATTCGTTGGTAAAAAATAGCCCAAGAGTTGGCGCTGGATGGTAATGACTGTCTGCTTTCTCTCTTTTCACTGCTAAATTAGGAACGGCTAGTGAAGATAGCCCTCGTGTAGCTATGTGCGAAATTCAAAACAGACAAAGCTATCTTTCCACTGAGGAAAACCGGACCTCGAATCTCAATCTTGTAATTAAATAAGCTAACTGCTTGTCTTTGGATATCGGTTTATTTTCGGTTATTTGCCCAAAGCCATCTATGGACTATCTGCGATGGCTGTCCATAATTTTGAACTTTCAGTAGTACCCATCGTCAACTCTAAAGCTACTCTTGTCTGATTTATTAGTGGTATTTTTACCGTCACCCTTATAACGCACCCACGATTTCAAAGACCTAGGCACGATTTTTATTTTTGGTTGTAAACAGTCGCGATAGTGGAACGTGTATGTCCTTTGTACAACACACTAACAACTGGGCCGCGCTCGGCCGTAAGTTGAGTAATATAGTATTATTGTTAATTTTCCTTTAACGTTTATACTGTAGTATTTGAAAGAAACAATAAGTATATAGCTCAAATAAAGGAAAATAAACAGAAATGTAATGTTAACACAAAGTTTCCCCCCTGGGACAGCGGCTTGTCTACGAAATTACGACGCTGATATCAGGGGCTCGATTCCCGACGTGGCTTTGTTATGAAACATGCACACACAGTTATACAATGGCGTACCTACGCTCTGTCTACCATGAGGGATCGAACACCGGATTTCTTGTATTGCATGATACTGAATAATCTTTAATAATAGTGGTACTGTTTGATTAAATCATTTATTTGGCTTTAATTAAGAATGTCATCAAGTTTTAAAATAACAGTTTTAACACCTGTTTCTTAACACTTTTTGGCTCGGCATGGCCAGGTGGGTTAAGGCGTGCGACTCGTAATTTGAGGGTCGTGGGTTCGCATCCCCATCGCACCAAACATGCTCGCCTTTTCAACCGTGGGCGCGTTATAATGTGACGGTCAACCCCACTATTCGTAAAAGAGTAAAAGAGTAGCCCAAGAGTTGGCGGTGGGTAGTGATGACTAGCTGCTTTCCCTCTAGTCTTATACTGCTAAATTAGGGACGGCTAGCGCAGATAACCCTCGAGTAGCTTTGCGCGAAATTCAACAACAAAACAAACAAAGAAAACTTTAACACTTTATATTTACCGTTTATACAATAAAATATAATCTATTATTAACAGTTAAAATTATTACTTGTCCACTGTAAAACGCTGCCAATGGAACCTTTACTTTAATACCAAAGTCGTCAGGTAAAATTAAATAAACTGTTAAAAAAGTGTTTACCTCGGTCCTTTCAGTCATCACACCGAGTAACTTAAAAGAAAACATGTTTCGGTAACTCTAGAATCATATACCATGAAACTTAAAAGTCTTATATATATATTAAAATTCTGTTAAAGTACCCTCTTTATATACATATTAAAATTCTGTTAAAGTACCCTCTTTTATTGGAAATCTTTAAATGGTCATTAAAAAGAAATTGAAAGTTTTCGAAGTTTTTTATGATGTCTCACTACAATTATTCATAAAAACTAATATGTGATTGATTTGACATTCAAACGTAACAAAAGGCGTCGATATGATTTATCGTTTTGCAGTTCATTTTAAGGGTTATGTGCTTAAAATGGCCCTAATGTGTAATATTTTATTTCTAACGCTTAATGTCACGATTGAATTCCATATTCTTCTTCTCAATGTGTCATTTCAATATGTGTTTTGCTAAAAACGTTTCGAAAGTCCATCGTAGAGAGCTTTATGACTATTGAAGACACATCTAAAGGCTATTCCTTTAAAATCAAAATCTATCACTCTCTCAAAATCAAAAGAATTTCCAAATTTCAACTATTTTTAGTTTAGGTACTTAACATTCAAGAACTGTCGCTTGGAGAAATCGGTTCAAAAATGCTGTTTTATTTGATGCGCTTGGATGAACAGTTTGGTCCATACATTTTAGGTAAAAGGATTGTCCACAGTTCAAGTTAAGTGCCTCCCAGTGGCTCAGCGGTAAGCCTGCGGACTTACAACGCTAAACTCCAGATTTGATACCCGTAGTGGACACAATAAAGCAGCCCATTGTTTAGCTTTGGGCTTAATTACAAACAAATCAATTCACGTGTCACGTTGAAGTTTTCTTTTGTATGTTTGTCGTCTCCATATAATGGCTTCTTTGTGTTGTTTTTTTCCAAAAAAACTTTGTTTTGCTGCTTTCAGAATCTCATAATTATTAATCGATCCCCATATATTTTATTTTTCTACCTCGGGTACCATCGAACTTATGGAATGACCTAAAGAATTACTAATTGTTTCAAACACTCAGCATATTGGGAATAATAATTGTTTAACAAGAGCAGCTGTTTTACTTGAGATATAAATTAGACCTAAGCTACAATGTTTGTGTTTTAACAGTATTAAAAGATACTGAGCATTTTTAAAATAAAATCTTGAGTCTTAGTATTCCCTAAAAAATAAGTTATTGTAGCTAATGTTTAAAATACTTCTAGAATTAGCTGCAATTAAAATTTCTTCAAACGATGAACTGTAATAACTAACACGTAACTGTTTTAGGATGAACTGTAACTAACATGTAACTGTTTTAGGATGAATTGTAACTAACACGTAATTGTTTTAGGATGAACTGTAATTAACACATACTTGTTTTAGGATGAATTTTAACTAACGAGTAATTGTTTTTAAGATGAGTCGTAACTACTATGTAATTGATTTTAGAGTGAGCCATAACTAACATGTAATTGTTTTAAGGATGAACTGTAAATAGCATATAATTATCCTAAGGATTAGCCGTAACATGTCATTGACCCGGTATGGCCAGGTGGTTAAGGCACTCGACTCATAATTCGACGGTCGCGGGTTCGAATCCTAGTCACACAAACATGCTCGCCCTTTCAGCCTTGGGGGCGTTATAGTGTGATAGTCAATCCCACTATTCGTTGGTAAAAGAGTAGCCCAAGAGATGGCGGTGGGTGGTGATGATGATGACTAGCTACCTTTCTTCTAGTCTTACACTGCTAAATTAGGGACGGCTAGCGAAAATAGCCCTCGTGTAGCTTTGCGTGAAATTCAAAACATGTCATTTTTTATCTTTTATTCTGAAGGTCTTATTTTTACATAGGTATAATTGTTTCTGGTACTTAATTAATTATAGAAATGGCTACTTCTAACAGCCTCATCAAAATTGGTAATATTAAAGTAGAGAGAATATACAGCTCCAATAGGAACACAGACAAAGAAACAAAGATAACCAACTTATTTTACGTTAAGTCGAAAAAAAAATTTAACTTTGAAGTAATTGACAAAAAAACAACAAAATAACCAATTACATTTAATTAAAGAAGGAATTGTGAGAACACTTGAAATAATTAAATAGTTGCTCTAAAAATGTATAGACTTTAAAAAGTGGCTGATTCTTAGTTCAGATGGTAAACATGAGTCAAGTAAAGCATCCGTTTTCCCACATGTATGGCCAGGTGGTTAAGGGATCCGGCTCGTAATCCCCGTCGCACCAAACATGCTCGCTCTTTCAGCCGTGAACGTGTTATAATGTGACGGGCAATCCTACTATTCGTTGGTAAAATAGTAGCCCAAGAGTTGGCGGTAGGTAGTGATGACTAGTTGCCTTACACTGCTAAATTAGGGACGGTCAGCGCAGATAGCCCTCGTGTAGCTTTGCGCGAAATTCAAAACAAACTAAACCAAACCCACATGTACTGAACACAAAGTTTATTTTATGTAAAACTGGAAAACTCCAGAGATATTTCCAATTTGTACACATCATTTCATAAAAGTATAGTAATTTTGTTTCAGGTAGGTTTATCGTTGAGAGTGTAAAAGCAGTGGTATGAATACGAAGATAAAAATAATATATATATAAAGAATCTCTAAAGTAACTGTGTTATCCCCCTCAGAGACAACTTGGAACTGACTGTACTCTATTACGTGTTGAACCACGAGTGGAAAGACAACGTCTTTTTTATCACGATTAAAATTCAATTCTTTCTTGAAAATAGATGGTAAGAGGGAGTATACTGAAACTTTATATATAACAGAGTGGTTCATAAATGTGTGTATATATTTATATTATTTAAGTGTTGTCTGAGGCGTAACCTGTTTCGCATTATGAAACTTATGATTATCAAGGTTATGTTTTCAGCTCTCATCTTATTCTCTGCAGAATGAAACCTTATTACGTATTAAGGAAACCATTACCTTACGAACGCTATCAATAATCGACTTATATAACACAAAAAAGTTATTTATCGCAGATATTAAATAAAAGAGCACATCCCCTAGGGCGTTCAGAAGGTGACGTGTCTTGTATTACACCTGACGACAATGAGAATTCGAACAGTTAGTCAAGTTGATGAAAAACTGTAATTACAAATTTGAAAAGTCTGTTAGTTAACCCGACTCAGTAATGCTAGTAGCGTCACAACTATTAACTCTGAGTTTTAACGAAAACAAACTTTGATCACTCATATTTATTGCACAAATTTTCGAAATTTTTTTACGTACATTAGAAAACCCTTTTTATTTCTGTAAGGAACATCTCACTTTAACATTTTAATTTTTTTACACAAAAATGTTTAAAACTGCCATTTGAAATATCGAATAATGATATATAGTTGGTATATGTGTGTGTATATATATACACACATATATATAACCTTGACAAGTAATTAACAAAAAAAAAGTTTCACTTTGTACAGTTAGGTTTGAATATTTCTGGGCCAGATGTAGCCTAGGGGGTTAGTGTATCGGGCTGCGTAAAGAAAGTTCAAGATTCATTCATCGATATTGCTAAGCATACTCCGCACTTTCAGCTGTGAGCATCTTATAAGAGTGTCTGTCAACTCCGTTATTAGCGTCAAAGAGTGGCAGGACTTTTGATGGTTGGGGCTGCTGAGTGAATGCATTCATTCTTGCCAGAGAGCTCAAAGTTTAAGACGGATACACCTGAGCCCTACGAATCTCTGTTGTGGCATTTAAGCTCATGTTTGAAATACCAACATCGATTCCTGTCTCACAACAGCTATTGTTATTATATATTATAATTAATGTTTTTTATTTTCGTATTTTTAACTTGTCTTTATATTTCTTTGTTTGCAATTAAGCACAAAGCTATACAATGGGCTATCTGTGCTCTGCCCACCACTGGTATTGAAACCCATTTTCTAACATTACAAGTCCGCGGACATACCGCTGTGCCACTAGGGGGCGTTTATCTTTATCGTCAGTTAATACCGTTTATTCATCTATTGACATTTTACATTTTCTCAATCTTTAAGTTACTTATAAAAATCCCACCCTCTCTCAACAGTAACTCTGAATATTACACTTCTAAAAATTTGGTTTCGATACTCGCTGTAGGCAGAGCATAGACAACTAATTCTACAGCTTTGTATTTAATAGCAAAACAAAACTATAAAGTACAAACACTTAACCCATCATTGTTTGTTAAGTTTTATCAACAGTTTATTCTATTGTAGAGTATTTAGGAATCACGCCTGACTATTTGTATCTTACTTTGTTTATCAGCAAAAATATTGAACTTTAAACATCATCCTTGGTGGATGTTTCATTTCTATTCTGAGATTCTATGTATAACTTTTTGGACATTCTGGAAGTTATGGAAGTTACTTATGGGTAAATACAACTGAGTTCAAGTTAATGTTGAATTATTTTAAAACAGTACAACTTAAGCCTGGGATACTTTAAAACAGTACAAGTTAATCTTGAGTTACTTTAAATACGTGGTAATTAACGCTGAGTTATTCTAAAGCAGTGCAAATTACCCATGAGTTATTTTAAAACAGTACAATTTAACCTTGAGTTATTTTAAAACAGTACAAGGTAACCTTGAGTTATTTTAAAACAGTGCAAGTTACCCATGAGTTATTTTAAAACAGTACAAGTTAACCTTGAGTTATTTTAAAACAGTGCAAGTTACCCATGAGTTATTTTAAAACATTTAACCTTGGGTTATTTGAAATACGTGATAATTAACGCTGAGTTATTCTGAAACAGTGCAAATTACCCATGAGTTATTTTAAAACAGTACAAGTTAACCTTGAGTTATTTTAAAACAGTGCAAGTTACCCATGAGTTATTTTAAAACATTTAACTTTGGGTTATTTGAAATACGTGATAATTAACGCTGAGTTATTCTGAAACAGTGCAAGTTACTCATGAGTTATTTTAAAACAGTACAAGTTAACCTTGGGTTATTTTAAAACAGTGCAATTTACCCATGAGTTATTTTATAACAGTTAACCTCGGGTTATTTTAAATATGTGATAATTAACGCTGAGTTATTTTAAAACAGTGCAAGTTACCATGACTTTCAGTAAAGGAAATGTTTTATGATGAAAGCTGAGATTCTCTTCAAACACCACGTTTTCAAGAGACAAAAGTGGGGGCGCTGGTAATATAGGAATTTTATTCTCAATGTAAAGTCGAGATATTTTAGTCTGGAACAAGATCATTAAAGATATCAAGTGAAATGTCCACTTACATCCTTATCTTGTGTAGTTCCTTTTTTCCGGTTCAGTCGCCACCTCTACATATCTCTTTTATTCAGCGATAAGTTTTTCTTAATACTTGTATATATATATGCATGAAACCTTGTGGACATTAAAACTTATGTTTCCTATAAAAAAAAGAATTTTTTCATAATTTCACACCATTTGAAAACAAAGGACATGAAAACCCCACAATAACATAAATTACGGCTTGCTGAAAGCACGTAACTAGGAATACTTTATGTCAGTAATATTTACCAACATTTTGTGTCTAAATTTCTGTTGAATCAAGGAGCAAATAAGGTAACAATGACTGATTTATTTGCTTTGAACTTTCAACTTAAGTTCAAATACAACTAAAATCGTGTTTAGCGTCCCCACCCGCTTTCTTTTTTTGGAATCGCTTCCACCCACTTTTTTGGGAGGCGGTTTTCTTTCCTTTGTATGAATTATCATCTTTCTATCATAGAAAGAAATACATACTTCTGAATAAAAAGGGCCTGTCATGGCCTAGCGCGTTAAGGCGTGCGCTTCGTAATCTGAGGGTCGCGGGTTCGCGCCCGAGTCGCGCCAAAACATGCTCGCCCTCCCAGCCGTGGGGGCGTTATAATGTGACGATCAATCCCACTATTCGTTGATAAAAGAGTGCCCAAGAGTTGGCGGTGGGTGGTGATGACTAGCTGCTTTCCCTCTAGTCTTACACTGCTAAATTATGGACGGCTAGCGCAGATAGCCCTCGAGTTGCTTTGTGCGAAATTCCAAAACCAAAACAAACAACAAACTGAATAAAAAATAGGATGAACTTAGTTGACTCGTGTTGTCCTTTCTATTTATCATACATTTTGCATCGTTTTGATCGGAAAATTAAACAAAGAAAACTTTTGTTTAATATGGGCTTTCTGAAGACAAGCAACAATCACGCAAACAAGGGTGAAAACTTTCTACGATAGACATAATTTTAAAAAAGCATCTCCTCCTTCCCTTTTCTCGAAAATTCCGAACGCTAAACGTTTTCTTTTTTCTAGCTTAATGACTCTTTAATGTATTACTTTTCCATTATTCTTTGAAATAATTAGCAAAAATAAAACATTTTACACAGTTGAACTGTAGATACGGGAAAAATCCTATTTATAGGAAAATATGTTCTGTACAAGTTTGTTTGTTGCATATAGCACAAAGTTACATGGCAGTTATCTTCACTAGTCGTTCATAAAGTTTAAGCGACAGATCAGAAGAAAGGCAACTGTTCAAAAGTGACTACAGCAAACTTTTGAGACCGAATAGTGGGATTTAATCGTCATTCTTATAACGCATCCACTGTCGGAATACGCGAGACTCGGTTTTGTTTTTAGCAGTAACAAGATGCGAACCAAGAAATCGGAGCTCAAAACTCCAGCACACACTGGTGAAAACACATAACACTAAAACACTTTTCTCTGCTCGACCCCCCCTCCTTATATTCAAGACTGTGGCAAAACACATATTGGTGAGATTACACTGACTGCATGGAATATTAATAAACCTCAAAAGACCACGACAATGTCCGTAGAGCAAACTGAAGCAAGAATTTACAAAACTTTTCGAGAGACACAAGTGACGAAACGGACTTAGTTAGTTTTAACCTAAGAAACCTCCATCTATATGGGATTAAAAAGATTATTGTTAGTTACAGTGGAATACATCGGTCATATTTTTGCAGATTTTACCCCAAGTTAGTCACCTCTACCACGTTAAGGCAAAGTTTCCTCTTAAGTTGTTTCACTTAATACGTTACAAAATGACTGAAGTTGAATTCCTAAAGTACTTTAATGACGTTTGATCAGAGCAAGTTATTTATATAGATCAGAACCACAAAATGAGACATCGCTAATTAAGTATGTCAATATAACTAGGGATATACAATGGTACAAACAAAAATACTTGCCATGATTGTAAATAAAACAACTAATCCGATGAGCTTTACGTATCTGAATAGTGAATAATACTAAAATATCGAGTCAGAGCTAAAGTGACGTAGAAAAGTGAGACTTTCTTAACAGTGTGAGCTAAGAGATAAAAAAGAATTGTTAGCTTTAAAAATTATTTATTCTAATTTGTGCATTTCTAGGTAAACATATATATAACTCCAAATTTTATCTTTCACTTTTGTTGAAATGTTAACTCCAATTACACTAATAAAAAGTAATATAGAAGTTTATTGAAAGGCAAATAATTAAAACATAGAGGGGTGTAGAATATACTTGTAGAAGTAAGAAATAAGGTCTTGTGGATTTACGCTGTGACATTATTCTTGAGGTCATTTTAGATAATCTTCAAGGTCATGTCCTTTGGAAATTCAATAAATACATTATATACTTAAAATGTCAATGGCAAAGGTATAAACAATAATAAATGAAACACTTTAAACAGAAAATTACTAAAATCACTCCTCAAAAACAACGATTAAAAATTTATGGTTTGCGTTCCGTTACTGCAAAAGCGCACCACGCAGTTTGTGGCTGTGAATACGCTGGTGCGCAATGAAAGTCATGACCAAATCCTATTATTTGATTGTTTGTTTCTTTCTTAATTTCGCGCAAAGCTACATGAGGCCTATCTGCACTAACCTAACTTAGCAGATTAAGATTAGAGGGAAGGCAGCTAGTCATCACCACTCTTGAGCTGCTCTTTTATCAAGGGACAGTGGGATTGAACATAGCTTTATAACGCCCCCACAGTTGAAAGGGGGAGCATGTTTTGTGTGACAGGGATTCGAACCCGCAACCCTCAGATTGCGAGTCGAGCGTCCTAACCACCTGGCCTTATGATTTTATCAGACAAGAACAGTTCAATAGTTCGCGATGGATACTGTTGATTACCTTCCTTTCTGCTAGAGATGGTTATACTCAGATAATACTTATGTACCTTTGCGCTAAAATTCTAGATGAATTAAGAAACACTTCAGATAAAAACAACATTTTCTTAATGAAAACAAAACAGTTTAAATGTCGTAGGGGAATAAACTGTTATTGCCAAGGTTACATAAGGTATAAACATTGCCTTGACAATAAACAGTTCTTTAGCTCAGCAATATGCACATGTTCGTTGTGATGAAAAGATCCTTTTTCAAAATATTTATATTAAAACATTTATTTTTTCGGACTTGTATGTTTTAGGAATGGAAATAGAAAATCAATTTCGTTAGTTTTGTATCTTTTTTTCTTTTACCACTATATTGTTTAGGACAAAACAAGATGTCGAATCGATTTGGTTTAGCCCTGGTGTTTCTTCTTGTCACCACCAAAGTGTTGGCACAAATTGCAGAGGACCTTGACTGTAGGTACGTTATTGTAACGATAGATTAGACTAAGGATAATATGCTTCAGTTAAGAATAGAAGATAAAATGTTATCTCCGTTTTTGTTCAAATGAAATCTAGAATCTGAATATTCATAACTAACATGGTAGATGAAATTCTATATTAAATTCTACAATAAACTAGTAAGTATCCGTAAAAACTCGTGGAAAACAACAATTATGCCAACGATTGTACTTATCTGTTAAGTAATTGGTCAGTTTTCAATATATATGTACATCCAATCCAGAAGACTTCAAATTTCCTTGATACTCTGTTAACGGTCCGAGTATCAAAATTTCAAAAAATATAAATGTACATACCTATGTTAAATTATTCCTTACATGTTCGTGCCAATTTGCATTTAAATTCGTGGATCCAGCACTGAAAACGTTCAAAGTCTGAATCTACAACTGTCCACACCACTGCTTTGGATCTACGAAAAGGTATTATTGTACCATAGCCCACGTAAGTTGGTTGATTTACTCTGACTAGCTTACAAAAACTTCATATTGTAAAAATTTGAGCATAAGACAAAAATTCCAAAACTGTCTATACCCCTGTGTAAAAGGTGTCTTTGTACAAAATCCCACATAAATTGCCCAAAACAAGGGTAAGTAATTGACAAAATCCCGAAAATTAAATGTTTATTTAACCTTCTAAAATGACCAAAAATAGGCACGTTTCGTATTTTTGTTTGTTAATATGTGGGACCTGTAGAAAAGTATCTTGGCACTAAATTTCAAACCCAAATATTGTGCTTTTTTTCAAATCGTTTAAAAATCTATCGAACTAGTATAATTTTACTTGTTTATGTACTTTTTATGCAGCATTTATTTTGTTTTGGATATTTCTCAATAGCAATTTTACGAATAACTAACGATCTTTACTTTCCGTTAAAATTTATTTTTTTCCTATTTACAATAATATATATTAATAATCTTTTTAGTTTATATGGTTGTCATTTTTCAAGTAATTAATCCTGATATTCAGAGAAGCATATTTATGCCATAAAGACATTATGTTACAAAACACAAATACTTATTACTTTAAGCATTACACACAGACACATTTATATACGTAATACGAACCACGACGCAGATTCTACTGTTCATATATAATAATTACCACACGTATCAAAACAGTGCCTGTCATTTGAAACTGTTGAGCACGAACTAACTAAGATTGATGAAGTATCTCGCGACATATTTATTATCTCAGAGAAAGATGTGGACAAAGATAAAGACAATTCAAATGTAAAAATGAAAAACTAATTTGTAATTCCCTACAGTTGTCAACTTACACTAAATGTGGCATAAATTAACCCCGGACTTTCAAAATAAATTACCAGTCATTCGATATTATTGTAAATTTAAAATAGTAATGCTGCATTATCTTAATAATGGCAAACTTGGCCTGTCGGAAGCAGACGTTTTTTTTCTATGTTTTACTAAATGTTTAATTATTTGTGCACTATTATGATTATGTATTATTAATATTTGTTATGAATTTGCGCATAGTACTTCATCTTAAAATGTGAACTTCGAGGAAATTATATATGACTGCTCGCGGATCTTAAGAAGTTTCACGTTTAATTTGGAATAAAGATAAATACAGAGTTTTTCATAAAATTTTGTATGCTTCATCCAAATAACATAATTCTAATGTTAAAATACAACCAGAAGGATTACCAGGTGATGCACTGTAATGAACTAACGTAATACACCCGCGTTCTGCTGCAGGGTTCAGAGGTTCTCTAAAAATTACAAAATTCCCCATAGATGAACAGTTACTCTTACAACACACCTATAACTGAAAGTTCGAAGCATATTAAAGAACATCATAATGGGAACCTTAGACCTACCGATACACGACATGAAACACTAACCATCTGGGTGACTCTCTGAATAATTGGTTAATGGAAAAATTAATACATTAGGAACTACCAGGAAATCCCATTGAAAGTCTGATTGATTACAAAAAAAAAACATTTAATTCGGTGTGATGACCCACAAACTGCAGTGATAGTGAAATTTAATAATATGGTAAAAATCCTACCATAAACACCTTTCCCAGATTCGCACTTGGCCTTTAGCACATTGGCAGTTGCTTTTTTTCAATAATCGGAATCTTGCGAGAAAGCAGATGACATTACGAAAGGTCAAGAAAAGTTTAAAATTGGCCAAAAATCAGAAAAGGCTGAAGAAATTCTGAACTATAACTGATATAACTGTATAACTATTTTTGTGTATTAGGATGTATCAAGGGCACATCAAGGATCATTATATGTTATATATATCACTAAAATCACGCCCCCTACTTAACACTGTCACTGAGTACTCCTTTATACACAGCTTATTAGTGATGTTGAACAACTGACTAGAAGGAAGACATTTTGTTATCAGTAGCCTATTGCCCATCATCTTATCAGCAGCCTACTATCCATCATCCATTTTAATGGATTAATTGTTACTCTTATAATGCACCTACAGCTTAAAATATAGGAAATATTTTGTGGTATCGCACGAATTTCAATCCGCTTCGTTAGTTTCAAAAACCATAATTTTATTACAAGCAAAACGATGGCACATCCACTTTGAGGTTGCACCGTGTCACGAACCACCAGGTGTTAAAATGTACCCACCCATTCCTACCTTGTTTCCATATTTTTTTGTTTCTCTAATTCCTATTTCTTAATAGTTGTCTTTACAAATTGTTTACAATGGGTTCATAGATTTTTTGATACTAAGTTTCCCATCCTTCTTCTAGCTTTTATCTCTACACTTCCTGATTTTGGTTAATATCTTTTCTATAGTTTTCTTCTATCAAGCCAGGATAGTAGCCTTTCCTTTGAATGGATTTATGGTTAAGACTTGTTTCACGTATTCAGCATTACTGTTTCTAATTTTCTCTATTTCTGCAGTAATGTTCTCTTCATTGGAACAAAGACTTTTCAAGATTATCAACATCAGATTTTCTTCTTTTCTGTCGTTTGTTCCCTTTAAAGGCATGTTTCAACAATTGCACTTTTTCAAGTACAACCTTAGATACCAATAGATAACATTATTTTGAAAACAAGGGCAAATTATACTATCTATAATTCTTGTTTTCTCTCCTGAACACTCGAGCAGCTTTGTATCAGATATCGGAAGTAGTAGCATTCGTCCTTACATAGGAGGCTCACGTTTTAAGCACCAACTGCTACGATAGAATTGTTTTGTCCAACATAGAACCATCGATCCAGATGTATAAAACTGAAAACTTTGCTTTCAAAGGTTAGATCGTTGTTCGGTCCTAGATCTAAATAATCTACATAATCCACATTTTCTATCAAGCTAATACAGCCGCAGACTTATCACGTAGCATGCATAAGTAAACGGGCACCCGCATGTGATACGAGGGCATGTTGTGACTTGACAACTCACAGAGTATACATGTAACCATAGAATTTAGCTATTAATATGTTATTTTTCGTTATTAGTGTCGCAAAATTGTTATTGTTATTACTTGTTACTTTCCAAGGTCTTAAGTAATAGTAAGAAAAACTCTTTTAGTCCCGAGAGTGTAATTCCATTATGCACATTTAGATTTGGATAAAGTGAAGGCAGGAGAAAAATATGTTCTCCACAACGTTAGTTGGTCAATCAGTCGGATAATAGATTGACAAATTTGTTATTTTAGCCTCTTTTTTTTTGCTTTTCCGACTTTTTCAGGTGTTTTGGTGACTTGTTACTCTGCAGTTGGTTGTTTACTACTCAACAGTGTCTGTAAAGTGCTTATAAAATTTAGTTTACATGCTGCTTGAAGAGTGTTTGAGATTTTAATTTGCATTGCACATCTGGCCCATAAGTACTACCATATTTCTGATACGACATTTAACTTTCCATAAATAAACAAACTGATATAGATAAATTGACAGACCCTTAAAAAATCCAGGAGCTCTTCTGGTTTCCTCTTTTTTAGAAGTCAAAATATTAATGAATTTACTTGAATGACTCTAAACAAATACATTCTCTAGACAATGTGATAACAAACGCGTAGCAAGCTTTACACATGCAGGAGTTATTCGCAGATTAACAAGGTATAAAGATTTTTTCTTTGATTAAAGTTTTACAAATATTCTACCATATTAATGGTATTTTCATTTTATTCGTGGTATGCGGTTTGCTCAATATTCATACAGTTAACGCTTTAAAAGAAACATCACATCTGTCAGATTTCCTATTATTGTATACTTAGTTTATGCCTGAATAAGCTTAATTGGTTTATACAATATGCAGTGTGTAATATACTCAGGAATACAATAAACTGGTTTTTATTAAAATCTCTCTAAGATACGGACTTAGTGGTTCGACTTTAAATCCCAGGCAAGGAAAAAGCAACGCCAGCTTTCTTAACTAATTCATCAGTTTTATTGACCTCGCTTTTCTTTTCGTCCAGTTTTTACATAATTCTCTCACAATTTTTAATTTGTTTTATTTTTTAATCTTTACTTCCGCGTGTAGAGTATCTATGACAACGTATCCTAATAAACGGATAGAACAACCCTGCAGCGTGATAAGCATGCGCAGTCTTCACAAGGTCCTGATACCAGTTTCAAATACGCGTTGTAAAATTTCCAGCAAATTAAAAACTTCATAGTTTTAAAATATTGGTGAAAGTACTGTACTAGCCTGATTATAAGACAATGCTTTTAAATTAATAATTAGGCTATAAATTCATAGTCGCCTTGTAATCGCGGCGTTACTCTAGCCTGTCGCATTTCTGAATGTCCAGATAACATCCGTCTACCCATGTTTGCTAAAGGTCATCTTTAATTCTTGCACTAATAACCTGCAGACTGTTAAATTATAGTATTGATTTTGCTGGTGCACTATTTCTTTGATTGTGATCGTTCTAAGTTTTATAATAACTGTTATCCGTGAGTCCAATTTTAGTTATGACATTTGTGCAAGAATAAGTGACAGCGTCAAAAGAAAGGGAACAAGCAAATATCAAATTAATAAAGGATTAAGAGTGAGTTATAATTCAAATATTAAAATTATAGTGGCGAATGAGGCAGGAAAACTAAACAATTGTACCGCTGCTATTTAGTGTGACTGAAAATGATGTGAGGCATTAGTAGAAACAAAAGCCTAAACTTCTTAAGAAAAAGGGTGTTTCGCGGCCCTAAAAAAGAATGTTATAACAATTTGTTTCTGTTTCCCATGGCTTTCATAGTTTTAAAATATTGGTGAAAGTACTGTACTAGCCTGATTATAAGACAATGCTTTTAAATTAATAATTAGGCTATAAATTACAGTCCAGTCCATGTAGCGATAACAAATTAATTTATTTCTTCCTTAACACTTCTGTAAACTCATACGCTGCTGTAACTTATACCAATTTGTAGGTCTAAGTCTACAGATGACATCCAAATGAAAATACTCTGTTAACGGCACAAGGATTAAGTTCAAGATAAACTTACATGTTCAGTTTCACGGCTAATCGATCAAACAACTAAACTTACATGATTAACAGTACTGATTCAAATACTTCACTAAACCAAACTGACTGACTAACACTAATTACTCAGTGTATACTCATTTACTATTCACTTCTCACTGAAAGCAAAACACTGGTTCTAGTATTTGTAATGTAGCTTTGTTTTCAGACGATTTGCAAAGTTATATTTTCGTGACATCACCTAGAATGTTCTAGACCCACTCGCACAAACTTACTTTATTTTAACGACTTGCACCTTTAAGATAACATCTGACTTAAAACAAAACATATAGCCCATAAGAGTGTTAAAAATGTAAAGATAGCAGCAGTTGGTCCCACGTAGACACTTCTGAGACAGTTTAGAAATCCATCTACATATCTTTTAGAGATTTATTATATAACCTTGAGAATATATACAGACCAAGACAAAAATCGTTTTATGTATATATGTCTAGCAGAGTTTGGCAGAGAAAAAAAAACTTCCAATATGCTAGCAAAAACATAGAAATAGATAGATGTTAGAAATTGTTTGGTTACCAAAAATCTGTCTTAATTAAGATGACAGATAATCATAAACCTGTGCAAAAACTTAAGAGTTATTACAAACAAAAGGTCAAGAAATTTACAGCTACAAAAACAAGGAAAAAGTATTAATTTTTTACAGTATTGCTAGAACATTGTTTGTTCTTTCGTTGAGAGGTTGTTTTAAATTATCTGGTAAAAATGATTCAATGTTCAGTTTACACAACAATGACAAATTAGCTTATTCCCTCCTTCAACGTTTCTACAAGCTTAAACCTGTGGTATGTTAACTGTCACGTTTACAGCCACGCTAAATGTAACACACCATCGTAAAAGTAAACTTACTTCTACAAAGTAACTCAATATACGCGATAGCAAACACAGATTTAAACACTTCACTAAAAACGCAACAACTGATTTACTCTATCGACTATAAACAACTCTTTATTTTCTCCGAGTCTGGTATTTATAATCTACCGTCGAATTTACTGGGAATTTTGAAAATCAATTCTTAAGAACTTTCTAAGCCTATATTTTGTTAAACCTTTTGATCTTAACTGTTACCCGTATCTTCCTCGAGGTGACAAACTAGTGACTGTATTCAAAATATAGCTTACAAAACCAATAATTATTCTAGCTGAAACATACGAGGTCTGTTCATAAAATACGCGGACTGTTTGAATTGCGCGGCTCCAGTTGGTTCCAGTGGAATCCGCTTAGTGTCGCTAGGTTCGCACAGATCAGCTGATTACGACGCCATTTCCCGATTGCAGATATTTTCATTTGTGTATTAGCTACGCGGTTTTAAGTGAAGTGCGATTTTTTCGTTTGGCGGATTTCAGAATGAATGACCTGAAGGAGCAACGACTTGCTGTGAAATTTTGTGTTAAACTTGTAAAATCTGAGACTGAAACTTTTGCTATGCTTAACACGGCTTACGGTGATGTTGCTATGAAGCGTACGGCATGTTTCAAGTGGCATGAACGTTTTAAGGATGGTCGACAGTCCATTGAAGATGATGAGCGTCCTGGACGTCCTTCCACGTCAACTGACGACCCACACGTCGACAAAATCAACATCCTGGTGCGGGCAAATCGATGTCTGACTGTTAGGGAGCTTGCTGAAGAGTTTGGGACATCAGTTGGATCTTGTTACGAGATTTTGACCAAAAAATTGAAGATGCACCGCGTTGCTGCGAAATTTGTGCCTCAGAACTCGTGCGTTTTGGCCAAACACTCGATCACTGTTCTTCCCCACCCCCCCTACTCACCTGACCTTGCTCCTTGCGATGTTTTCATGTTCCCCAAACTCAAAAGACCCTTGAAAGGAAGAAGATTTGAGACGATTCCCGAGATTAAGGCAAATGCGACGAAGGAGTTGAAGGACATTACAAAAGAAGCGTATCAGGACTGTTTCAACAAGTGGAAACACCGTTGGGACAAGTGTGTGCGTTGGGGAGGAGAGTACCTTGAAGGGGTCCCAGACTTGTAACTTCTAAATAAAGTACATTTTGTTTTATGACGTCAGTCCGCGTATTTTTTGAACAGCCCTCGTAATGTTATCTACCCAGCATCGGGAGACAGAATTAATTATCTGGCACGAGAACAAATTGTTAACTACCAGCACTGAAGCAGGGTTAATTACGCAAAATAAAGTAAACATTATAAATGTTATTTCTTTTGTGTTTTTACAGCAAGTATGTATTTGCGCCTATATGCCGTGGTGTTAGTGCTAAAAGATCTGGATCCTACATGTCCAAACACCATTCAAGGTATGTTTCCGACATTTATTCTACGTGTTTAAAGATCCACGTGCATACAACAGCACTAAAACATAATGCTATCTGTTCAGCAAGTTGATCTCTTTCTCAGTTATTGTAACTGTTTTCAAACTAACACCATTATTATTATTATGTTTGTTTTGAAATTTAAGTTTCCATACTTTGCTTGCTGATAATAACTCGTCAGGGGTGTAATGTCAGCTTAAATATTTCCTCATGTTACCCCCCTCTTCAGTAAAGATTAAGATCGGATGATAACAAGTATGGTGTGAATTAAAATGAAATAGTTATTTAATTTATTATTATTCAAATATAAATGGAGTTACAAAAATGTTCAACACGAGCATTCCCTGACGGTCAACTTAAATGTAAACATGTAAAAATCCACTAGTAATTATTTGACATTTCAGTAGGCCTAAATAAAGTATTTAGCTGATTGATGTGATGTAGTTGCTGTTAAGGTCCAATAATGTATATAATTTTATACCATAAACTTAACATGACCTATATTTCTAAGATAGCGTATATATAATACATATATATTTGTATATATTTGCCATTTGTATATGGTAGCCATAACCGCTACTCACAATTTAAATACTTTCTCACCTTTTAATCCAAGCCGAACATTCCGATTTTGACACTTTCGCCCAGTTTAAGAGTCAAACATGAAATTAACAACTGTGTACCTATATATTTAACAAGGATTAGGCTACGTTTGAAGTAGTTAGGCCTACCTAGTGTCGAACTGAAAATTCTTCGTAGCAAGCCAGAGTTAGTATGAAACACTAACCACTCATGGTATTTACGGAAGTAGCATATTGCGATTGAGACTCAAATTGTACAATACTAAGCTCAAAAACATGACTACTGATGCTCTGAAAGCGCATAACGACTGCAGTAAGTATAGCCACGGCCTATATTTTACCGTAACTTAGTAACTCGCCTTTAAAAAAACTCCCGAGAAGGCTGTAAGGAAATATCGAATTATTATAAAAAAAACAACAGCAAGCAAAAACAACAAACAACACTGTGCTAGCAGTGTCGTATTTATTTTCAGTAGTTAAAGTAAAAATTTGGAGCTTGAACAATTCTCCTTTCTCAACTTTAATCTTTAGCTATCCAATTCAGTATTTCGTTATGTATTTGCTTGTATACTTTGTATCAGTAAAGTAAACCAACAATCAGTTTCGACGACAGCCAGAGTCATTTGGCTTTGGATAACTGCGCGAGACGAGGTGAAATTTCGCGAAGATCGCTCCCACCCTCAAGATTCACCTAGTTGTGGATAACTAGTTAAAAACTTGTGTTATAAATACTAGCTACGAATTGTTTTTTCTTAGTGGTACGTTACACGATGGACTATCTGCACTCTCTTTCTATCATGGGTACCGAACCCTGGACTTTAGCGTTGTAAAATTTACTGGCCAGAAGGGAACCCTTTCACCTCCCATTGACGACTTGTACCATATAACTAAGCAAGCAATCCCAATAAATGTTTATTAGTTAAAGAGTTGGTACACCGTTATTTTGACCACTACTTTTTTTTTAAATATTCGTTATTTTAAAACACACTATTTCACTATTTTTATAAGTAAAATTATGTTAACCCTGCAGTACTGATACGACTTAGAGTATATAGTATTAAAACAAGCACGTAGGTATATATAACAACAATTTTACGTCAGACATTAGGTTACTACACATTTACTTATCTGTAGATTCCCATCTTATTCTAAACAGAAAGGATTTCGAGAATTTTGACCTTGATGACTCACGAAGAGCAATAGGATCCGTACTAAACTGGGCAGATCCTTATGACGACATCTCTGATATCAACAGCTTAATGGTAAGTGCCCAATCGATATATTGTTATATTGATATAAAGGATAATAATAATAATAACTACTCCTACTTACGTGAATAGTAAGGTGTCAGACGTTAAATCCGTCACATAATTTTAACGGTTTAGTTTGTTTGTTTTGTGAATTTTCGCGCAAAGCTACACGAGGTATATCTGTGCAAGCCGTCCATAATTTAGCAGTGTACGACTAGAGGGAAGGCAGCTAGTTATCACTATTCAACGCTAACTCTAAGGCTCTCTTTTAACAATAAATAATGCGACTGACCGTCACATTATACCCCCCCCCCACGGCTGAAAGGGTGAGAATCTTTGAGGTGATGGGGATTCATCCCTCGACCTTCAGATTACGAGTCGAATGCCCTGACCACCGGGTCATGCTGGACCATAATGGTTTAGCAAAAAAAAAAGAAGCAAAGAGGCTAATACCTGCTTCCCTGATGGTGCTTTCAATTAGTAACCGACGAAAGAAACGTAAAAGTTGTACATTACGAAAGTTCAAAATGGTCGACACTACAAATTGATATAGCCAAGATTAACAGCTTAATCGAAGATATTCTGTGAGCATTCAATGATGTAAAATGTTACTAGATCTAGTCAGGCGGGATTTAGGGGGTTCGAAGTTCCTAGATGATTGTTGCTTGCGAGGCCACTTTTCGCGATTACTGAGCATATATGATCCAAATTTTAAGAAGGAAAACTTCCTCCCAAATTCCTTCAAAGATATTGATATATATGCATACATTTTAAATAACTACATCTTTTTTTAACACAAAGGTATATTATATATATTGAATAAAACACATTCACTACATATCCATGTCAGAAGCAAACACATCCATAAAATTAAACCTCAGAAGAAACAGTTACGCCACTGAGTGTGCTTCTGGGGCCGATGCCGATCGCAGTTCAAAGTCTTTGAACGATTTGTTTTTTTTTAAAATTTCGCGCAAAGCTAAACGAGGGCTATCTGCGCTAGCCGTTCCTAATTTAGCAGTGTAAGACATGCCCACCTTTTCAGTCGTGGGGGCGTTATAATGTGACAATTAACCATTCGAAGATGCTTTTCATCTAGTCTTTCACTGCTAAAGTAATGACGGCTAGCATAGATAGTCTTCGTGTAGCTTTGCGCGAAATTAAAAAAAACATCCAAAACCAGAGAGTACAGTTGTTTTTTTTTTATTGCTAGAATAAAGGGACGTTTCAATCACCTTAAGAAGAAAAACATTTCTTTCTATGTCTCACAGTAGCTCAGCAGCTAGCAGTAAGTATATTGACTTAGGCGCTAGAAACCGGGTTTTGATACCTCTGGAGGGCGCAATACAGATATAGTCCATTGTACAGTTTATGATTAACAACAAACAAACCAAACCTTCTTTACTCCAACGCAGCTATAGCTGGTATAGCAAACCATTACCAATATTAATTTCAAAGTGCGTTTCATATTGAAGGGGTGGGGGGAGAATCTTGCAAGTCATACTGGGTTCTTCATACGTGTCTACATTATTGATCTTAAATAAACTTTCAGAGCTGAAACTAATCCTGAAGCCTTTGCAACGTTGCAAGAGTCCTTCCTGAACTGAAGTTGTGATTCGTTGTGCAAAAATCCAAAATTACTAGCATCACGGTTTTCTGAATTCTCTTTGAATCTCCAAATTTTATGCCAAATCGTTGAATGTCGAAAATGTTGACTCAAATCCTATTGATCTATGTTTATCAAGGTATTTCAGAAATTATTCAAAGCGTGTAACAAATGCATACTATCATTTTGTTACAATTTACTAATATCATTGATTTTTACTGGGATGCCATATGATATGATTAAAGATACTAAGAAATCATACGGCACAATCTCATTAATGAAAGATTCAAAGGGAAGTTAAGGATCACCTGCACAATTTCCAGACAGTTTCGTAAAACACCACAGGTCTCTTAGAGTTGAAACCAAATAGTTTTCTTATTTTATATGCAGTACACCAACCTAGTTTTCGAAAGAGGTTTTAAAGCAATATTAACTCTTCCTATTGATACATGCCATGTATTGGAGGATATCTGAAATAGAGAATAAATCCTCTTTAGTAAACCAAAGAATACTTGAACCCTTATACAGGACTTAGCGGCATCTCTAAAGGTCAAATTCCAATTATGGTAACCACAAGAACAGAAGAAGGACTCATGGATTTACTTGTACTATTCTTACATTTGCATACACTACGCATGTTTGCAATATCGTCATAACTTTTTTTACCACGACGTGCAAGGATGTTTAAGCTTAAGTTCTATTTTGGTCAAAATAATTATGGTTAAATTACTCCCAACTGTTTGGTGTAAACGAGTAATATTTCCAGTAACGTATTTGTTCATATTTTTAGCAATCAAATCAATGAACTCATTATAGATGGTTTAACTGAAATAATGATAGCGTTTTTCAATATTAACTACACGGTACAAATGTTCTCGCAAGACTGAATCAGTTTTTGCTGATGATTTAACTAACTCGGTGAAATTTCCAATATTTTTACAGGCCGACTTATACGTTTTTTTTTTTTTACGGAAAGTTAAGATTAGTGATGTGAAACGAAATACTTCACTACAGTGAGAAGTATTTCTAAAATATCTCACGAGCGTTGCTTTTCTAGTTCTATATGCATTTTTGAAAGTTGTCATGGGCAGACCCACTCTTTTCGAAGTCTAACCATTTTACCACACATTCCTTATAATCTTTGTAATTTTATATTTAAAAAAGAAACAAAATTTTCCAGTCTGAAAAACCTGGAGAGGCAATGGCTGCTTGTGATATATAAAATAAACGGCAAATAGAGCATAAGTAGGTTTAACTTTGGGAATACACCAGAAAACGTAGGGCATGGTTTACACTGTTATTTAAAATACGGTTATATTAAGATGAACTAAAACGTCGGCTTTTATCATCTCTCGGAAGTCGTAATTTCTCTTAAGATGTGAATCGAACAATATCACTTAACTAATTATCGTTTAATGGCAAAATCCGTTCACCAGGGTAATCTAAATTGATAAACAAAACAGTCTCGTCACCGAGAATAACCAAACGCCTCTGCTGAAAAATAAGTTAATGGAGCACTAGTGTCATAATCAACACACCTTTCCGGATCATTTGAAACACTCACACAAGTTTCTCCTTCATTATACGTATTCATACTGCGGTCTTCAATTTTTTCGTTTCTGTTTTCATAGTTGTCACCAATAAAGATCCGCGTTTCACATTTTCCACTGATGTTTAATCACTTCTCTCATAATTCTCATATTTCAAAGATTCTTTTGACTATTCTTCTGTTTCCTTACACAGTCGCCTAATTCAAAACTCTATGTATTTATTTATATTGCTGTCTTTACTTGACATTTTGAGTATAATTAATTCGGTGATAAGTTTTTTTTTTTTTTTTCAAGTAACACTGAACTAATTATTTTAGGCATTGTTTAAAACAGTGGTGATAATGATAAAATATCTCGAATAAAATCAAACGACGTCACAAGTCAGCACTTCAAAGAAAGTGTAAGCTGAAGCAATTGAAGTGAAGCACAAAGCAACGCAATGGACTATTTGTACTCTGTCCACTACGGGTATCGAAACCCGAAGTTTCTAACGTTATACGTCCGAAGAGATACTGCTGTGGCATGGTGGAGGGCAGTTAAGTAAAACTGTTAACATAATGCTAACATATACAGTTCGTGAAGTTTTTAGACGTAATTTTGTGTAATCGACTTTTTTAAAGTTAAACACAAATTGTTTATGTACTTACGTGATACTGCAAAATTGGTTAGAACTGAAAAAATTCAGTTAATACTTCATAAAATATAATAAATCTGGAAATTCTTTTCTGAAACTTTCAAAAATAACACCATATCAGCCTTCTTACTTTCTTAATTAAAAGATACAGAAGATGTACGTTTAAAGACTCGGTAACACGGCTAGTTATGTACACATCGAGAAATAAAAACTTGTTGCACACGGCACGTTAACAGACTGAATAAAGTACATTATTCTACAGAGGATAGTTACTTCTAAATAAACAGGATAATATACTGTATCCTAGTTATGTCTACTTACTTAACCATCACTAGTTACATTTCCTCTGAAAACCTCTAAATCAATATGGATTATAGTGCTTTTCTCGAGAAGCCATTTTCCCTAGAGTCAGCCCAACAAAGTGCCGTTTGCTGTTTAAAGCTATTCGTTTCAAAACTACTTAATCCCATATATTTGTAATGCTTATTGACAGCATATGCAGGAATTTGTTGGAAATATTTGATGAAAGGTTTTTTCACGTTGGTGAGAAAAATAAAAACACAGCCGCATTGAAAGCTGTTGTCCAAAAATCTGACGAAGTTTCGAACTGTTTACTTACTGTTGTTGCAAAAACTGCGCTGACGTCATTGTGTACAGGAAAGTTGTGCCATTTTGACTTTTAGAGTAAGCAAACGTCACCAAATGCAACAGAAATAAACTGTGTTTCAAAATTGTATTTTCTGTTTTTGGAACATGAGTTAAACATTAACAAACATACAAATATGTAACTTGTAACATTTTTTAGCCCGACTCAAAAATGTGTTAATTGTAATTACTTATTTCCTTCCACTGCGAAAATAAAGACCGGAAAAAAGGACATTTCTGTCATTAAGGGCAGGTTGCAACAAACTTGAACTGCAGTGGAAAACAGGTCAGACGTGATGAGAATGAGTCAGTCAGAAATACTGACACATTTGATAAAAACATTTTGATTGGGCTACAAGACATTGCAAACTGCATTTCTATATCTCTGTTTGTTATTGTTTTTATTTACCTTAGTAGCAGGAAAGATCATTTCGGAACATCTCATACGATTTTCTAAATTTCGTTTGGTTTGAGACTTTTGGCTGTGCTAATTTTTCCTTGAAATGTAAATGGTTGTTTTAAATATTTAGTATATTTGTCGAAAACCTGAAAATTTTGTAAGTGCTTTGTTTGAGTAAAAACTTATTATTTTTCATCAGCACAGCAGTAATTAAATTCTTTAAATGCTCTTACATCTAATTTGATCGCTTATGGATATTTCCCTACATACGATTCACTGTATCTTACAGTAATTTGCTATTTCCAGAATTAAATTACTAGCTGTATAGACCCAGTATGATTATTTGTTTGTTTTGAATTTCGCGCAAAGCAACTCGAGGGCTATCTGCGCTAGCCGTCCCTAATTTAGCAGTGTAAGACTAGAGGGAAGGCAGCTAGTCATCACCACCCACCGCCAACTCTTGGGCTACTCTTTTACCAACGAATAGTGGGATTGACCGTCACATTATAACGCACCCACAGCTGAAAGGGCGAGCATGTGTGGCGCGACCGGGATTCGAACCCGCGACCTGCATAACTCGCAATCTGGGAGTCGTGGGTTCGAACCCCTTTCCCATCAAACATGCTCGCCCCTTTCATCCGTAGGGGGCGTTATAATTTAATGGTCAATCCCGATATGTGCGCTTTCAGGTAATTAGAAGAACACATTCATTTCGATGAAAAACAACATGGTTGCTTTATTATAATTTTCCAGGAATATTGGGTTAGACTAACTGAATTCGACTTGAAATGTATTGTACAAGATACAGGTGTCTTGTTCGATTGTATCCAGTTTTACGAAGATTATTGTTATCAACAGGTGTCTCACAATTCTTAATGGATAATCATGACGGTAAATGCGACGTGCAAGTTAACTCTAAAGATACTAAATATTATTGTGGTCCAATGAATATTGCTTTTTAAAACCAGTATTGGACAACCTAAAAGGGTCCATCAGAGATCTCACTTCGGGTAAAGATAATCAGAAACCTGAATGTAATTCACCCTTCCAAAGAGACCAAAGGAAATACTTCTACACCATCACTCTACTTCCAGCAACTTGACTTGAATAAGACATGCAAAGCCAGTATTCCGTTTTTCTCGTAACAACATAACCGATCTGTTTTGCATATGGGAATAAATAGTGTTTTACAAATACATCTGCTCGGCATGGCCAGCTCAATCCCACCAAACATGCTCGCCCTTTCAGCTGTATGGGCGTTATAATGTGACAGTCAGTCACACTACTCGTTAGTAAAAGAGTAGCCCAAGAGTTGGCGTGATGATGACTAGCCGCTTTCTCTCTAGTCTATCACTGCTAAATTAGGGACGGCTAGCGCAGATAATCCTCGACTAGCTTGCGCGAAATTCAAAAAACAAACAAATGTATCTGCATTTCCTAATAAAGTGTATAGCTAGTGTTATATAAATGCGTAATAAAAATCAGTTATAACGAAAAACGCTTTCAACTGGTTAGATGTTTGACTTAAATGTTAAATGCTGGACAGTTTTCCTCCCCTTCAGAAAAAATAAAACACAACAACATTAATACACATCACAGTAAAAAGGTGTGATCGGCAGAATAAGGCCCGACATGGCCAAGCGTGTTAAGGCGTGCGACTCGTAATCTGAGGGTTCGCATCCCCGTCGCGCCAAACATGTTCGCCCTTTCAGCCTTGGATGCGTTATAATGTGACGATCAATCCCACTATTCGTTGGTAAAAGAATTGGCGGTGGGTGGTGATGACTAGCTGCCTTCTCTCTAGTCTTACACTACTAAATTAGGGACGGCTAGCACAGATAGCCTTCGTGTAGTTTTGTGCGAAATTAAAAATACAAACAATCGGTAGAATAATTAGTGAAAATTGGTGCTCAAACTGAGCACGTTAATATAAATACATGTTAAGCTCCGTATTCTTGATTTTTCATGAATATTTCATATATTAAGATTAAATATTTTATAATTTAATTATCCGGAACGAATATTCATTTTCTATTCAAAATTAAAATTTGCTTTATGATGCTTCAAGTGTGAGACAAAACCAATTTATTTTTAATATTTTAACTGAATATAAAACATTATCTTTAACGTTGTTACAACATTTCTTGTATGATAATTCATTCTTCTTTGCTCACTAGGGAAACTTTTTGAACAAATTAAAGAAATATATTCAATCCAGACATGTTGGGAACGGTCAGAGAGCCAACGAGAGATCCTTTCCACTACTAGAAAAAGACAACGTTGATTGGCTTGTGAAGCTTCCATGATGTATGCCAGACGATGTCATCAGAATTTCAAAGATTTTTATGTTATGTTGAGCTAGATCCTTATGACACCCCAAAAATCGAGATAAATAAAAATGTTTATTCAAGAAGTTAAGACTATGTCGGTATTGCCATTCTCAGTTAATATAGTTTTTAAGTAAGTGGAAATCAAACTATAGTTTTTTTTTAATTAACGTGTGTGTCTTTTGTTAGCCATAAAAATGTATCTGCTTTGTAACGAGTAATATTTGAAGAAAAATAAAGGTTTACCTTATTACGATATATTTGAATGTGACGATGAAACAATCACGTGCATACAAGACTCGCTATCAGTAGTTATCCACGGAGTTCAGTAAGTATACGTATCTTCTAACTGTATTGTAAATGCAATAGATAATTATAGATAAAATAGATTAATTATGTGTCTTTCGTGAGACAAAAAAGGAGCAGTACGTAACAAAATGCCCTCCCCCCAAGTGGCTTAGCGACAAGTCTGAGGGCTTCAAGCGCTAAAAATCGAGTTTCAGTAGGTAGAGCGTCATTAGCCCAATGTGTAATTTTGAGTTTAACCACAAGCGAACATAACAAATAAATATTATTATTAATTTCTTCTTCTTTGGAGACTCGTACTAAATATCACATTTTTTAAAATCTATCATGGTTTGAAAAATGATCAATGAACAGAGTAACTTTGAATAGTATTTATAATTTCTAACTTTCCAAATATTTACATGGTTATAATATATTCTGATTAAAAGTTAACTCAGAATAAGTTGATACTGAATTAACCGGGAATGCAAGGTGTGCAAAAACAAAGTATCCGGCTGATAAGTTAAGAGAAGTTAAAACAGTTTCATAGACTATAAAATAAAAGAAAGAAAAAAACAGAATAACAACGTACGTACTGGTTTTTATAATAATAATAATAATACAGCCTCGATTGTATTTCTGCACATGTATCATACACCTGGCTATACTATCTCATACTTCTGTTAGGACTAAACAGTTATCCCTTATTTATGAGTGAATTATCTTAAACTACTGGGTTATTCTTCTGAATAGATTGTTTCTTACTCCTGAATAAATTGTATTTGAAATTCTCGGATATGATTTATCTGAAATTTTACTGACTTATTGACTTTTTTTTTTTTTTTTAATTTCACGTAAATCTACTCGAAGACTGTGTATGTGTTTTCTTATAGCAAAGCCACACTGGGTTATCTGTTGCGTCTGCGTCCACCGAGGGAAATTGAACCCCTGATTTTATCGTTGTAAGTCCGTAGACTTACCGCTGTACCGGGTACTACTCGATGATCTGCGCTAGTCGTTCCTACTTACTGTAATAAGCTACAGGGAAGGCAGCTATTTAACACTATTCACCACCAACTGATGGGATTCTTTTTCAACGAATCGTCTTGACTGTAATATTAATACTCTTTACCCACGATCGAAAAAGCGAGCGTTTTCAATGGGCAGGATTCGAACCCATGACCCTCAAATTACGAGTACCCTAAACCACGAGGCCCGCTTCAAACTAGTGGATCCAGTTTATTTCAGTCATATGTTGAAAACATGCAGTTTAATCTTAGTTCACCTGACATGATTTTACATGTAAAACATTGAAATAGGTCTTCCCCCTCTTCGACAGAGGTAAGTCTAGGGGTTTACAACGCTCATACCACCCTCTGTGGATACCGCAAGTAGTCCGATGTGGTTTTGCTGTAAGAAAAACATACAAACGCAAACATTAAAACCCTGATTAACTGTCTTCTAAAAATCACTTGCTACCGTACAATAAATTGAGAGAAAATAACATTTCAAAGCTTAACTAAATTAACCGGCTCTTTTCATATTGTTTTACCATCAGGTTATAATAATTTAAGTAACAGGAAAACTTCAGTGTTCTAACACAAATATAATATTGTAACGCATACATTGGTTTTTCTGATTCAGAAATGATGATATATTTAATGTTTTTCTCATAGTTTAGGAGTTCTTATAGTAAGATTATTACAAAACGACATTTATGCTCCAGCGCCTTTATTTTAACCGACGCGCTCCCCCTCTCCCCCCCGCTAAAATCAGGGCTTCGTTTCCTCTCGGTGGACTCAGCAGATAGTCCGATGTGGCTTTGCTATAAGGAAATACACACTTAACTTTGTGGCTCCTTCAGGGCTTATACATATGTATTTTTATACGGTTGAAATAAAAGTTCTCTTATAACTATCTGGAGTGTAGAGGTCGTTTTTTAATATTTTTTTTATCAAAACTTATAAATCTATCTTCATGAAGTACAACTTGGGAAAGACAAAAAACTAAGAAAATCTTAAAATTTTGACATTGTTGGGAAGAAGTTTGGTTAGAAGAGAAAAACTTAATATAGGTATTAATAATACTGGTACGTTGAACAAAAATAGAATACTTAGAGATGTTGTGAAGACCACACAAAGAAGTGACGCTTGAGTCACCGTGGCAATTTATAACCTTAGAATGCTAATTACATTTTTTTAAATTTACAAATCGTACAAAGTCTTATCCAAAATAGTGTTAAAGAAAGTATTGCATGGTATTTAGATTTTCATAAATATGAAACAACATCAGCAAACCATTTGTAACGATCAACATTAAAATATTCTAATCATTCTTGGGATCTGACTATGAATCACGAAATCAGCACACACTGAAATAAAAATACACGATTCCTGCTGTGTAAATAGTTATTTAAAAAAGGTAAAAACAGAATGTCACTTTACAAAGATTAATTTTAAGAGGTTGTTTGTTTTCTTAGTGTTAAACACAAAGTTATACAATGGGCTACCTGTGTTCTGCTCACCACGAGTATAGAAGCCCGGATTTTACCGAAATGAGCCCGCACACGTGCTGCTGTTGAGTGAATTTGTAAAAGGAAGAAACTGTTAAGCATTATCAAAACCTGGTCTCTACCATTGAAAGTCAGCAGACATTCCGCTATGGGAGATGATCCAAAACACTGGGTTGGCTCTACATATTTTTATCCAAAACACTGGGTTGGCTCTACATATTTTTTTATTTATTCATCACAATTTTTATTCAAATTACCATTAACTTGTTTCAATAATCATTTGCTAATTTTGATATAATTTCTAAAATAACATTTCTAAATCTGAGATTGAAGTAACATTATGAACCTTTTCAATAGCTACAAGAAAAAAACAAATAAACAAGAACACCTCTGGTAGAGGAAATTCACAGTGAAATTTGAATTTTTCACATGTGTTCTGAAGTGTTAGTAATTAATTTTGTAGTTAAAATAATTAAAGAAAATGCATTATTTTGGGTTTAGACATTAAAATGAAAATTTTTTTCTAATAGAAGTATGTATGTTCTGGACACATTGGGTTATCGCGAAGAATCGATCCCCTGACTTGAACGTTACAAGTCTGTAGACTTATCGCTGTCCCACTGAAGAACACCAGTTGGGGAAAAAATCGCACGAGAACTATTCGTGCTGTACCAATCGCAGGGATTATATATCTAAACTTTAGCGTTGTAAGCCTACAGCTGACTTGCCGAGAAGTAGGTGTTAATAAACATGTTTCCAACAAGCCCATCAATATTTTGTTACAGGTTGTAGGACTGTTCTGATTATTAGTAATGCTTGCTTGTTTGTGGGTATGTTAGATTTTAGATACCCAGGAAGGTTAGGTGCAAAAGATCTCTTTCTTCATCCCTAACTTACATTTCAGCTGCTACTATGTTGTAGTTGTAGTGCTCCGGCCCTTTTCAGGGCAATGTCCATACATTGTCTTGAGTTGTCCTTTTTAAATTTATGTATTTGATTTTTTTCATTATTGTTTTAAATCTATTTGTATGTATATTGGTGGCCAGCTTGATTTATATCTATCGAGATCACACAATAAATCATTTTATGCCAATTTTTATTAAAATAATTTGGTGCATTATGTAAGAGTCTATCTGATACTGTATTTGTTTGCATAAATGTGGATGAAGTACTTCGTGGTACTTTATAAGCTGAGGTTAAGATTGAATTTTGTATTTTTTGTGGTTTGTGTAATTGTTTTTATTAGTAATACCATTGCCCCCCAGTGGCTCAGCAATATGTCTGCTGACTTACAACGCTAAAATTCGGGTTTCGATACCCGTGGTGAGCAGAGCAGAGATAGCTCATTGTGTAGCTTTGTGCTTAATTCAAAAATAACAAAATACTAATACTATTTCTAGGATTGTTTTTTTTAATTTCGCACAAAGCTACACGAGGGCTATCTGCGCTAGTCGTCCCTAATTTAGTAGTGCAAGACTAGAGGGAAGTCAATTAATCATTACCATCCACTGCCAACTCTTTTACCACTGAATAGTGAGATTGACCGTCACATTATAACGCTCCAACTGCTGAAAGGGCCAGGATATTTGGTGTGACGGGAATTCGGATCCGCGACTCTCGGATAACTCGTCGATTGCCTTAACCATCTGGCCATGCCCGGCTCTATTCCTAGAAACCCACGAGTGAAAGTAAAAATTACGTTAACCACTCTACATCTGCCATAACCATGACGGCTTTCGCTACAAACTTGGTCTTATCAAGCTAGCTGGGATCATTCCAAAATCCAAAGATACTAATAAGCGTTAGAACTACCAAGAAGTCATGGTTAGTTCAATGTCAACAGTAAATATGAGATACTTTGTCGATTTTCTTAGCATTTTCACAATGGACGTCAAATGAAAGAATACTTTTCAGATCAAATTGAATTCGTGCAGTATTGGAAGATAATCACAACAAAATAGAATTCCTTAACAAACACGACATTGAAATACAAAATTTTATCCAGCGACTTTTCGAAAAACTGATTATTGTTAGGCTTTTAATATTAAGCCTGAGGTTTGGTAGATAAATTTGGTTTTGCTTAAGTTTTTCCAGTCATTTTATAAGGTTACTTCATGCGCATTTACAGTAAACGGTCAGTTACCTATCACGTCTCTCATGATGCCGTATTGAATTTTCCAATCTTAACTCTCCCTTACATGTGTTGAGCAATAACGAATGTCAGTATTGAAATTTCGAACAAGACCACATAGTAGCATCGAGGTGTTGTACATATTTGTGTAACCAAAAAGTTTCCCAACTGTTTGATATTATGCGAATTTATTTTTTGTGATCTTACTCCGATAAATATAACGTACACGGACGTTTTGATGTCAGTGTGAGATATTGTGAACTGAGGTAATGCAACATCGCTCAAATACCGATTTTTATTATCCGAAAACTCCAAGCTATACTCATGTTAGAAAAAGCTATAATTTTCCAATACATTTATTTCAATGATAATCGTGTTGTTCGACATACTTTATCAGCGTATATATTTTATCAACCTATACTCAAGTTTCGAAAACTTTTTTCACGTGGATAATTCACTGGTATGTATGACGCATCACTCACATTCTCCTTCCTACACATCTATTGGTCATGTTAATGAAAACACGCTCTAAAGGTAGCTTATCCAAGTTGAAGGATTGTCTGTTTGTTTTTGAATTTCGCGCAAAGCTACTCTAGGGCTATCTGCGCTAGTTGTTCTTAAGACTAGAGGGAAGACGGCTAGTCATCACCATTCACCGCCAATTCTTTTACGAACGAATAGTGGGATTGATCGTCACATAACGCTCCCACGGCTGAAAGGACGAGCATGTTTGGTGCGACGGGGATTTGAACCCGCGACCCTCAGATTACGAGTCGAACGCCTTCGCTCACCTCACCTGGCCATGCCCAATCTGAAGTAACTAAAAATAATCTCGTAATGTCGAACACCAAACGAAATACACTGGAAATTTTTCATTACGTTTATTCTACTTATGGGTATATTCTAAGCCATCATTAAATGAACACGAGAAAATTCATCAAGAACGTTTTCACTGTAGGTGTTCTTGCTACATACGAAACCTGATGGTTTTGTAATTAAGATCTAACATTTTGATTCACAACGAGTATGTAATTAGATGTAGCATGTTTTTTTATCAACGTTATCACACTTCAAACTTAAAATATAAGATATTAAAAACAATTTGGTTATCCGAACACATGATAGTACTTGTATAAAGAAATTAAGTTATTTCAAAGATATTTGTCTCCATTAATAAAATATCAATTTCTGTAAATATGGAATGTATTACATCATGGCCCCTTTCAATCCTTTTAGGTCCACAAGTAACGTAACTGTATTTCTAAAAACATGCCATCACTTGAAATACCATGTATAACAAGTTGGCTGTCATGAGTTCCACTGCTGGGTCACAGACACATTTCAAAGCTATTGGACTGCTCCTTGATATCTCCTAAATGTTTAATTATATTCATACTCAATTTATTATGTGGCAGCCAATGTGTTAATTGAATTTAACCCAATTTCCATAGTAATTAATAAGGTAATAATGAGATAATGAAATTTAGTGCCATGTACATTTCTACTCCTAAATGATGTTTCACAAACATTTACATACAACAGGTTTAATGAAAATAAAATATTGGTATATAATATAAAATTATATAAAAATAGATATAAGACACTTGAACCATTTCAACTTCCCAAGAGGTTTATTTTATCTATAATACATGTTATGCAGTGAGCACACAACACCCTCCAACTGCCTTAATCTTTTCTTCTGCCTGTCTACTGAAGAATTTAGCTTTGACAATAACAGGCTGTTTTGGTAGTCTGCCCTTACCAAGAACTTTGAAGTAACCCTGTAAGAAAATCACAAAAACACTTAATGTGGCTTAACCCAAAAAACGATTTTATATTGAGTATTTTCACAGTAATAGGCAAACATATACAACATTTTATTACAATTTACAGTAAGATCGTTTTTTTAAAACAGACAACATTTTGATCACCAGTAAAATTTACATAGTTTAATGGAAAGGAACTTTACTCAAATAATGTTCGTACCAATGATCAAAACCGTAAAATTTTTTACTGTAAAAGCTGTAAACTGTAATGAAATATACAGTATCAGCATGTCCATTCAATATGAAACTTCAAACACAATGACAACTGATAAGTACTTGTTTTTTAACAAAAAATACACAAGAACACTAATATGGATATGTATAAATTCACAAACTTCACATGCAAATTATCAAAGTTCAAATAAATTCTAAAGTTTCAATTAAGTTAACAAAAGCTTCATTACAATGAAATCAAACAAAATAAAATAAATGAAACCTACAATTTTCTAAGTTTCATTTCAACAATTATTTTTTTCAAATTATTATTTTAACATTTTGCTTACCATACTATAAACTATGAACTTGATAAAAATATATTTTAACATCATGTTTATACAGAACTTTCTATACAACATACACGATAAATGTTTTACCGATACAGATTACCATTCAAAACAGTTTTAGAGCAAAAATAGCAAAATTTTTTTTATCATATTAAACAATTTGTAATATACTTACTTGGAAGCAAATACACCTCACTCAGTGAATAATAAATCAACACAGTTTTTACATTGGCATCAACTTTTTAAGCACAGTAAGCCTATTTTACCTAATTAAAAGCAAATATATAACATCGCTTATCTTCTAAGATCGACTACTGAAGCCAACAAAGAACTTAATGAGTAACTCTCAAATTTAGACGGTCTCAACTGACACAAAACACATACACAGAGGTTCCAACTATTTCAAATGATTGAGCATAATGACTGTAGACAGAGCTCTTTATCATATGTGGCCTGACCAATGTCTCAAAGCTGTTTATTATTATTACAACTATTATTATTTATTACTGTTATAGATTACTCATTTATACCTGTGTTTTGTGTATTTAATAAATAAATTAAAAAAATACTTTTGAAATTGTCTTTTATGTAGTTCAGAGTAACAAACATACCGGTAAAACAACATTGAACATGCACAAACAGTAGACAGAAAAGCCTTTGTGTAAGGACTAGTTTATATCATGTTTATAACACTTATTGTATAGTTTTGCAGCTGTTGCAGCCTTCGCTTTCATGAGAATGTCTCTGGTTGGTTGGGAGTTATAACAACATTGTCCATTTGACTGCATACACATCTTGTATGTGATAATACTGTTCAAAACTGAGGTGCTCAAGTTTGGTCTGAACTTGCTTTTGTTTTCAGTCACTAAACTAAATATCCTTTCACTGTCAGCATTAGAATGGAAGATTGTAAGAATTCCAAGCATAACCCTACACAGAATGTCATACTTCTGGTTGCTATTTCCATCCTTAACTGTAGATAGCTGAACCCAAAACTTGTCAACATTCAACTGAAGAACAGTTTCTAAGAAAGTATCAATTTGATAGTTCAAATATTGCCCTTCCAACTTGACAGTAGTGTCGTGCTCATGTGTATTGACAAGGACAGGATACCTGTCTGTGAAGAAGCGTAGAAGAAAAATCTTTGCTGACTTTCAGTTTTGGATCAGCAACCTCTGCGTGAATCAAAAGTTCATCATTTAGAGGGAAAGGTTTCATCATGTAATTTGCAGCTACAATATAGTGTTTCTTGATACTGGTGTAGAAGCTGATCAGGTCCAGGTCCTTTTCATATTTAACAATGTATTCCTTGGCAGCATTTCCAATAGAAACTGCCTCATCAGATTTGTGTAAGGATTCATTGTTGTAGTCAAGTTCAGTGATGTTGTTTTCAAGATATTCTGGCTTGATGTATCTGACAAGTATATTTTTAACTTGTGTAATCAGAGTTCTATGCATAATGTGTGTGCAAGGTTATTTTCTTTGCAATATCAAATTGGTTTGCTCAAATAGAGGAATTGCAGACTGAAGAAAAAGACAAAATAACAAGTTCATTTTGTTGTCCAAGAAAACTGTTAACTTATCTAACTTTCTCTGCATAACTTTTCTTGGTTACTTCCTTGCTAGCTCTTGTTTTCTTCTCTTTTTTCATTGACTGTCTCTTCTTTACTTCAAGGTCAGACTGCCTAAACATATATTGAATTATAACAAATGTTTCTTTGTCTGCTTTTGGAGACTGTTGTCTTGTGTCCCTATGTGGCTGGGAGGGTGTCTTGACTGTGTCCCTGTGTGGCTGGGAGGGTGTCTTGACTGTGTCCTGTGTGGCTGGGAGGGTGTCTTGACTGTGTATCTGTGTGGCTGAGAGGATATCCTGACTGTTAAAGTCTTGCTGCCTGACTGAGCTGCATGTTTAGATCCTTTTGAATCTAGTTTATCCTTTTCACAGTGAAAATACTTCTTCAATGGGCATGGATATTCTCTGGAAGCTTTCTGGGCAGCAATATTCATGAGATGATAGGCACAGCCCATGAAGTAAATGCTAGGCTGTCATCTTGAGATGTGTCCCATCACACCTTTACCTATACCAGACATAACTGTGGCATTGTCTTAAGAAAAACTAAGACAGTTTTCCCATGGAATTTACCTCTTTGTCAGTTCGTGGTCCAAAAGCTTGAAAATACTCTCTCCCGTTGAAGCTTATTTCCATTCCACCATTGTCAAAAGAGAACAAACAAATTTTCCAAGCAAAGGGTCAAGATATCCTACAACCACTGGATACAGTTTTGAGTCATCCATGTCTGTGGATCCATCTGTGGCTAAACTGTAAACACTGTTAGTAAGTATGCTTGAAATCATTTTATCTTCACAACCCAACATCTGTACAATTGCTGTAGTTTTGGTTCTAGCACAGCCATATTTTTTCGCTATATCAGAGTCTGGGAACACTTTCTTGAATATAGGTCCTGCATGATCGGCTACAGCTAGGAGTAAATTATGAGCAATGATGAATTGCGTGAACATCACTTCTGTATTTATGGTTTCATATTCTGAATTCTTACTCATAAATGTGTTATCTGCATTGTTTTTGTCTTCACCTCAGCCTTTTGTTGGTGAGATGCTGAATTTGTATGACTGGAGCAATCGTTTATCCCGCCACAAAAAAATTGATGTGACAAACTGTACAAAACATATGACTGTCACTGACTTTTGATGCAATGACTGGATATTTTGCACTATACTCTTTCCTAAATTTTTGATTCACAGTTTTAGTCCTATTAGATTTGCCAGAAACAAGACAATCTGGTGAACGAGACCTCGTTTTTTCCATCTTGTGAACGATCGCACTGGTGTTTATGCTGCTTAGAAAACGAGAAATACCCATCTACGTGAGCGCTGATTAGCTGACAAGCACTGATGACATAACTATGGATTCCCCCACGTACCCAGTAGGAGAAGCACTGCACTTAAACTATTGGTAGATGTCGGAGATACAAATATTTTTTATTATTTCAAGCACAAACATGATTATCGCAAGTAGCCATTTGGACTATGTCTTTTATTTATTATCAAATTTAATTTGTATCTCACTAGAAATTTTTTCATTCCTTTCAAGCCCTGGGGGAACAATTTATTACTTTATTGTATCGGCCTATATATAATAATTTGGGAGTTGCAACAAGTCGTAACGTTTGTCTGTGTGAGCGTATAGTTGTAATGTATATACCAAAATTGTAATGGTTGGCATCTCTGCATACATGCATAAAAGTTTCAGATAAGAACAAAAATGTTAAAAGCATTTATGTATCTAGACAATTTCAAATTCAATGATCAAATTCCACCAATTTATCTTCATGAATGTATGTTGAAACCTACACACAATTTAGTACTCTTTTGATTTCGTTTCTTAAAACAAAAATACAAAGATGACATCTAAACCTTTTCATCACTTGTAACTATCTAGAATAACTTCAGTAAAAGAAGTGCTCAAAAAATTAGTAATTACGGAAATTTCTTAAGGTTAACAATAACTGCTTTCACCTCATAAATTACTTATACCGAAGTGCAATAAAAACAATAAAATTACGTCTTTGATGGTGCTGTCACCTATTAGGAGTAAATTTAACTACAGATTTAACAATTTTTACATTTCACACGGTACTTCATAATTATAAAGTTGCAGTTTTCATGTTTAAGCTGAAAAGTTTTGGAATCTTACAAAGTAATAAAAATGTCAATCAATATTACCAATGTGACAACAATCACATGAGCTTAAATTATGTTTAATATCTCCATCCTACTCTCAAAGCTAGACAAAGATTAATGATCAACGTGTATACAAACGCCCAGTTCTTACCGCTCTAACAACGTCAATGACAGGTGCTTTGCCTTCTGGATGGTTCTTGTATGTTTCTCGGGTCTGTTCCGTAACAAGAGTCCACAATTTGTCCAAATTGATTATAGGTTTGTAGTACTGGCTCTTACGCAGGTGGAAATTACGCATACCCACTTTTCCAAAATAACCAGGATGACTAAGAAAGAAATTTGTCACTCATTACCATAAAACAGGTTCAGTGTAAAAAGTATCAATTTTTGGATAATAGTTGGTAATAAACTCGCATTAATTAGCTGTACACAGGCAATCTAACAATTTCACTGACCCTACATCACTGAACTAGAAATATATAATGGATTATTCATTTCACTGCAGTTGGTTTTTGTCCACAAACTAAACTTAGCTAGATGACTGAATATTATTCTTAACTCAAATTGCTTTTCACAAGACAGCCACGCTCACATTCTCCACCAATACGAATTAGTCAGGTTTTCAAGTACAAATGTTGCTTTTCATACAATATTCACAACTTATACAGATTTTAACTACAGTTTTCTGAGAAATAAAACCATGCAGTTTTTGGTAGTACAGGAACTTCAAACGTTACAAGTTAACTCCACGATCATCAACTGAAAGTTGTCCTCAAGTTTATCGCGAAAACGAAATATGCAGATCTACATTCAGCATGCACATGTAATTACTTGAGGTAATTGTTGTGCTTCTCTACTATCTTTTGAATAGTCTATTCACCTGGTTACCACCTGGATGTAGAGCATATTACAGAAATCATAAATTTTCCCAACTACCAAGACCCTATGAAATATGTATATGACATTAAATTTTAAGTACATTAAGTAATGTACTAATTCAAACCAGCATTAGACATGAGAAATACTTGAAGCATTTGTTCTTTTAACTCTTTCCAGATTGAGATATCACACTGCCTTCTATACAGTTTTCAAAATAAAAATTAAAATGTTATGTCAACAATTTTCATACATAAATATTGCAGAATTGATATTTCAGCATTATACAAGTTAACAAGTTAATTTTATAAACCAAAACGTTCAAACTTTCATATCTATCATTTCCAAACTGTAAAAATTTACCCATAGGTCTGTTATTATTTTTTTTGTTTACTGTTGATTCTCCAATCAAATTTTCTATTTACCTTAACACTAATTTAATATCTCTATGCTTCTTGTATGATCAACTGCAAATTATGGAGGCTTCGAAAACTTTGAACAGTTAAGGTTTAGTTAGGACAATGACACGAAGAGCCCTAGTTTGGAAACACTTCATCTAATTAGCATCCTGCAATATTTTCCCAGATTCTCATGTTTTTATATCAAGGGAAGTTTACCAATGTCAAAACATCAGGTATGGATATTTAGGTTTAACAAGTACAATAAGAAAAACTGTGATAAAACACTAATTTGGATGACACTTTTTCTTATAGAATATACTGATGAGTGTATTTACTGTGTTTAAATAACACAAAAATATAAAAACCTGTTTACTGAAAACAAACTATAATTAAATATAAACTGCTCTCGCTCCAAAAATACCACACTATGTTGGCTGACAAAGGTAACAGTGCCATTTTGAAATATAAGAACATTATTCAGGAGTATTTCTTATATGTTAGCATAAGCATTGCCAGATCAATAACAAATAGAGACAGAAAAATTAAAATAAATTTCACACATATGAAATATCAAATTATAAACTACATACGATTTGGTTTGCTCAATGTAACTTTCCCTTTGGTTAAGTATTTTCACCATGAGATGAAAGAAACTAGTACCTACTTTTAGGATCTCTACAGCCATCAAAAATTAAACATATGATAGCAGAGTACCTTACTTCCAATATGTACAATCAGGTTATCAAAAGAAATTTGTTTATAATCTATAACAATATGCATATACAATCACTTTACCGCTGGCTTACAACAAGTTGAAGTGGTATAACCTATATGACCATATACTGCTCACAGTTAATCCTTTTGGATAAATGACATCACAGTACTTTTTAAAATGGCTGCAACACATTTATTGAAGTATTAACTCTTTCAGCACATTCTCAACCCACGGACTGACCTCTTAACCATTATGTGCTCATTAGTTGTCTTTAGTATTCAGATTCAGTTATTACGACCAACCTTGTAAAAATATACTCCGAATTTACTTAGTGAATATTCATGAAGTTTTGCAAGTTTTTAGGACAAAATCTGGTTTGCACGAAATATCAGGTTTTGTAACAAAATATTTTTACTAAAAACATGTATGTGCATTTATGAAGTTAATCTGATTCAGAATAGTCTGAATAGGTGATTTTCATGCTAAGAATAACACTTCAACTTACAGCTTTTATATTTCATTTGGATACATCCAAACAACTCTAGAATGTCCTGAATGACTTCAAATGATCAGATCTTTAATTTTCTGTACCTTAACTTATCGATGTAAAGTAAAATTAAATTCTGAAAATCACAAAATGAAAAGCTTTTTGCTATAAGCTCAATATAACATACACAAGTTCATCTACACATTTGCACTAACTTTTGACAGCATATTCACAAAATTTGTAGACTTTTAGCAAATATTACAAGTATTTTGTATACAAAAAATCAATTGTTTTTAATGAAGATTTGTTTGTGAAAATAGCCTGTTTCATTAGTAGTCTAAGTGACTTCAAGTTATAATAAAAAAAACTTCTCTGCCCCAAAATCTCAAATATTTGCAGAATTTCTAAAACCTAACAAATACAAATGTTTGTTTTCAGTAAGACTTTATATTTTGTTATTTTCTATACTTTAACTATGTAGGGTCTGACTTAACCAACATTGTAACAACAAAAAAATTAGGAAATATAATTTTTTTTCCTGTTAGAATGACTAGATATATGAAAATACAAATGTTTAGTCTAAGTAGACTAAGTGTCATAACACTATACATTTACATGCATATTTATTATATTGACTTTCCAGTCATGCCTAGCTAACATTACATAATTTGCATTGATGCAGTGCATATACACTCATATTATGTATCCAGTAATATAAAACTGACCTTTAGTCTTCCCTGTCTTGGCCGTGTTTTAACAAATTAATACTTTGTAATATACGCTCACATTTCGGTTATTATACATCTTAATATATATATTACTATTTAAAAATAAATTACACTTGTTTTTCTTAAAATATAGAATAAATAAAAAGCAAACAATTATCTCCTCTAGCTACAACCTTTGTATAAGGTTCCTAAGCCTTTTAAAATTTTGCAGGTGGAGGATATGAATCGTTTTAAAGGTATATATATATTTGAATAAATGTAACTAGAATATAAAAATTAGAAGCTTATTGGCTAAACAAGAAAAATTTGTATCATTACTTCTCTTGGAGGAACACAACTCATCCTGATGTCTCTTGACTGTTTAGCCTACATTCTTGTCACGTGATTCATTGTAGCTTATAATGGTTATAATTGACAGTTACAATCTCTAGTCATTCTAGAAATTATAAAAATAGTATGTTTCTTTTTATTTCATATTTTTCAAATGTTACTGTCTGTTTTGAATTAAGCACACAGTTACACAATGGGCTATCTACACTGTCTATCATTGGTATCGAAACCTGGTTTCTAAAAATGCAAGTTCACAGACAAACTACTGTAAGCGAATTTTAACAAAGTTAGTGTTAGGGTAGAGAAATTAATAGATAAGTTATAAAGTTCTATTGAGAAAAACTTAATTTCATTTATGTGGTTCTAGAGGCTTTTTAAAAGAAATGAAAACTGAAGGATGAAAACTACTCTTATTCTTAGTATTAAAATCAGTTTTTACTACAACGAACTCAGTAAAGATTGTAAATACATGGACAAATCACTAGAACACTACTACACTAAACAGTATTTTTTGTTCAGAACAGAACTGTAAATGTTTACTAAACTCACCAGATTTTGTGAAATACAAGTACACAGTTTTGTGGTTATGAGATTGGTAAAAACCTATTTACACATACAAGTGGAAAACTCATGCCAAGTTTAAGAGTTCAAATATAATTTCTTTAAAATATAATTACAAACTTTATTAAATCAGAGAATAAAACCAACCATAGCCCCCCTCTTCAAACATGAGGTGGTAATTTATTTCACTATAAACCCAAAATTATTTAGTAGAATACTGGAAAAGAAGTAAAACAATAACTGGCCAAACCACTCAACAACAGAACTTACTATTTATCAAAATTTATCCTGTGATGATGCATACCACCAGCATTACCACGTCCACCTGGATGTTTCCTGGCTTTACCTGATTAAACAAATATTTATGTATACAAGTAGAACATTAGACATTTAAAGTTCTGAAAGCAACATGCAACAAACTTGTCTTTTCACTTATTCATTGGATCATAAGATGTCAACACAAGAAAATAGAACAAAGGTGCTAGTAGAGAACTAAACATATCAATATACTGTATATAATTGGCTAAAACTTTACAAGTGTTTTATTACCAAACCAATTGTTTGTTTATTCTGAATTTTGTGCAAAGCTACAAGAAGGCTATTTGTGCTAACCATCCCTTACTTTACAAGTGTAAGACTAGGGGAAAGGTGGATAGTCATTACCACCCATTGCCAACTCCTGAGCTACTCTTCTACCAATGAATTGTGGGATTGAAAGTCACATTATAATGCCCCTAATGCAGTAAGGGCAAGTATGTTTGGTGTAACAGGGATGCAAACCCACAAGCTACAAGTGCCCTAACCACCCGGCTGTGCTGAGCCCAAACCAAAGGTTAAATGTTAAAAGGCAGTTACTACATGTGTCTGATGTATATAACTGCTGCTGTTGTTTCAGCATTAGAATTTTAACTCAAATTAGAACATTTCTGTATAACGGGTGTTAAGGAGTGATATTCATAGTTTCCAATAGTAACTCACCAATAGCAATTTTAAGAACATAACAGTACAAGTACAGAAGGACTTACAATAGTAAATAATATAAATCATACTGAGAACTAACAAGGTCATTTGCCAAGTACCAAAGCTCTCTGGAACAACTGGAAATCAACAAATACGGTAGTGGCCGAGATGCTATTTATATTATCAAACTCTAGGAATAGCCACTGTTATAGCACAAATTATATTAAGCTAATAAAGAGTACTTATATCAAATAAGTCACTTGCAAACCAAAATAAATGTTGAGGTAAAAACTGATAACAGTATTAGCTAAAGAAGTTACTAACACATGTTTGTGTAAGAAATCTTAAGTATATAAATTCAGTTTTATTTTTGTATGCTTTAAGTCATCTGTAATTATTTAATTGAAATTAATTTAGAAATGGAATGCTTGCGAGACTCACCTACACGACCGTGGCCATGGCTGACATGTCCACGAAGTTTTCTAGTCTTCCTCTTATTGGTAGACTGGGAAAAAAATACAAAACAATAAGAACTATTCTAATTAAATATTAACAACTTCACAGCAAGCATACAACATAAATGTAATTCTAAGTAACTACAGAAGTCAGGCTATAACAATTACTAAAAAACAACTAGAAATTTATTTTGATGGTGTTTGTAAGAAAAGGGGAGTTGGGACCTCTTGGCAGCCAAAAATTATAACAGTAGTGATAAATTTCATGTCTGACTGAACTCTTACTACACTTCTAAGGCTTCACATCCTGACCAATAACATCACAATGAGCAGACAGTAAACTGATGTATAATATACAGATGTATGCAGTTTGGCCTTAATGACTTTTCCTATTTAGAAAAATGAAAACATGACATTACACACATTCACTTTTATATAGATTAGATAGACGTTCCTTTTGCTTAATATTGACTTGAATTATTTTAGAGAATGATTTATTATTATATATACATATAGTTTGTTGACAACCTACATTTAATCTGTATGTATAATTTTTTGCTGGATAGTAACTAGTCAAATAGTTTTTGTAAGTTCATTTACTTGAGGAGGAAACTTCATGTTAATATAACAGCAATTTACTTAACCACATTCATTACAAATACCATTATGAATTTTAGTTTCAAACTGAACAGATAACTTGCTCTGATTTGAAGTTACAATTAATAATAACAGTTGAGCAATCTTACTGATTTTTAACTAGCAAGTAGATTTGAAGTCACAAAAGCACAGTGAAGTAGTGCCGTCTCTATCTCAAACTTTCAGTCTTCCACATTTTTTAAAATAAAAACACAAACTGCTCTTGACCAGAACACTAAAACTAGAATAAAACTAAAAACTTAACGAATAGCATAACTTTAGAGGATAAATCCTAATAGATTATATTTTTACCCAAGAATAACGGATTAAACATGAAACGTTAACATGCTCACTGTTGATAGTAACCCTAAATAAGTTTTTCTGAATACGAGATACTTTGTGAGATTAGAAGTAATATACCTCCAAGTTAAGCCACTCTTACGATATATTATTAATCAAGAGAAACTACGAAAACAAATTATAAAAAAATACTTTAATGGTATAATAAAACACTTTATTTTTAAAAGATTGAACTAGATTTAACATTATACAGTTACTCAACAAAACTCACCATTTTCAAGATAAAACAAGAAGAGAAATAACGCGAGAGCTCACGAGAACGTAATGAGTGATGTTACCCAAATTGACGAAAGAGGGCAATGTTCAAGACCCAACACACAATTTTATTAAAAAAATTCTGACAAAGGAGATACCTTCACCACGTTATAACAATTACTTATTTAAAAACTGTTAAATAGTTATGAAATATATTGAAATAAACCAACGTTTCACCGATTATAATTTTTCATAGTCAGGTTAACGAAAAAATACAACAGGTGAATGAGAAGTTATATTATGAATTGCTATTTTAGAAAGTCGCGCGAAGAAAATAATTTGTCTAGCACAGGGTATCAAATATTGAACATCAGTATTTTAAGAACAACTGTTTTGACGAGAAGAATGGGTGAAAAACCCGTAATTGCAGCTCCAACGAAATGAGTGACCTGAACTTGTAAACTGATGCCCATAGATAAAAGTATATTATACTAAAGTTGCAGCGTTAGACACGATAAATTCGCTGAACACAATCCATGATGGACTAATTTCCAAAACATTAAGTGAACCTGGAACGATATCCATATAAAGGGTCACTAACCATCGGTAAAAAATGGGATTTAAATTCATGTAATTATTAAAATGAAATAGCTCTTTTTTTTTTTTTTGTTCTTGCATTCTACAAATATCACTTACTTAAAACCTTTACATATTAAAAGTATTAAATCTCGATTTTTAAAGTTTTAAGCTCTCAGAGTTACAGATGAGCCACCAAGGTGCTGAAACTATTAGTATTTACGCTGTATTATACATATTATTATTAGATCCTTTCTTGCACTGCTGGTAACTCAAAAGCACAAAGTTTGTGGATTTGTTTTATTTTCGAAAGAACAGTAATTTCAGATATTTCTTTGTTATTTTCAGAACTGGTAGTAGATTAAAATTTAATTATAACTGGTTGAACTATATTACTAAAATGTAACAAAAAATTGTCAAATTGTTGATTTGTTTTGAATTTCGAGCAAAGCTACGCGAGGGCTATCTGCACTAGCTGTCCGTAATTTAGCAGTGTAAGACAAGAGGGAAGGCAACTAGTCATCACCACCTACCGCCAACTCTTGGGCTACTCTTTTACCAACAAATAGTGGTATTGACCGTCACATTATAACGCCCCCACGGCTGAATGGGCGAGTATATTTGGAATGACAGGGATTAGAACCCACGACCCTCGGATTACGAGTCGAGTGCCTTAACCACCTGGCCTTTTGCCAAATTAAAATATGCATCAAACATTATGTTAATTAATATGAAATACTTATTAAAATATTTGCTAGTTTACAAAATAAGCTGTTTATTCTTCCAAATAGCCAAATAGCCAATACCACTATTTGTTAATAAAAGAGTAGCTCAAGAGTTGGTGGTGGGTGGTGACGACTAACTGCCTTTTTTCTCGTCTTACGCTGCTAAATTATCGACGGCTAGTGCAGATAGCCCCCGAGTAGCTTTGTGCGAAATTCAAAAACCAAACAAACATTCTTCCAAATCTTTCAATACAACAAATTTTATCATTCCATTTTTGATATTTTAGAAATAATAACGACGAAGACCTTAAAGCAGTACAGTTACCTGTTTGGTATATTTATACATTAGTTGAGGTACCCGTTAATGGCTGAGTTATAAACTTCAAAAAATGTGTAGGTGGATGGTATGAAGAAATAGTACAAAAAACCTGATGTTCACATAGTTAATTTATGACATAATATGTTATTACCATATTCATTGTTATCTCACCAAACGTTTTGTATAAACTTTAAGAACTCGACATGTATATAAACACTAAGTTAAGGTTACTTTACTTTGTAGGACGAAATAGCGACCAAAGTAGTGGCTGTAAGTGTGATCGCTGTAACTGACTTTCAACAGACACTTCTCAGTGCCCTTCTACAGTGTTTCACGTGATTAATTAATTGATGGTCATAGGACGAACAAATGTCTTACGGACCGAAATTGAAATGTAACGGTTTAAAGGTGGAAGTGGATACAATTCAAGAAAGGGTTCTTTGTATTAGCCAGTTGGAGCAGAAACTTCACCTGACTTTATTTATTATGGCGATAGTGGTGGCCCTATTTTGTTCATTGCCTTCCTTCGTAAAAAGAGCCCGCCCCCTGTGTGTATGTTGTGTTTCAGAAATTTTAACAATTCTTTTGGTTTTCACTCAGGATGCAGCGCCATCTATGGATTTAGTTAATGTTAACTTACGTCAAATATGATAATACTTATTAACAGCAATAATGGGGTAGAGAGGTTGTGAACCCATATTAGTATCTCATTTGTTGCAAGATACCACCCCACAAAGTTTGACTGAAATAGCCCGGCGATCTAGGAGTGGTTAGATAACGGACAGACAGATACACACTTTTGTGTTATATATATATAAGCATAAATTTGTATTCAACATTTAAAGTACATTTTGTCTTCTTCTAATGGTCGACAGTGTCGTGTACTGTTTAGCGCTTATTGTATTAGTAAGAAATTATGTATATATTTAGTATTGGTAATTGTTTATAATAGTTTTATCGTTATATAAAACATATTTAATCTATTTATTCTATTACATCTGACAAAAATATATTTAATTAATAAGAAAGAAGACGAAAATGCCCAGTAAAATACATGTATATGAAAGAAAAAATTAATGCTACTGTGTACGATGTTCATCTTTTGTACTGCTTTATGGCTAGAGACGGAGTTTCTGATACTGTAGAGTTTAATAAAAAGTAATTTTACAATATAATCAGTTTTTCCACAAAAGATGGCGATGTGATAGCACATAGATTATTACACTCCAGCACTGATATCATTTCCACAGTATTGGATGTATTTAGTGTCTATTTTAAAGATAGTGTTAAAATCACAATTGCCACACACACATAAAATACTAACATTATGAAACAATTATTTTTTTTACAAGTTACATTTTTTACAGTAAATAAGGTTAGTTTTTAGAACAGTGAAGAGGTTTCACTCATTGGTGTTATTATTTTCAAGTAAATAATGTTTTACAGTAGGGCTTAACTTAATTGTCTCCTATGATAAAGTAAAACCAGGCACATATTAAAACCGTAAAATCTTTGCTTGCAAATAGCTTGTTTATTCTTTTAATTTCACGCCATCTGCGCTAGCCGTTCCTAATTTAGCAGTGTATAACAAAAAGGAAGGCACTTAGTCATCACCACCCACCACCAACCCATGGAATACTCTTGTATCATCTCACCATGGGATCGACCGTAGCATTATAACGCATACACGCTTGAAAGGATGAGCATATTTAATTTAATGGGAAATTGAACCCGCGTCTCTCAGACTGTGAGTAGAGCGTCCTAACCACTTGGCTCTGCTGGGTCTAGAGAGGTATGATGGTTTGAATTTAAGCACAAAGCTATATAAATGAGCTCTCTGTGCTCTGCCCACTTCTTGTATCGAAACCCGGTTTCTAGAATTGTAAGTTCGCAGACATATCACTGTGTCTGCCATTGAAGGGAGAGAATTTGCACAGAGACCATTGGGATATGTGTTTTATAGAGTACATACGATGAGTTGTAACTTTAAAGCTTGTATATTGTGTAATTTATATAATATATATTATTTTGTTTGTCTCTGTTCTTAGTAATGACATTTTCTACTACAGTCTGTCAGCAAATGTCATGTCAAACAGTTTAAAGTTACAAAAAAACATGGGTGTATGCATATTTTAACAAACAAATACTCAAAACAACTTATACAAACTAGAATAACAACTTGTAACTTGTACATGTTTGTCTGATCATACACTACTTTCTCTGTTACTACTCGGACATTTTATTCAATAACTACTACATGCATGTAGACAATAACATCAAAATAGAATAGTACGCAAACATTTCGACCAATACTGTACCACAAAGATACTATATTAGATAAATAATTTTCTCCATACATCTAGACAATACCACCAATATAGAACAGTGTGCAAACATTTTGGCCTGGACTGTATTATGTATTTATAACCACGTAACTCAATTTTCATTGAAAAATGGAAAGTCGCAGCGTTTCATATAGTAAATCTGTTCAGGTTTTAGTACAAAACAGCCAGCCGATTTTTCTGTAGGCTTATGAAACAATAACATTAATAATAATATGAACAAATATTGATTTTGTATACATTCGTAAAATCACTTATTTTGCTTATATCAGTATTTGCGTTGTCTTCAATATCTAAGATATAGGTTTTGGGTGTTGTTTCAAAAATACGTCTACATTTAGAAAAAAAAGTTTTTTTTTTGTTCGTATGTTCTATTACAGTTTTGAAGAAAAGCTTTCTCAACCTCTATTATGAACCACTATCATGATTCATGATAATTAAATTTCATTTTATAGACCCCCCCAAAAAAAAAACCGTCGTAAAACAAGTATCCAACACCGGATCACAAATCACACGGTGGGCCATCATGTCATTCTAGTGGGCCATCATAGTACTAGAAACCGCGTTTCGATACTCGTGATGAGCAGAACCCAGAGAGCCCACTATGTAGCTTTGTACTTTACCACAAATAATACAAGCAAACTTTATGTAATTGGCCATGTTTTTGAGATACAAGCGGAAGTAAAACCAAAATTTTCTTGGGAATACACCACCTAGTCAGTTTAACCTCAAATTCACTGGCTTCGTATGCTAATAGTAATACCTTTTCATTTCGGTATTTGTGTTCAAATATCACACTGGAGACTGGGATGCTAACTTCAAGGACAGTTTTGCTTCTCCTTCAATGATGGCTTGTATTCTAATCACCCCCTTTCTTATTATTGCATTTATTTAACTTTATTCATTTATATTGTATTTTTTTGTGAGAAACCATCTTCCCACATCTGGCTGCAGGCAGCGAAAGGGGGCAAAGATATGAGATGTTGTGAGCCAGAGCATGCACGTCTCTCCATTTCTCTTTTTTGTCGTCTAAACATGTGACCATGGCATGGCCAGGTGGTTAAGGCGTTCGACTCGTAATCCAAGAGTCGCAGGTTCGAATCCCCATCACACCAAACAGACTCGTCCTTTCCGCCGTGGAGGAGTTATAATTTTACGGTCAATCCCATTATTCGTTGGTAAAAGAGTATCCCAAGAGTTGGCGGTGGGTGATGATGATCAGCTGCTTTTCCTCTAGTCTTTCACTACAAAATTAGGGACGGCTAGCGCAGATAGCTCTGGTGTAGTTTTAAGCGAAATTGAAAACAAACAAATTAAACTAAGCATGTGAGACGGACGACGTTAAAACTAAACCGGATGTACAGTGTACCCCCAACAAAATTTGGACTTTATCTGATACCTAAAAAAAACAACAGGGAACATTACATAATGACACACCCTATAATTTGTGTCTCTGTGTTGGATACTTGTTTCATGAATGCATATTTTTGTGTTTTCTTTCTTCTCTATAAAATTAAATTATATTTCATCTAAGGTCTGAATACTCTGTTTAAAATGTAAATATTTGTAACTTACTTAAACCGACACACTTTAGTGTGTTTTGCGGCCACAAAGTACACAACTATCAAATTAAACCTGGCTTGGCATGGCCAGATGGTTAGAGCATTTAACTCATACTCTAAGGGTCACAGGTTCGAATGCCCGTAACACTAAACATGCTCGTTCTTTCAGTCGTGAGGGCGTTATAAATTAATGGTCAATTTCAGTATTCGTTGGTAGAAGAATAGCTCAAGAAATGGTGGTGATGACTTAGCTGCCTTCCCTCTAGTCTTACACTGCTGAGTTAGGGACGGCTGGCGCACATAGCCCTCGTGTAGCTTTGCGCGAAATTCCAAAAACAAACAAAACTAATTAAATCCCACAACATCCAGTGTTTTATGGACAAAAACAGAAATGAAAACTTTAGGTTTTCAACCATTCGTATAATCACCCTATTGATCAAAATCCTTCCATTTCTGTATGGTATGTTTCACAGCTCTATTTACCCTACATACGAAATTGAAAATAAACAATTTTGTTTAACACTTATTGTTTTACAGCAGGACAGATTTAGTATAAAAATTCTTCGTTTTATCCTTCAGTGAAAAAAACAAAGAAAAACTCACCATTAATAGACTTCTTTCAAATCTGGTACATAGCTAAAATAAATGTTGCTTTAGCTTAGCATCAGATTTGGCTACAGAAATAGAAGTATCCTTAGAGAACTAGGCAGAGAAAATTTCGTAACTATTTGCGCTCGCCTGGAGAAAAATTGGCTAATTCGATCGTGCTGAAACTTATATTACACGTTAAAGTGTTTCTAACAGTAGGATGCTGTATAAATTGGACGCGAAATCAGGAAATTATGGGCCAAAAACCATTACCGTCTGTAAACATTTTCGCACGATTTTTGCGTACTTTGTTGAATCGGCTTCAAACTAATAAAAAGCGCTTACTGCAATGTGAGTGGTTTCGTTTAGCTCCCCAGTAACACAATGGTATATCTGGGGACTTACAACGCTAGAAACGAGGTTTCGATACTCAGAGTGGGTAGAGCACAGATAAGCCATTGTATAGCTTTGCACTCAACAAACAAACAAAGCCTTCGTTTCTGACATATAGGAATCATATTTTATTACATCACTTTATTTACAATATGAAAATTATACAATAAACATGATACTTGTTGAAAAACAACTTTTCTAAAAAATGGTGTGGACAAAAATAAAGCAACTGAAAGATATGAACCCAAAGTTATTGGAGTATTGAAGAAACCCACGTGCAATTATAATGTCTCCACATTTATCAGGTGCTTGATTGTAATTATTAAAAACTACATATGAGTAATCAATTTTTGTCCGCTGTGGTTATTTCCAACTGATGTACAAGAAAAGTTTGGTTTGTTTTCATTTCGCTCACAACTACACGAGGGATATCTGCGCTAGCTGTTCGTAACTTAACAGTGAAAGGCACTCACAACTACACGAGGGATATCTGCGCTAGCTATTCGTAACTTAACAGTGAAAGGCAACTAGTCATCACCACCCTCCGACAACTCCTAGTCTACTCTTTCACTAATGAATAGTGGGATTGACCGTAACTTTATAACAATATCGTTTCAAGCATGTTTGGTGAGATAGTGATTCGAACTCGCGACCCCCAGATTGCGAGTCTGGTGCCCTACACCACCAGGCCATGTCAGACATCAATGAAAAAAGCGCGGTACGACATCAAACCTGTAAAATAAAAAAATATGGAGAAAAAAGAAGGCGAGAGAGAGAAAAGAATTGTGATAGAAAGATGTGAAATCAAAGTTTTATAAAATTGACAGAGCATGCGTATCTAGTACAAGAAATCACTTGGGCCGCTGTTTTCGGTTGGCACATAGCTAACTATAAAACAACAGTCTACGTGATTTCTTGTCGTAGATATCCATACTCTACCAACTATAGAGTTCTGAACATTTTGTCATGATAGATAACAAAAAATTTTAATCGTCAATATGTTTTCGTTTTGGCCGCAAACTTTGATTTCGCATCTTTTAATGTGTTTTTCTGGCCACACCTATTCTTACATCTAAGCTGTATTTTATTAAATATTAAATATTTATTTAATATACATATGTTTGTGTGCGTGGTTGTTAGACAAGTCGATGTTTATTACGATTCTCGCAAAGTTTTTAGTGAAAATATTATTTATTTTTATACAAGTAATTTTGAAATCTAAAGATATTCGCGAATTCATTATGTATTAGTCAACTTTATTTTTCACCAAACCTACGACAGGTTTACAAATATCAAAAGAACCTATAATAATTCCGTAACAGTTTTTTTTTTCTTTTCTCAACTGGCTTATGGCCTTTAGCTAATTAACACAGAACCAAACAATAACGTTTATCTCATCTTTTCGTTTTCTTGTTTTCTTCTAAGCACTTCTTATCGGCTCTATATTAATTCAGTTCATTGTTCAACTCTAGGACTGTTAAATGTTAATGGCGGAGAATAGAAAGTAATTTAAGGTAAAACGCTTGAAAGAAACCAGAACCAAGTGCTTTCATTCTGTCTTTTTTACGATTAGACAAAACTAAAGCGTAGCAGAAATTTTCTAGATATTAGTGTAAGTAAACTTTGTAGAGAAATGCCATTTTATTTTCACTTTAAGTTCAATGTTACAATCGCCGAAGCACGAGCTTTACTTCAGCGTGAAATGTATCGGCTTTCCTGCAACAACTTTAAGCTGTTCTGTCGTTAATTGGCTGGAAATAATAGACGTTTACGAAAACAAAAAACACGTGAGCTTGTGTTGTTACTGATTGCTCACTAATCGTTAAAAATATATATACCTAAAGAACTTTAAACTTTATTGTTTTGTATTATGTTAAAAGCAATGTTGTATTCTTTCAACACTCCGATATTTATTAACTCCGGAAAGAAAAAAGGATTAGAGCAGGCGGTTCTAGTTTCTACGTAATGAATATTTTAGTTACTGTATTTTCATGTTGGTTCCCTGGGCGTCATTTTGTCATTTAGAACTGAACAAGGATTTAATATTTAGTTGTTTCTTTTCCTCCATTTTAAGTCTTCTATATACTTTCGTACGATTTTTTACACCGATTTTTAAAGGAAAAATCTCTTGTTTGCCATTCTAGGCTCTCCTAATCGGATAAAAATCGTCTCATGTAGTCATTTCTACAGGATTTGTTGAGTAAATGCTTTGGTTTATAAATCTGTTATAACTTACACGTTGAAGAGAGATTACACCTTGTAGCTGGAGACAAATGCTCATTTATAGAGTACGGTATGTTATGCAATTATTACCTTTCAGTGTTAGCCTGCTAAACGCCTAACTGAAGTTCGTAATCTCGGTGTCTGGTAGTTGATGTAGTTCCAACGTACCATTTATTTTGGTAGGCTGAAATTAGGAGGTGAGCTGAAGTAATCTTCGCGGTCACAGAACTAAAAGTATCATAACTTGAGCGCTGTATTTTCATAACAAAACAACTTCAGATTATAACGTCTTGAATTACGTAGCTTTGATAACACGTTTCAGTTGTTTTTTTATATATCAGCACTATATGTCTGACAGTTTTATTTTTAAAATAGAGTCTCCCGATTAAGGGAGGCCCGGCATGGCCAGGTAATCGACTCAAAATCTAAGAGTCACGGGTTCGAATCCCCGTTACACCAAACATGCTCGCCCTTTGAACTGTACGGGGGTTATAATGTAACGGTCAATCTCACTATTTGTTGGTAAA